>NC_092739.1:36710332-37028332 GCF_047496795.1 Chiloscyllium punctatum
CTTCTGGCAGACTTTATGTGCATCCTTTCATTTTCCATCTCCATGTGTAGCAGTATTCTGCCTATATACATCTACCATATGGTTTTCAGCTGAATGGCTCTGTGGCTCGCTGCTTTCCCTGCTGTGGCCTTTTATATTTTTCCCCTTATTTCATGCAAGCTCTGTCGATTGTCTCCAGAGTTTCCTCCCTTGGCACAGCTTTTCTACACTTCCCTTGTCTAACTAAATAGTCCTAGTACTTTGCTGTAATCTTAAGGCTTCCCTGGACAATCACCATGGGCCCAATTGAGTTTAGATATTTACTGTCTGTTGATGCTCTTGTCTTCCCTTTCAAGTTGTCACTTCTTTCTGAGCCTGCTGTGGACCATTCCTGGAAAATTATTTTTTCCCTACTTCCTGCCTGTTGTGATATTTTTGTACCTTCCAGACCAGGAGTCCCTGTAGTTGGTTCTTTGTTCTGACTGCTTCAGGTCTCTCTAGGTCCTTTCACTGCTACCACTACCTAGTGAAAACATCAAGCCTGCACTCAGGGAAAACATTTAACAGGTTTTTTTGAACATAATGATATACAAGGGATGGTAATAGTGAGCCTGACTGAGACACTGCATGCTCCTGTCCATGTTGACTGACATTTCTCCTTTTGTACACACTCCATCACAATTCTTAGAAAAAAAGCATTATAAACTGTTTGCCTAGAATCTCCCAAATCTCTCAAACTGTGTCTTTTTATACTTCCTGTCTGGAATACAGAAATCCATGGGTTCATGACCTTTGAGTAAAACAAATCCTCCTTATCTCTGTCCTAAATGGCCGAGCTCTTATTTTGTGTTTGTGATTCTTAGTTCCAAATTCCTCACTTGGGAAAACATTGTTCCTGCATCGACCTTGTTAAGCACCTTAAGCTGTTTCCATTAGTTCACCTCTCATGCTTCTAATTTCTAAAGATTATAGATCTCGTCTACTCCATGTCTCTTCATAGCAAAATCTTATCTCACGAATCAGATAGTAGACCTTTGTTGCACTCCTCCAGCATATATAACCTATTGTAGTTAACAAGACTAAAACTTTGCACAGTAATACAACTGTGCCTTCACGAAGATCCTAAATAACTATATAATAAAACTTACTTTCCATTGTTCTTCAATCCTCTTGTTATTTATGTTAACATATCATTTTACCTTTCTCGTTGATTACACAACCATCATATGACCTTCATGTGATTTGTGTACAAGGACAATCCAGTTTCTTCTGAATGTCAACATTTCCTACTCTGTCATGATTTCAAAAATACTCAGCTTTTCTATTTTGTTTATCAAACTGGAACTTTTATGATTCCCCATATCGTTGTGCACTTAGCCACTCTCACTATTTTTTGCTTTTCTGTACCTTAACCCATATATGTTTATTATTGCATTTGCCATCCCATGGCCTTTAATTTTGTATCATGACCTTGTGGCATCTTATCAAATGTTTTTTGTGTCAGTCGTTTCATTTACTCTTCCAGTTCCAACCTCAATAGACTCTTAGGGATGGTGAAGCACAAGCTTTTTATTCCTTTTTAAGAAATAATTATCTCCATTGTATACGTCAGATGTTTCCAGGGAACATTAACTGTTTTAAAATAAGTAGAATCCCACAGAGATATTGATTGTGTGGTAATTATTTTGTAGATGAAGGCGTTATCTTACTGACACAAAGTCAACATAGATCAAGTTGACACTTCTGTTCATAACGCTTGCTTGGTTCATTGAATATAGAGGAATTTGCTTGGTACAGCATAGTGCATTATTTTCCCTGTAGTGGAATATTCAACCATTTGATCTTCCCAAATAATTGATGAATAATTTAATAAGTTCCTTTGATGTTTACCTCAGATGTCCCCACTGATTCATACCTGTCACATTTAATTTACTTGGCTTTGCATGTTTTGAATCACTGTTGTTCGTTTGTTGCTCCAGGTCTCCTCAGTTTCAACAGTTTCATGTCTCACATGTTTCTTTTTTTTCTCTCAACTTATAGCCTGTTCTCCTGGGTGTTTAGAATGTGACAGAACCTTGCAGTGCAAGTTATGTGATAGCAGCAACTTCCTGAAGAATGAACTCTGTGTTCCTGATTGTGGTCCAGGTTACTATGGTAATATGTCCAAGAGAATTTGTAAAGGTAAGAAACAAATAATAGCTGACTCTGCAATGGTGTGGGAAATCCCTCTGCTGCTGCATAAGTCTATTTAAGTAAGGTGACCTCGTGATCTGCCAGGTCAATTTAAACAATTTACATAAGTGCCTTGTATTTTTGGGGTGTGCGTAGAACATTGTGGTAATGAGCAGGTAGGAAGTAGAGTGCAGCAGCTTTTGAAGGGCTGTTCCTCTAAAAATAGCAGTATTTATTGACTTTTGTAGCCTCAGATTTGTTTGGAACTTGATGCTAACCCCAACTCTGCAAATCATAGGGCATAATGTAACATCCCTGTTGAGCAGGTGTTAGAGAGAAGGTTGACAGCTGAAGTTCTGAGCAAAGCGAAGGCCTGCATTTCAAAAATTCAGCCAAGTACAGCTGTGAAATGAATTGGTGCCCGTAATGGGTACAGAAATATCAAGCTGTTCAAACAAAAACTTGAGTCGGAGTGAACCAGCAGAGAACCATTTATAGTTGTATTTATTAAATTGTAATTTTTGATAATTTTGAGAACGTATTGAGTATGTGCGCACCGCCAGCATTGGCATCAAAAATCATCTTCTTGTGCTTAGATTCCAGGCTGCTTACATGCTGGATATGAACAAGCTTGCTCAAGAGTGATATTGAGGAAATTGATCTTCTAATTCTCATCTAGTTTACAAAGCCTCTTGGTTGTATTAACACTAAAAAAGATGACAAGCCATGGCATGGTTAACTCGACTAGATAAACATTTGTCATTCATTTCATTGATTCCATGGAAGATTTGGAACTATAGTACTGATTATGAATGCAGTAGACAAAATATAAGAGAAACGTGCAAGCTTTTGATCAGAATTCAGGTAGTGATTAGATCTTTTGCCTCAGACATCAGGTCGAGGTACACCTAGGTTTCAGATGACAATCAGTGTCAGCACTGTTGAATACAAGACTGCATTTTATAAACAATGGTTTGTTTTGAAAATAACTGTGAACAAATGGGTCATAATTGAAGAGCAGCTGAAGCCATCAATTTTCTTTCGAAGTCATAAAATAAAATTGAGATGCTTTATGTCCAGATGTCATTTGTGTTAATTTGGTCTGTCGACTCCATTATGAAATCTGTGTCTAAAGTTACTTAGAAAATGGCCCCAGAGTAGAAAGTGGAACAAAACAGACCTGTTATAGTACGATTTATATATCACCTTCCACAATTTTAGGCTGTCCTGAAGTACTTTGCATCTAATGAAGTATATTCACAATTGTAACATAGGAAACACAGAAGTCAGGTGCTGCATGGCAAGAACACTGTGATAAATTTAGACCAGATACTCAGTTTTTAATAATGTTGGATGAGGCATAAAAGGATACTGAGGAGGATTTTGCTGGAGTTCTTTAAAATAATACCATGGTAGTTTAAACATTCATCTGGGAAAGAAGCTGGTCCTCAGTTTATCAGACTAGATTTTGTGTTCTAGTCTCTGGAGTGAAACTTATGCTGACACTCTCTCCTAGGTAGTCCAAGTGGCAAGTGTGATGAGATATTCTGGTGCAAGGTGAAATTTAAGCAGTTTAGGTATCGTAGCATGTATAAATATGTGGGAATTTGCCACCTCAGAGATAATTTTGGCATGAGATGAAACTGCTAAAACTCGCATTGCAAACCCTTCTGATATATGAATGCCTTAGATTCATTATTGTTATCACATATGTGGGTTACTTCAAAATATTTAACTTTTCTTTCAGTCGTGTAAATATAAATTGCATTTTAAATTTTGGAAGAAGTGTATCTTAATGGCCTTTCACCCTGAGACATGGCTTCCAATGTAATTCAACCTGATGGGATTAAAAATCGTCTTTTATTTAATGGGACCCTGATACTGTAAGGAAAAATAAACTTAAGAAATAGAAGTGGAGTAGGCCATTCAGCCCTCCAGCTGACTCCTCCATTGAGTGAGATCACAGCTGATCTACATCTACACTATTTTCTTGAACAATTCTCATAGCCATTGGTACATTTAGTATGTGGAAAATTATCACTTTTCAATCTTGAACATACTCAACAACTGAGCCTCCACAACCCTTTGAGACACTGAATTCCAAAGATTCATTATTGCCTGCAGAAATTCCTCCTAATCTGAATCTTAAATGGCCTCCTTTTTATTCTGAGACTGTCTCCTCTTGCCCCCTCCCCACCAAAAAATTAGCTGGGGGTCACATTCTTTCTCCTTTCAGCCTGTTGATTCCTGCAATAATTTTTAAAAACATTTTGGAATCAATCACCACTCATTCTTTTAAAGTGCAGTGAATATAGGCCCAGTCTGTTTAATCTTTGCTCTTAGGACAATCCCTCCATCCCAGGAACTGGTTTCATAAACCTTTGCTGCACTCCCTCCGTGGGAGATATATCTTTGTTTGGATAAGGCAAGTTAGAGCTGTCTGAATTGTGTTTCAGCTTCTACTAAACTTCAACATTAAACTTCTGCCATGACGTGCTGATTGATAATGTTATTTGGGTTGGCCTGAAGTTGGCTGCAGGAAGTAGAAAATAAATGCCATATTGATGCAGTGGTTCTAAAACTGGAGCAGCAGCTGGAGGCAGAGTTGTGAGCCAAATGTTGGGAGCACAATGCAGTTGCCACATATACAATATAGAATGGGTTAGCTTTCTGCCCAAAGTGTGGAGTGCAGATGGAACAAGGTTCAGTACGGCGCAAAATCAGAAGGTGGTCCCACGTATATTACAGCTGCTGGTGGGCACCTCTTCAATTGAACGTTATTGGAGAGAGGCAATTTATTATCAATTTAAGGACTCTGTTTTATGCAGTCAGAAATAATAATTAAATACCTGCTTCCTTAACACCATTAATGAAATATTCTTCGCATGTTTCTATTACCCTTATGAGTGTTATATAAAATCATATTTTAGGTTGTAGAAGGGTTTTGAAATTACTGAACCTTTTCATCATGGTTATTACAAACAAAAATATCTGACAGAAGCTGTAATAGTGCTGTTGACCTGGCTACAAGGTTTTAGGCTTAAGGCACTCAGTTAAAGTTGAATGGAGAAATTTTACTTTGCAACTTTCCATTGGGCCCTCTCCCAATTAACTGGGCTGCCCCATGAATTGCCATGACCCCTCTTACTGGTGATCTCTGGGCTTAATGATCTCAGTTTTGAAAGAGCAGCCAATAGACCCAGATGCTTGGTTTTGCTGTTGTTTCAACCTTCGCAAACAGCAATGATGATTAGGTGGCTGACTGCCTTCGTTGCTGAAGCCAAGGGAAAATAATTCTAGGTCACAGCAAGATAGAGGTGGGAGACTTCTCCATCCAATACTCCTTGTGTTTTATCCTCTGTGAAAGCCAATTTTTGGGCAGTATAACAAAGGAATATTTCGTACTATTACTTAGTGAACCAAACTTATTTTATTTTTTATCTTTGCAGTTAATATTTATGCACCAGTCCTTCATGCAAACAGATCTGTAAACGTGGGCATAGGTGGCAGTCAGGTACTGGACCCTACCTATATGGACATTTATGATGCAGACACACCCACTGAAGATCTCATTCTCCACATTGTTAATCCCCCTGACAATGGGAGACTGATTAAAATGGCAAAAGGGAAGCAAATCCACCTTCAGAAAGGAGATACGTTCACCATGCAAGAATTAAGGAAGCACAACATCCTCTTTATTCATGACAAGAAAAAATCAAGGTAAATATGTTCACTACAGCACACCTCTTCACTGTACCCTGCTTATTCCCTCCGTCTGTGGCATTATTAAAATCAGCATGCGCTGTTGAAAAATACATTTGCTTTTAGCTGTGAATTGCCTTTGTATTATGTGATGTTTGAAGAGCTTTTTAGACTTCTATAAATCAATTTTGAAAGCCATGATTTGTGACCATATTCAGTGTGCTTTAATTTTTTGACACTGCATCTAATTTTACTATAATGGAAATGAAATAGATCAAAATAGTTTCAAGAAAATCATTTGAGAAACAATCAATTTTATGGTTTTCTTATCATACAACGTTAATAATATACATGGGATGCAAAATCACTACATACCATGTAATTGTAAATGAGGTCAATAAGTCAACATTAGTCAAAACCCAGAGTTTGTGAGCTCTTCCCTAATAATAAAGTGTACACAAGTGTAATAAAGGAAAAATGCCAGACAATAGTATTGACTGTGCTACCTGTAGATGAATGCCATCTTTGCTCACTCAGCATTCTAATTGTAACAACATTTCAGGATTAAGCACCTAATGAGAGGTTCATATATCCTTCACTGTCTTTGTATAGACATCTCTGCTATCACAGGAAAGGTTGAGCATTTTGTGGAATTTACTATCTGACTGCATAAATAAATAGCTGAATGAAATGTGTACCACCAAATGTGATCACCTGACTTGCAAACTTTTACTGAAATCATGTCAAAATGTTCGCAGTGAATCAATTACAGCTAACGTAACATAGGTGAAAGTGAGGACTACAGATGCAGGAGATTAGAGTTGAGAATATGGTGCTGGAAAAACACAGCAGGTCAGGCAGCATCCAAGGAGCAGGAAAATCGACATTTCGGGCAAAAGCCCTTCATCGGGCTTTAGTCCAAAACACCAATTTTCCTGCTCCTTGGATGCTGCCTGACCTGCTGGGCTTTTCCAGCACCACACTTTTAACATGGGGCAGAGTAACCTAGTGACTGGTGCATCACTCAACACTAATATTCAAACCAAACGTAGTTGGAATAGTTGCTGAAGCAAAATAATGAGATGCTAATTGTACAGTTATTAATCACAATATTACATGCACACTTTGTGGTGTAATGCAGGTGCATTGTCTCAAACTGGCTAATCAAAAGCTGGAATTGTCCAAAAACTAGTCACGTTCTCTGAGGCACTGCTCCTGGAGCAATGTAAACATGGCAAGGTAGAGGCCACCTTTACTCATTGGCATCATTGTCTGGGCCAGCATTTACTAACCTCAAGTTGCTCTTGAGAAGCTATTTGTGAACTGTCTGCTTGAACTGGTGCATTCTATTTGGTTTAGGTAGACCCACAATGCCATTAAAAGGAATGGTGATATATTTCCAAGTTGGGATGGTGAGTGGCTTGGAGAAGAACTTACAGGTGGTATTGTTCCAATGTATCTGCTGCTCTCATTCTTCTAGATTGTAGTGGTCCTGATTTTGAAAGGTCCTGTCGAAGGAGCCTTGATGAATTTACATAGTGCATTTTTAAATTATATATACACTGCTGCCAATGGGTGTCTGTGGTGAATGGATATTTGTGATTGAGGTGCCAATCAAACCGACTGCTTTGTCTTGGATGGTGTCAAGCTTCTTGAGTATTATTGGAACTGTGCTCATCCAGGCAACTGGGGAGTATTGCTCTATTACTGTATTCATACCTTGTACAAGGAGAGCAGGCTTCGGTGAGTCAGGAGGTAAGTTACTCATTGCAGGATTCCTAGCCTCTGACCTGCTCTTGTGGTCAGAGTACTCATATGACTCATCCAGTTCAGACTCTGATGGAAAGTAACTTCCAGGATGTTGATAATGGGAGACTTCAGTGATGGTAATGCCATTGAATGTCAAGAGGCAATGGTTAGATTCTCTTGTTGGAGCTGGTCATTGTCTGGTACCTGTGCGATATAGCTTGTCACTTGTCATGCCAAACTTGGATATTGTCCAGGTTTTGCTATATTTGACCATGTCTGCTTCGGTATCTGAGGAGTTGAGTAGTACTGAACATTGTGCAATTGTCAGCCAACATTCCCACTTCTGTCTCTGTGATGGAGGCAATGTCATTGATGAAGCAAATGTAGATGACTGGGCCTAATATACTACCCTGAAGAACTCAAATTCTTGTGCTCATTGTTAGAGGTTAAAATTTGGCCCCCCTCTATTCTTTAAATACTATGTTGCCATTTTCACTGGAAGGAAAATCTCAAGCGTAAGGCAGTTTTCAGGGAGAGGCTCAGAAATCCATTCATTCTTTCTGTCCCCATTATTGCAGTCGCAATGAGTGCTCTTCTCCTACAAGAATTATTTCAATTTACAGTTCATATATTTTAAAACATTTGCCCAATCAAACTTTTAAATCTTCAGTATTTCTGTGTCTATTGATTTTGAGGCATGCAATTTCGCTCTAGAGTATGATCTACAACCCATTTGTTTTTATGACATTAATGGTCAGTGCAGAATGTGCTACAGAGACAGTTTGTGTAAAGGAGGTGATTTCAGAATTCAAGAAAATTGAAAATCTGGTACACTGTTTATCTTAAGGGAGCAGAATTTGGGACACTTGGGAATTTTCAAAGAACAATTGAACTATAAATTATGATTAAACAAATTGTAACAAAATAATTGTGCACTCTGATTTTAAAATCTCGGGAGTTTTCATAATTTTCTATTAAAACTTGAACAGAAAACTAGGAAATAGCACAAAAGTAGGAGGTGCCTGGCTTATGTCAAGTCTACCATGTTTCTCATTTTTGAGAGGTGAATGTCACTGGCATTATAATAGAAAGCCAAAAGATTACATATGCAATATCGGAGCGTTAGTGCAGGTTTTTGAGTGTTCATTTAGGAAGATTAGTTCAGTACAATCCCTAATGGCTCAGAATTTGCTCTATTAATAATGGTGTAATTGTCAGCATTTCATCCATTGCAAATGACAACAACTTTTGGAATCTGCACAAATCCAATGAGAATCCAGAAGTTGCTATTAATAATTCCATATTTCTTGAGTGGGTATCCTCCTCTCCCAGGCCCCTCCCCCCTCCCCATGACCTGTCCCAGACTGGAGTCATTGAAATAAATTATTGAGAACATCCCTTTCATATCAACATCTCAAAAAACAGATAATCAATGGTTACATCACAGAGACTACACAAGCTAGGATTGTATTTCCTGGTAGTCAGATGGATGATTTGACTCACATTTTCGAGGTTAGGGTGACAGAGATGATTGGGAGGAACTATTTCTGCTGGTTTGACTATTTAAGACTATAGACATGAGCTATCAATTATAGTCAGATCTTTGAGGAGTGAAATTAGAAAATGTTTAAACAGGTGAAGAGTTGGAAATTTGGAATTTGCTTCCATAAGTGGGAATTGATAAACAAATTGTTCCTTTTACATCTGAGGTTGATGGGATTTTATTAACTAAAGGAATAAAGGTATATTGATTAATAATGGGTCTGTGAAGTTTCATTCCTAATCAACAGTGACCTCATTGAAGGGCAAAACAGATTGAAAGGACCACTTAGCACCTTTGTTCTTGTTTTACATTCTTGCATTCATCACCACTGCTGCACACCAAGACACCCTTTCACTTGGCACCAAATGTAAACTGCCTTTGACCAAGGGGAAATCAAGATCCAAAGAGCTTTGTGGGCACTTGTCTTTGAGGTCAGCAGAAGGCATCATTGATTTTTAATGTGAATTGCATTTTTGTATTGGTGCTGTTCGTGTTGTGTGACTTGATTACACCTATGGGAATCTGCAGTTTAAACTTGTCTTTGGTATTGTTGACCATGATGTGGAGGTGCTGGTGTTGGACTGGGGTGGATAAAGTTAAAAATCAAACAACACCAGATTATATTTCAACAGGTTTATTTGCAAGTACAAGCTTTCGGTGTACTGCTCCTTCGTCAAGTAGTGAGTTAGCCTAATAAAGGAGCAGTGCTCCAAAAGCTTGTACTTCCAAATAAACCTGTTGGACTATAATCTGGTGTTGTGATTTTTTAACTTTGGTACTGTTGAGGATGAAGCTCAACTCTGGTTTGACAACTGCTTGTCCCACTTTGCTACTGACTCCAGCCAAATGCAGAGGGTGACATGACGGAGGCAGGACAAGATTTAGAGGAAATGTAGCTGCATGCAGCTGAAATGCTGCCACTTATTCTAATGTTGCAAGAAAGCTGATGATCAGACAGGGCGTTCGAGTAGTTGAAAGGTTGGTACAGCTGATGGTTTGGTCTAAAAGCTCAAGACCAACAATTGTTTAGATAAACTGGGCAGGTTAGAATCCAAAGCAGGTCAGTGGTATTGTCGGCTCAATGGATCTGGTTATTGGGCAAAGGAGAACCATCGGAACAGTGATTTTATATCTCAACAGTTGGAATCTAATCTCAATAATTCGATTCTGGGATGCAGCATTCAGAATCCAGTGGGACATATTGTCAAGAGAAGCGATTGAGCAACAGAGAGGTTAGTAGTCATTGAGGCAGTGTGAGTGGAGCAAGTACTGAGGGAAATCAGAAAGTATACGCTCAAAGGAAATATGCTTAAATTTCTCATAAGGATAAAGTTCTTAAAAGCCTTTGGGCTCCTGTTAATTATTGGTACCTGGGTGAGTTTCTGAGAAATTCATGGGATCTGGCTTCACTGTCTCTGCCACTGTAGTGAATGCGTAAATTCATTTATACACTACTTGTGCAAGTTTTTTGTGGTTTAATCTATAAATAATTTATATGACATTATTTCCAGGTTCTGACTTGCTCTTCTCTTCAGCTTGATATCAAGCCACCAAGGGCAGTGTTCACTTGGGCTGTTTGAATATTAATTTCAGGAATTGTCAAACTATCAATCCAATTTTAACATTTTGCTGTTGAGAACCTTATGCATATCAGTGAAATATGAAATGGGTATAAATAAGTGTTTAAATCCTAAATTCATTTACAAATGAAGAGAAGACAATGGCTAAGTAAATTAATCAGAATGAAAAGCATTTTACAAAGTATTACCAGAATACATAGACTCAAGTTCATTGTATTGGCGAATACACCAAAGGTGGTTCCAGATAGATTGCGAATGCAGCGACCATTTATCAATAACTAATATTAGTGGTTCTTTGCATTGTTGTTTTTTTTTTCTTTTACTATTTCATACTTCATTGTTAGAAATTTCCAGTTCTTTTTTCATTATGAAGCTGCTGTATAATGAGAGCCAGTAATAGGTCAGATGGTGCAATGGTCGTGGGCCGGAGGTCAGGGTCAAGTTCCTCATGTCCTGGGGCTGTGTCATAATATGTGTAAACAGGTTGATTCATTTATTTTTATTTTAAATCTGTACTGCTTTAAACAAAACAAATGGGGATTGGGTTCAGTTGTATGGACATTTATGGAAAAAGTTAAAAGAAGTGTTTAAAGTTAAAGAGCTCAGCAGAGGTTTAAGTTCCCAGAACAATAATAGGACAGAGAGTGTGGAAAGGGAAGAGAATCTAACCTCAGGCACACTAAGGGGCTACTATGAGAAGGGTGGACAGTCATCACAGGACTGAGAGTGTTCTGCTTAAGTGCACACAGTACATGAAACAAGTAAATGAGCTTGCAGCGCAGATTGAAATTAGCAGGTATGATGTTGTGGGTATCACAGATGTGTTTGCAAAGGGATCAGGACTAGGAACTAAATATCTAAGGATACATGTCCTATTGAAAGGACAGGAGATGGGCAAAGAGGGCAGTGTTGTCTTAGTAAGAAATGAAATTAAATCAATAACAAGAGTGATACTGAATTGAAAGGCACAGACTTGTATGGATAGATTTGAGGAATCACAAAGAGAAAACAGCACTTGTAGGAGTGGGTACAGACCTAGCAGTAGTCAAGATCTAAGGAGGAAAATAAATCAGGAAATTTAAAAAAAAAAGGTATGTAGGAAAGGCATGATTACAATAATCATAGGGGACTTCCATGTGCAGGTGGACTGGGCAAATCAGCTTGGTAGTGGATCTCAAAGAAAGGAAATATGAATGTCTAACCAGGGGTTTTTTTTGGGAGCAGCTTGTTGTAGAGCATGCTAGGGAACAGGCAATTCTGCTTTTGGTGATGTGTAATGAGGCAGAATTGATTAGCGAGCTGAAGATGAAGGAACCCCAAGAGCTTCCATAATATGACAGAATTCACCCTGCTGTTTGAGAGGGAGAAGATTGAAACTGACGTAGTGGTTTTACATGGGAAAAGTGAGGACTGCAGATGCTGGAGATCAGAGTCGAAGAGTGTGGTGCTGGAAAAAGTACAGCCGATCAGGCAGCATCTGAGGAGCAGGAGAATTGATGTTTCAAGCATAAGCCCTTCATCAGGTGGTTTTACAGTTGAGTAAAGGTAACTGCAAAGACATGCGGGAGGAGCTGGCCAGATGTGATTGGAAGGAGACCTAGCAAGGAAGACAGTGGAGCAGCAATGGCAGGAGTTTCTGGGGGTAATTCTGGAGACAAAACAAAAATCCATCCCAAGGAAGAAGAAACCTACTCAAGGAAAGACAAGGCAGCCATGGCTGACAAGGGAAGTCAGGGAAACAAATGCAAAAGCATAGAATATGGTGAAAATTGTTGGGAAGCCAGAGGATTGGAAAATGGTTAAAGCAGTAAGGAAGGGATAGATTAAATATGAGATATGAGTAAGCTAGCTTGTAATGTAAAAAAAAATTGCAAGAGTTTTTTTATTTAGATATCTAAAAGTTAAGAGAAAGTCAAAGGTGGACGTTACACTCCTGGAAGATTAGCCTGGAGAAATAGTAATGGGGAACAAAGAAATAGGAGAGGAACTGAATAGATACTTTGCATCAGTTTTCACGGTGGAAGACACCAGCAGCATATGGGAACTTTCAGTGTTAGGGAGCAATGGTAAGTACAGTGATCATCACTAAGGAGAAGATGCTGGAGAAGCTGAACAATCTGAAGGCAGATAAATCACCCAGACCAGATGGAATACTCCCCGAAGTTCTGAAGGTAGTATCTGAGGAGATTGTAGAGGTGGTGACCTTTCACGAATCAATGGAGTCAGGGAGGGTCCCAGTGGATTGGAAAGTAGCTAATGTAACACCCTTGTTCAGTTTAAGAACGGAGGGAGGCAAAAGATAGCAAAGTATAGGCTGGTTAGCCTGACCTCAGTCACTGGTAAACTTTTAGAATCGGTTATTAAGGATGGGATTGAGGAGTGTGTGGAAGTTCATGGTGAAATAGGGCTGAGTCAGCATGGCTTTGTCAAGGATAGATCATACTTTAGAAATGTTAGAATTCTTTTGAGGAGATAATGAGCAAATTACACCAAGGTTAGTCTGTGAATGTGATCTATTTAGATTTCCAGAAGGCCTTTGACAAGGTGCTGCACAGGAGGCTGCTCAATAAGATGAAGGATAAAGGATTGGCTGTTTGGCAGACGGCAGAGAGTGGGGATGAAGGAGCCTTTTTCAGGATGGCAACCGATGACTAACTGAGTTCAGCAGGAGTGATTATTAGGAAATGCATGAAGAAACTAAGGGCATTTTTGATCAGTTTCTGGATGACATAGGTGGAGGAACAGGTAGTTTTGTGGAAGTGGGGAGGCTGCAGAAGGTCTTGGACAGGCTTGGAGAGTGGGCAAAGAAGTAGCAGACCGAATACAAAATGGGAATGTGTGATGTGCACTTTGGTAGAAGGAATAGAGATGTAGACTATTTTCTTTGGGAATCTGAAACACAAAGGGACTTGGGATTCTAGTCCAGGATTCTCTTAAGGTTAACCTGCAGGTTCAGTTGGCACTTAGGAAAGCAAATGCAATACTTGCATTCATTTCAAGAAGGTGAGAGTAAAAGAACAGAAATATACTACTGAGGCTTATCAGGTTCTGGTCAGAGCGCATTTGGAATATTGATGTTAGTTTTGGGCTCTGTGTCGAAGGAAGGATGCATTGGCATTGGAGAGTGTCCAGAGGAAGTTTGCAGTAATGATTCCAGAAGTGAAGGGCTTGTCATTGTGAGGAGCAGTTGAGAATTATGGGTCTGTACTTGATGGAGTTTAGAAGGATGAAGGGGGGTCCTGATTGAAACTTACAGAATACTGAGAGGCCTGGATAGAGTGGATGTGAACAAGACTAGTCGTAGAGACTTGGACTCATGGGCATAGACTCAAGTTGAAGGGGCGACTTTTTTGAACTGAGATGAAGATTTTTTTCAGACAGAGTATGTTTAATCTGTATAGCTCGTTGTCATAAAAGGCTTTGGAGGCCAAGTGACTGAGTGTATTTAAGACCGAGATAGATTCTTGATTGGTAGGGGGATCAGGGGTGATGGTGAGAAGATAGGAGAATGGGATTGGGAAAAATATCAGCCATGATCGAATGGCGGTTCTAACTCGATGAGTTGAATGGCCTAATAATGCTCCTTTTATCCTTATATCTTAAACAGCTCACCATGTGTTTACTTTCAAAGCTGCAACTTCCAACCTCTAAAGTCAAATCCTCTGATGATCTTAATAAGCTTGTATGAGTCACTTAAGTATCTTTTGTAAAAGTTCATAGCATAAAATTGAGCATTTCTTTTAATTTAATGTAATGTTTTTTTTTCTGTTTTTGTCAGGAAGGGTCAGTTTACCTTGAAAGCGAGTGACCACCAACTATACTCCTTTCCAGAAACCATTTCAATTCAAGCTCTTTCATTGAAGGTATCAAATTAAATTAAATTAAATATTTTCAGCTTCTCCTTTTAAAGCTTTGAGCATATTCAACCTCTATCTGAAAGAAATTGAGGTTTCTTGCTGTAAACTAAATTGGAGGACAACAGTGTCCAAATTTTAACTTGAACTGATCATTTTTCACTGTTGGCACAGGCATTGTTGAAGCAGTCTTTCACCAATTATAATCTGTGGCAATCACCTCCCAGAACGGAATTATAGCTTTAGAAGAAGTTAATTGTCATTTTATAATCTTAATGAAGCAGAAATGATTTTCATGAGAACAAGGGCTTCATATTGTGATCGCTTTCTGTCTGGAAATAAAGGATTCCAGTCAAGATTTGGTATTTGCCCAGCATTTATCTGAACGAGTAAAATACAAGTAGTAAAAAAAAATTTTCACATTTGTGCATCAGTTCTTGTTAACTCCCTAAACTGGTAATATTTGCAATAGGGATTTCTTGCATACACTTTGTTTCCTTGACAATTAAAGCATTTTCACGGTAGTAGAAATAATTTGTTGTGGGATTCATTTTGGGTGCTTGCTTTCCTGATGGTTCACCTGTGAGATAGAAAGACATGGAGGTGTTATAATTGAGACAATTGCATGGATAAATAAAAAGATAATTTTTTTGATGAAAACAATGGGAAAACAAACTGATAGGGACCGTTTTTTAGCTACTCCCCAAATTAATTGAAATTAAAACTTCACACTTTAATTGCAGTCTCTTTTATTTAAAAAGATGTTCGATTGAAACGCAGAATTACAAGTATTTGATTTCCATTAACACTCCTGACATTGCCTTTGCCTTGTCTTTCCTGTTTCCATATTTTCCCAAATTTGCTCCCTTCTCCCCACAATTTGTTTTGAAAGCCTATCTAATCATTAATTATGTGGCTCACTGGAAGATTGCCATTAGCCCAGCTCAAGTCTGGGAATGGTTTCAGGGAATCTCAAACTAGGGGACATAGTTACAGATAAATGGATACTTATTTAAAACTGAGAAATGAAAGAAGTTCTTCTCCAAGAATGTCTGGAATTCTGTAGTCCAGAAGAGTTTTGGTGGCAAGATCACAGAAAGTATTTAAAGAGGACCTGGATCGACTTTTGAAATATCAGGGAGTTCAGGGTTTTGAAGAGTTGGCACAAAAGAGAAATTGACGTCTGGGCCAAATCAGCTGTGATCTTATTTACTGGCAGACAGGATTGAGGGGCTGAATGGCCTCATCCTGCTCTTATTTCTTATGCATTTATAACACCGGCAAGATTCAGAGGAGAGTGTGGCTGGACTGGCAGAGTTTAAATAGAAAGTGGCCACTGTGGCTCTGCCCTGTCCTTGGCATAAATTGAATCTTCTGTCAATCCTTTCAAGTAGATTATTGCTGAATAATTAACCAGCTCAAAAATTATCTTCCAGACTGACACAAGATCTCTTCTGATCTCTACATGTCTCGCATAGATATACCTACCACCATAATGTTTTAAACTGACATCCTTAAGCATTTTTGTGGAGGGCAAAATTACTGGTGCTCAACATAATTAATTATTAATTTAAACATAAAATTTCTGTCTCCTGATTAATTAGTGCTAAATAGAAAACCTCCCTTGCATGGACCTGAATCTTTGTTATGAGGAGCAACAAATGATTCAAGCTGCTAATTCAACTTAGGACCATAAGGGAGCCCCATTGCTCAAGAAGCTTAAATTTTAATTGCTTGCTTTGCCTTATCAGGTCAAATTTAATGTCTTCTACTTTGACCTGAGTGTGAGTTCTGCTGCATGCAATGGGCCAGGCAAGTCTTCTATTTAAATATGCAAGCTGCTTGTTTGCTCTTTTTGACTGATTTGTAATATTTGAAGACGTAGTCCCTAAGTGCACTCATTCATGTGATGTTATTGTGCTTTTTGTAGCATTGTATCCAGGTCCTCAGAGCTTGACTACTAACGTTGACTACTACAATGATTCGGTCCTACCACCTTCTTGGATTTTGTTTGTCTGTTGTCTCTTTGTTCCCCTTTTTATAGAACACATTTTCCATGCAGCTACTTAACTGAGGTCTTTAGTACAGCATTGAAAATTTCATATTGTTATTTCATATTGTCCCATTACTGTTTTATTGCATGTTAAGTGAATTCCACAACTACTCTAGCACCAGTTCCAGCCATGCTGTATCTCCCCTTCAAGAGATGAAGGTTGACTTTAAATTGTGCACTTGAGCATTA
Source organism: Chiloscyllium punctatum (assembly GCF_047496795.1). Classification (NCBI taxonomy): domain Eukaryota; kingdom Metazoa; phylum Chordata; class Chondrichthyes; order Orectolobiformes; family Hemiscylliidae; genus Chiloscyllium; species Chiloscyllium punctatum. The sequence continues at coordinate 36,727,154 of NC_092739.1, forward strand.
TGTGCTGCCAATGTCCTGTTAGTTTGGGCTCACACATGGCAGCCATTCAGGAGCATGGTTAACAATGGCTGCACACTGGAAGTTATGTTGGCTGGAAGCTAGCACAAAGGTGATTGCTGCCTGCATGGGAAGGATTGGAAATGATTTAATCTGATTCAGTATTGCAGCACCAACACCAGTTGGATTTATTACGTGAAAATAATGTAATATTTTTTTCTTGTTCATCTAATGAAGTGATTCCGTGAAATCACGTAGTAATAAAACCATTTATTGAGAATTCACATTTACTTTCAAAATCTATCCAGTACTTCTTTTCAAAACAAGTCATTGAACAGATAGATAAGTGATTTTTAATTGATGTCTGTCTCTTTCCAGGGGCCCTATGTGCTGAATAATAAAGTCTTACTGCTCGGTAGAGGTGAATTAGGAACCATCTCTAATCTGATCTTGGACATTCAAGATGATGACAATCCCTCGGAAGTGGTACTAACAGTCTTGGATCCTCCAGAACATGGCCGCCTCCTTTTGCACCCAGCAGATGTAAGCGTACAGCAGTTCCAATTGAAAGATCTCAAAAGTGGACAGCTGCATTATGTTCATGATGGAACCAACAGCTTGCATGATCAAGTGCTTCTGCAGATCAACGATGGCCACAATATCCTGAATATTCTGTTCCAGATCAAAATTACTGAGCAGGTACTGATCCCTTTACTTTTTCACAAATTATATTTCTAATGTGTAAAAGCCATGATCCAGTGGGGTCTTGAGTTATGTTAGCTGAGATGTAGCCAGAATATGTTCACAATATTTTGTCTTCTGAGCCTTAAATAAGGCACCACTTCCACTTCCAGCTGCAGCTGTGTTCTGCTTAACAAAAATCTATCTACCTCTGTCTTAAAATATTCAAGGACTCTGCTTCCCTCACGTATCGTTCTGTATACGATTGTCAAGTTAGACTAAGTTACGGTCTTTTAAATTATTTTAATTATTCTGTTGGTCTACAGTTATGAAGAACTGAAATTGATTCTTGAATCACAGTACTAATTTGACTCAACTGATAGTCCACTAATTTGTATGGAATTGAAATGCTTCCCCCAATGCTAAAAGCAATGAATTTTAATAATTTTTATTATACAGTTCGGTATAAAATCCCCTCTCTTTTACACGAGTCATCTGATCCTATTCAAATTGCCACTTGATTGACCTAGCTGTGCATTTACTTACCTTCCTTTGTCCTGACCCGAGCACATTTTCCAGGTTCAGACTAATTCTAAAAGCTCTGAAAGGCTCATCATACTATTTCTGCTCCATTGCGTTTACTGCCAAAGATTGGGAAAGAGAAACCATTGTTGCATCCCTCGCAACATAACCTTTATTGTGTTCTTTAGTCATTGTGTAGCATGTGTGATAAAGGTGTATATAATTATTATTTGCAAAGTCGAGTTGTGAAATGGAGATAAATGAGATTTTGATTTTCAATTTCTGTGAAGGTGACTTTTTTTGCTAAAAATTTTTTTTTTTATAGCTTTGGGTCAAAACAGAACTTTCAGGAAATCATACCACTGAAGCCAAATGTCTGAATAAAATACCCTGTAAGATATCAGCTGAGTTGCTCACTAAATAGAGCTGTTATGACTAGGGATGGAGAGACCAGAAGCCAGAGCAGGTTGATTCGAAAGAGAGGTCCAAATCAGATGTGCTATTTAGCAGTCTCAAGTTAGTCTGAGTAACTTAAAAAAAAACTCAGTTCATTGAGTTTTGTCACTGAGTTAGTGTCAATCTATGTATCTGCTGGAGAGACTGGTGAAAATGCAGAAAGGTGCTGAAAAGAAACTTATGACCTTGTCAGTTGGGTAAGAAATTTTATGGTGGAGACAGGAGCAATATTTCACTGAAATTGAGTGCCTTTGCAGAATATTGCTGGGAGAAGGGTTGAAATGTTCTGTTTGCTATTTTTATCAAATCTTTCTAAATCATTCATCTGAAATAGTTTACTATTTAATGATAGAATATGTTTAGGCACAGATCACCATGGTAACCAGATGACAAAAATAAAGATTGTGCTCTGCCCTGTCAAACTAGATTTCACTTTGATTTGTTGTCCAGTATGACCATCAGCTGAGACCATATCACATTACATGACAGGCAATGGGAAATTCATTGTAATAGATCGTATAACATAACATGCCTTTCAATGGAAAATCATTGTGATACCTCCTGTAAGATAAAAGACTGGAGAGGCCGACAGGAGAAAAAGGGTTTTGACAATTTCTCATTTGTCTAAATAGATAATTGGACCTACTACAATCAATATCACTGGTATACATATTGTGTTAATTTCAAATGCTCATAGCTAGGCCATATGTTTCCAGATCCAATGGTTTCTTTCCATGTTCCCGTGTTCTGTAATGTTCAATCTTAGTTTACTATATTGTGACATCCTACCATGCAACACCCTCATACATATACATGCTAAAAACCTTTGTCCTTCATTTCTGATGCCAACTAACCCAATGTTTTCTTGTTCTGTTGTCTCCCATACTCTTCCGCCCTGTATTAACAGAACTTGTTACATCCCAAAGTACTATACTCCAGGATTTTCCTTGCTGTGGAAATATAAAACATCTGAGATGTATCAGCGTAATCAGATAAAAAGCTCCCCAATGTTTCCACACCCTTATTGCTGCTGAATTTTCCTCAATGCTGCCAGATTGTAAGACCACACTCAACATAGCCATACCACTTCACCATACATGACCTCCTTTCCATCAACATCCCCTGTCCTTTTGCGTACTGTCAGACACTTGGGCTCCAAGGCTATGGCACATAATAGAAGTTGATCATATCTCAGCAATTGTGATGCCACCTCTGTACTTTTTTCCTGTAATCAGTACTCATGGACCTTGGGATCTCCAGTAATGCTTTCAAAGCCTAGTGCCTCACTTTATGTCATTAAAGTGAAGTAATTCTATGGAATCTCTCCCCACTACTGTAAAAACTCTATAAGAAAGACCTGAAAGCAATTTCTGTATTCTCCAACTTCCAAGTTTCTATTCCAATCCAAACTTAATCTTAGAGTCCATAAAAGGTGAATTTTCTTTTGATTGCCCCTCATAGTTTTGGCAGGAAAGATAGACATATCTTGGGTAAATGGTATAAACCCACATGAAAATTAACACCCACAATTTTGCCTTAGACAGTAATCTCAGGTGTAAGATCATGCCAGTTTTGTTTTGAAGTGGGAAATAACAAGTGCATATTTTCCAAAGTATGAGTTAGTCGATGATATCAGAATATCTAACCACTGTTATCGATAAAACACCTTACAGAAGATGCTTTGAGACATCTGCACATTATTTTGCCACAGGCCAATCAGATAAAAGTTTATCTCAATTCATTCAATCAGTGTAAAAACAATCACAAAGCACTCCAGGAGCCTTAATGATTGGTGATTCAATAGTTGATGGTTGTTGTAACATTGTAAGTGAATGTGCTTTCATTTAAAGCACTGTCAGATTTTGTCAGAAGCAATCTTTTTATAATTTATATACATACAATTTTCAGTATGTACTGCAGATTGGCACCAAATTATGCTTTTTGTTTACATTTCCTAAAGTCAGGGTGTATTAATTTGTATATTTTGTCTTGTTACTTGCTGTAAATCCTTTAGCTTGCAGAAACCTTTATTTCAGGGTAGATTTTTTCAGTCCTCATGACTGTGAAATACATAATTCTTCACAAACATTCAACCGCTCGAGTACTCTTAACCTGTTGAGCACCTCAACACTGGTGGTAAGGAGGAAAGTTCCACTTCAATTTACGTTCAAATCTCATGTCAGATCACCTATTTTGACGGTGCTTCCATTTGCTGGCTGGTCCAACATCTGACATCAATGGATACCCACCATATCCATGATGAAGAATTGGCAGGTACAAACATTCAACTTAGACACACAGATGCTCGATTATGCCATGCCATTCAGTAACATCATAGCTGATCTGCTTCACTGTCAAATTCCACATTCCCATAAACACTACCCAGCAACTTTTGTTTCCCTTGCCTAACAAGAATTTATCTACCACCATCTTAAAAATATTCAATGACCTCTTCTTGGTACTGTGTATGAGTTTTTTCAGTCATATGTACTGACTGAATTCTCCAGTCTTTTAATTGAAAAAAATAGTAGAATTTTGCAGGGAAGGACAAACTGTTGTGCAGATAGAACATAGACCGTACGACATAGGAAATGGGCCCTTCAGCCCACGATGTTATGCTGAATATGATGTCAAATTAAACTAATTCTTTTTGCTTGCTTTTGGTCCATATCCCTCCATTCCTTGCATATTTATGTGTCTATCTGAAAGTCCCTTAAATGCCCCTGTCATATCTGCCATCACCACCACCCCAGGCAGTGCGTTCCACCCTCTGTGTAAAACGCTTGCCCTTCACATCTCCTTTGAACTTTCCCCTGTCCCTTAAAAGCAAGCTCCTTAGTATTAGCCATTTCAACTCTGACCATCAATAAAGGATCAACTCCTTAGTTTAAGTTTTATCTGATGTGTTCCTTTCTGAAATCCTGGATAGTATTTCACTTGCTTTTTCCTAACGATAGCATCATTGTTACTGAATTGCATGATGACAATTTAATCAATAATCTGCAGTGTGTGTTTATGTATCTTGCCCCAAGGTGCTTGTTCTTCACTGAAAACCATCATTATAAACTACTCTCCCCTGTCTCTTCCATCCTGATCTTCAACAAATGCAATGAGTGCATGAACTTATTTGACATTAACATGAAGGCCACCTGCTTGGTTGCCTCTGAGGCCTTCCTCCTTTTAATGCAGGCCAAGCTTCCATTTTCACTACTTCAAGGATAAGAGCAGGAAATTGGGATTAGTGCACGTTTAGTGGTAGTCATGTTAGTGCAAACTCGATGGGCTAAAGGGCCTGTTCTGCACTGTATGCATCTATGAATGAGAGTAAATAGAAGAGAAACTAAAGAAACATTTGTTTTTTCGAATAAAGAAAGGGGAATATCTTGGGAAAGCTTGGGATGAAATGGGACTTAGAAAATTCTTAAATGACATCTGATGTGATTGTGATCAACTATGCCTCTCAACCTTCTCAGCTAGCCACTTCATTCTGTTTCACTGCCATTCCACCAGTATCCAGATGTTTGTTATTGCATTTGCAATTATTTTATTCTGATATCCCTCAAGGATCTTTGCTTGCATTCCTTCTCTATTTCAAATACATACATGTGATCAGTGAAAGTAGTGTTGGCTTTCCAAGTATGCTGGATCCCTGAGCAGTAACTTACAGATATGTCTGACATCCAGTTCTGGATAAGCAAACACTTCCTTCAAATAATTATTGAGATGGTCAAAGCTATTTTCTTCAGAACCAGCCCCAAGCTCCATTCCCTAGTCACATATTTTATCTGTCTCTGAAAACTGAGGCTGAATTAGATTGTTAACAGTCTTTGTGTCACATTCATCCTGAGATGAATTTTCAAAAATATATTACAGCTGCTTTTATTTATCATCTTAACATCATTCAACTCTGCTAATGCCTCACCTCATTTATTGCTGAAATCCTCAGCCATGCCTTTGCTAACCTGAGAGTTGACTAATCCAACACACTCTTGGTCAACCTCCCACATTTTACCCTCTGTAAAGTTGAGGTCAAATTTATGAGGTTATCCAAAACTCTGCTTCCACGCTGCAAATTACCTCTCAATTCTCCAAGCTATTTAAAACTGTGAATCTGATTGACCAACAATTTTTTGATTATCAGGATATCACTTTTTTTGTTGTTTCTTTTATCATTGTGTAATAATTAACATATTAAATATTCTGGAAGGAGCAGACCATTTTTACCTAATTGATCTATCTAGTCTAATCACTCACCTTCCCCTGAATCATTTCTGAATCCAGTAACCCTGAAATCACACCAATTCCCATTAATCTATCTCCCCTCTGATTAACAACCTAGCTAAGCAGTGCCTCAATTTTGGAATATTTGCTCTTGTTTTCAAACCCCTCCATGGCTTCACCCATTTGTTCAATATCCTCCCAGTGGTATAACTCTCCAAGAAATATTAAAGGCTGTCTTTAAAGGTAAGTTGAAATTGTAATATATTGTGAACCTTTAAAACACCGTTGACCTTGTTATTCAAAAACAATGAAGCAATAAAGAGTTTATTACTCTCATAAACTCTCTGTGGAGTCACTTCCCCATTTTGGCAATTATAGAGGTCATGTAATGAATGATACTTAAAAAGAAATAACAGTATGGCACACTGGAGATAAACATAATTATCTGTCTTGAACAAGTGTTGGCATTGATTTTCATGCAATAAAACAAGTTGCAATCCATTAAAGCAATGCTCCAGCCTGCAATTTCATATGCAGATAACTAAACCCTCCAAGCTGCAAATGATCTCTCAGTTCTCCAAAACGTTTATAACTCTGCTTGCAGATCTGATTAATCAACCTTTTGTTGATTATCAGGGTAACACTTTTGTTCCACTTATCCTTGCGTAGTAATTAACATATTAATTGTTTTGGAAGGAGCAGATCATTGATCTATCTTGTCTGTTCATTCACCCTACCCTTGAAGGAGAACAAAGAACCTTACAGCACAGGAACAGGCCCTTCGGCCCTCCAAGCCTGCGTTGACCCAGACCCTTTATCTAAACCTGCCGCCTGTTTTCTAAGGATCTGTATCCCTTTGCTCCCTGCCCTGTCATGTATCTGTCTAGATACATCTTTAAATAATGCTATCGTTCCATTAGCTACTCCACTGGATCCTCATCACCCACTGCGTAAAGAACTTTCCATGCAAAGCTCCCTTAAGCCTTTTCCCTCTCGCTTTGAACTTGTGACCCCTAGAAATTGAATTCCGCACTCTGGGAAAAAGCTTCCTGCTTTTCACCCTGTCTATTCCTCTCATCATTTTGTAGACCTTAATCATGTCCTCCCTCAAACTCAGTCTTACTAATCAAAATAATCCTAATCTATTCAGCCTCCCTCTTCATAGCTAGTGCCCTCCATACCAGGCAACATCCTGGTGAACCTTCTCTGCACCCTCTCCAAAGCATCCACATTCTTTTGGTAATGTGGTGACCAGAACTGTACACAGTATTCTAAAGGCAGCCACATCAAATTCTGTACAACTTTAACATGACCTGCCAACTCTTGTACTCAATACCCCGTCCAATGAAGGAAATCATACCCATATGCCACCTTGACCACTTCACTGACCTGCATTGCTACCTTCAGGGAGCAATGACCTGAACACCCAGATCTCTCTGTCTGTCAGTTTTCCCCAGGACTTTTCCATTTACTGTGTCGTTCACTCTTGAATTGGATCTTCCAAAATGCATCACATCACATTTACCCAGATTGAGCTCCATCTGCCCATCTCTCCAATCTATCTATATTCTACTGTATTCTCTGACAGTCCCCTTCACTATCTGCTACTCCACCAATCTTGGTGTCATCTGCAAACTTCCTAATCAGGCAACTGGTACCTTCCTCCAAATCATTAATATATATCACAAACAACAATGGTCCCAGCACAGAACCCTGTGGAACACCATTAGTCACAGGTCTCCATTTTGAGAAACTCCCTTCCACCACTACTGTCTGTCTCCTGTTGCCTAGCCAGTTCTCTATCCATTTAGCTAGACCACCCTGGACCCCATGCGACTTCACCTTCTCCATCAGTCTACCATGGGAAACCTTATCAAACACCTGACTAAAGTTCATGTATATTACATATACAGCCCTTCCCCCATCAACCAACTTTGTCACCTCGTCAAAGAATTCTATTACGTTTGTAAGACATGACTTTGCCCGCACAAAACCATGCTGCCCAACACTGATAAGCCAATTTTCTTCCAAATTGAAATAGATCTTATCCCTCAGTATCTTCTTTAGCAGCTTCCCTACCACTGATGTCAGGCTCTCCAGTCTATAATTACCTTGGGACAGCATTAGCAATTTTCCAGTCCTCCAGGACATTACCCATGTTCAAGAATGCTGCAAAGATATCTGTTAAAGCCCCAGCTATTTCCTCTCTCGCTTCGCTCAGTCACCTGGGATAGATTCCCATCCGGACCTGGGGACTTTTCTACCTTAATGTCTTTTAGAATACCCAAAACTTCCTCCCTCCTTATGATTAGATTAGATTCCCTACAGTGTGGAAACAGGCCCTTTGGCCCAACGAGTCCACACCGACCCTCCAAAGAGTAACCCACCCAGACCCCTTTTCCCTTTAACCAATGCTCCCTACACTATGGGAAATTTAGCATGGCCAATTCATCTAACGTGCACATCTTTAGATTGTGGAAGGAAACCGGAGCACCCGGAGGAAACCCACTCAGACACTGGGAGAATGTGCAAACTCCACACAGACAGTCGCCAGAGGTTGGGATCGAACCTTGGACCCTGGTGCTGTGAGGCAACAGTGCTAACTACTGAGCCACTGTGCTGCCTTATGCTGACTTGATCTAGAATACTCAAAGATCTATTCCTAACGTCAACATCCATCATGTCCCTCTCCTTGGTGAATACTGATGCAAAGTATTTGTTAAGAATCTCACCCATTTCCTCTGACTCCACGTAGAACTTTCCTCCTTTGTCCTTGAGTGGGCCAATCCTTTCTCTAGTTACCCTCTTGCTCCTTATATATGAAGAAAAGGCTTTGGGATGTTCCTTAACTCTGTTTGCTAAAAATATCTCATGACCCCTATTAGCCCTCTTAATTCTTCATTTCAGATTGGTCCTACATTCCCAATATTCTTCCAGTGCTTTTGTCTGTCTTCAGTAGCCTAGACCTTATGTACGCATCCTTTTTCCTCTTAGCTAGTCTCTCAATTTCACCTGTCATCCATGGTTCCCTAACCTTGTCATTTTGATCCCTCATTTACACAGGAACATAGCTCTCCCGAACTCTAAACAACCTCTCTTTAAAAGCCTCCCCCTTATCAAATGTGGATTTACCTTCAAACAACTGTTCCCAATCCACAGTCCCAGCTCCTGACTAATTGAGCTTTAGTTGGCCTTCCCCCAGCACTCTTCCTTTAGGACCACTCTCGTCTTTGTCTGTGAGTATTCTAAAACTTATGGAATTGTGATCACTGTTCCCGAAGTAATCCTCTACTGAAACTTCAACCACCTGGCCGGGCTCATTTCCCAACACCAGGTCCAGTATGGCCCCTTCCCGAATTGGACTACTGCTACATACTACTTACTGCTCTAAAAGATCCTGCAGGATACTCCTTACAAATTCTGCTCCATCTAGAATTCCAATCAACTTTGGGAAAGTTAAAATCTCCTCTCACCACCACCCTGTTGCTCCTACGTCTTCCCCACGTTCCCTGTTGGGAGGCCTGTTGAACAGCCCCCACATTGTTACCGCAGCCTTCCTACTTCCGAGCTCTGCCCATATTGCCTCATTGCTCGAGTCTTCCATAGCGTCCTCCCTCAGCACAGCTGTGCTATTTTCTTTGACCAGTAATGCAACTCCTCCACCCCTTTACCTCCCACTCTATGTTGCCTGAAGCATCAAGATCCTGGGATGTTTAGGTCCCAATCGTGCCCTTCCCTCAACCAGGTCTGAGTAATAGCAGTAACATCATGCTAAAAGGTACTAATCCAAGCCTTAAGTTCATCCACCTTACTTACTATACTTGTTACATTAAAACAAATGCATCTCAGACCATCAGTTCCTTTGCATGCATCATCTGCTTCCTGCCTCCTCTTCTTCTTGTCATGCTGACCTCATTAACTAAAGCCTGCAAGGAACTAGATACTGCTTCCTTACTGTCATCTAACCTCATTTGGTTCTGAACCCCTTGTCACATTAGTTTAAAACCTCCCTAACAGCGTTAGCAAAAGCACCCTCAATGACATTGGTTCCAGTCCAGCAGGTGGAGACTGTCCAATTTGTAATAGTCCCATCTCCCCAAGAACTGGTCCCAATGTCCTAAAAATCTGAACCCCTCCCTCTTGCACCATCTCTCAAGCCATGCATTCATCCTGTTTATTCTATCATTCCTATGTTGACTAGCGCGTAGTACTGGTAGCAATCCTGAGATTACTACCTCTGAGGCCCTACTTTTTAACTTGGCTCCTAACTGTCTAAATTGTGCTTGTAGGACCTCATTTTGTTTATTTACCTACATTGTTTGTGCCTATGTGCCCCACAAAAACTGGCTGTTCACCCTCCCCCTTGAGAATGTTCTGCAGCTGATCCGAGACACCCCTGACCTATGCACTTAGGAGGAACATAGCATTCAGGAGTCTCATTTTTGACGACAGAACCGCGTATCTACTCCCCTTACAATTTAATCCCTGAAGCCGATCGCTCTTCCACTCTTTTTCCTGCCCTTCTGAACAGCAGAGCCAGCCACGGTGCTATGAACCTGGCTACTGCTGCCCTCCTGTGGTGGACCATCTCCCCCAACAGTATCCAAAACAGTATGCCTGTTTTGGAGGACGATGACTGCAGAGGACACCAGCACTGCCTTCCTGCTCTTCCTCTGCCTTTTGGTCACCCATTCCCATTTTCCCCATAGCAATCCTAATCTGCAGTGTGACCAATTCACTAAATGTGTTATCCACGACTCCCTCAGCATCACGTATGCTCCAAAGTGAGTCCATTTGCAGCTCCAGAGCTGTCATGCAGTCTAACAAGAGCGGCAACTGGACACACTTCCTGCACTTGAAGTAGCCAGGGACATCAGCTGTGTCCCTGAGGTCCCACATTGAGCAAGAGGAGTATAATACGGGTCTGAGATCTCCTACCATTTTTAACCTTAAATTTAACTTTAGTCTTGGCGTAGGTAAACAAAAAGGAAAGTTTTCATCAAATCACTTGATAAAACAATTTTTAAAAAAGGCAAGAGCGAAACCTTACCTGATCAACTCCCCACAGAGTCCACTTTTTCTTTGGTTAGAGGAGGAGGGTGGGTGGGAGACACTATGTGTACAGTGTCTCAGGTTCAGACACTACCCAAATAAAATGATTTCAATCGCCTTCCCAGCAGCCCTCTGGTCCTTGCTCTCACCCTGATTAATTTCTGAATCCAATAACCCTGAATCCTATTTTCTCACAGACACCTGATCGCTGATTCTTATTTTACATCTGTTACTGGCTCTGTGCTCCATGTACCATCCTTTTAATGAACATAAATTGCCTCAGTTTGTCATTTTCGTTGTTTGTCTTTGACTTGAAAAATGATCCTCAATCTTAAATTTGACCACAGTTTATAAAATTACCTGGATCCAAATTTTCTTGATCTTTTTAACTTGGCAAGTTTTCTTGTGTAAACAGTGTTCTGAATATGTAGAGACCTCACCCAGTTCATGTGTGATCCTACTAAATTCTACCAAGTTGTGTCTGAAAGTGCTACTCAGCACATTCTGTTAGCTTTAAACTTTAATTAGGTAGTGTATATTTAAATTGTGTTGGTGTTTAGCTTCCGTGTAAGTATTTACAATAGACGTGGCCAGAAAGTGTGGAATGTACATGGTCCACATGGAAGGAAATTTCTAGCTTACAGCCTATAACTTTACAGCAATTAATTTTAATGAGTGGACATAAATCTCTGTGCCCATAATTTCTTGGGGACACCAATGTCCAATGCAAATGTCAGGTTAGGGAGCTTTCCCTATATTTCCTAAGTATCAAAGTCATTGGTTACAGCACACAGCTGGCCATACTTCATACACTATTCTAAACAATAGTTATTTAGTTGTGAGTACCGATCTTATCCCCATCCATTGACTGTATGTGCAAATCACTGGACTGTGAACTGGAGCAAGAAACTGGCTTATACTCATCTTATTTTACTAGGATATACCAATTACTCCTGGCTTATTTTCCCTATGGCAGACAACCTTGAGAACCTCTGTCTGTTCATCCTGACCCCTAACAAGTATGAGGAATTCATGGACTACTTCATCACTTAAACTGAGATCATCCAATAAATTGTCTGTGCTCCATGCCTCCCTTCCCCCGAAACTATTAAGCTTAATTTCCTTTAAGAAACCCTCCCATACCTTCTTTCCCCAACCCCAGCTATGATCTTACATCTTTCTTTAGTTTCTATCAATCCCCTGGTGCTCTGTCTCTCTGAGCTCATCTTGTCCATGAGACCCACCTGCTACATGTGTTCAATTCCCATTAAACTGCTGACCTGCCTAGCCCTAACCTTATTGCTCCTCTTTGACTCCCATGGTAGCTGCTTTGTTAACAATTCCCTCTCCTTGTATATACTGTTGCTCTCATCATGAAATGATGTAAGTATGCTCCGGTTTGCTATGTGACCGTATCAAACCATTTTGCTATTCAAGAAGATCATTTCTCATTTTCTACCTCAACTCCAGCTTTCTGCATTCTTCCCAAATCCCGTAATTCGCTTACTAGCCCAAAGATTATTGACTCCAACTTAAATGTGCAGGACAGCCAAGTATCCACACCCCACAGGGGTGAAACTTACAAATATGTCACTGAACCTCTCTTTGAGTGAAGACGTTTCTTCTCATTTTGGTCCTATGTGTCTGACCCCTTCTGAGACCCATGTTTTAGATTCCATTGCTAGGAAGACACCTTATATGTATCTACCTTGCCAAGTCTCTTGACCATTTTATATTTCAGTGAGATCACCACCTATTGTTATAAACTCAAGAGAATACAAGCTTAGCCTACTCAATCAGTCCTCATAGAACAATTCATTTACCCCAGGAAAAAGTCTTTGTGAACTTTCATTGCTTTCTCTTTTGGAAAGTATGTTCTTCCTGAGGCAAGGCCACTAACACTGCAATCTGTATTCCAGATTTTATCTAACGAAGTCTTTTGAATACTGAAGTAAGATGACTTTACTCTTATAAGCTAATCGCTTTGGAACAAAAACTAAGACTGTGAGCGTTACTAATTACTTCAAATTCATGTTTGTTTTCTGTTACTCATGTGCAAAAACATTTAAGTATCCATGAATACAAACATTTCCCAATCTCTCACCACTTCAGAGGGATTCTAGTGTTTCTCCCCATCCCATTCTTTTCTGCGATATTATTGTCCATTCATCCAATCTATTTATATCACCCCGCAGCACCTTTGTATTCTCCCCAATACTTGCTTGTCCAACAAAGTTTGTATCATTACAAAATGTAGGTATGTTACACTTAGTCTCATCATCTTAATCAAGGATATAAATTATAAATAGCTGAGACCCAAGTATACCTTATTAGTTACATTTTGCCAGTTCCAAAACGTGGAATTTATTCCTTTTCTCTATCCTATCTGTGAACTGCTCCTCGATCCAAACTAATATGTGACCATTAATTGATTGAGTTCTGATTCTGCACACATTTACTCTGTACGTGTTTTGTGTCTTGAGGACTGCTGTGGACCATTGGAAGGTTTTTATAACATTAACAACCTGCTTTAAGACACAGAAATGTTTCTGCAGTCAACAAGTTGTGGAGTGGAAATTGAACACCAAGCCTTCAGACTCTTGGCCCCATGTGAAAATTGAGTTTCTTTTTAAAAATCCAAATACGCTGCATTATTGGTTCCTCCTCATTCATTCATCAATTAAAGGCCCATGATGGACCTTGTGATCAGTTAAGACCCTTAAATGACAATTATTTCCCACTTAAGAACTTCAACACACCACCACTGATATTAACCGAGCAGCAGGCAGAGGGATGGGCCTTGCTGTACGTGAAATGTGACAGGAAAATTCTGCCATGTAACCTCCGTTTGACCATCACTCACCTGAGCCTGGCTCTCTGCACAATTGGGTTGAAGTACAAGCAGCAGCCATTGCTTCCCCGTGGCGCTGCTGATTACAGAAGAGCTGGCAGCCTCTGATTACTCAGCAATTCTTGGCAAGTTGGACTTTTGTCCCTGGAGAATGATCGGCTGTTGGCATGTTTCACAAAATGAAAAACTGAAAAGATTCATTCTGGCTAAAGACGTAGAATTCCTACAGTGTGGAAGCCGGCCATTCAGTCCATCAAATCTACACCAATCCTCCGAAGAACATCCCACTCATACCCACCCCCCTACCCTTTGGTTCTATCCCTGCATTTTCCATAACTAACCCACCTAGCCTGCACATCCCTGGGCACAATGGGCAATTTGGCATGACCAATCCATTTAACCTGCACATCTTTGGACTGTGGGAGGAAACTGGAGCACCGAAGGAAATCCCACACAGATACAGGGAGAATGTGCAACTCCACACAGACAGTTACCCGAGGGTTGAATTGAACCCTGGTCCTGGCACTGTTAGGCAGCAGTGCTGACTACCGTGCCAATTTGTCTGGTAATTGCATGGTTTAAAGACTATGCCTTTTAATGGCTCAATCTGATTGCATTTTTTAACAGACTGAATGTTTGGTAATCAGTGCTTTAAAACAGAAATTTAAAGCAAAAACCCATTACAATGAGAACTCGTGCTGTTAATTCAGATCATTGAATTTGTTTCAAATGGTGGATGAATGAATCCAATTTTCTTCATTGTCTTCATTACTGGCTTCTTATGAACAAGAAAAGTCCTTTACTTTCCTTAATTTAAGACATTGATATTCATTTCACATGTCCTTTTCTGGTCCAGATAAAGATTTTTGATGTTTTAGATCTGCCCTGAAATGTACAAAGTAATTAATACTTTTGTATTCCCCAATTATTATTCAAAACAACACATCTCAATTTTTAAGATCAAAATCTTTGATTGCATTGAGTCCATTGACTGTGTATTTAAACATAGTTAAAAATCACACAACACCAGGTTATAGTCCAATAGGTTTAATTGGAAGCACACTAGCGTTCGGAGCGATGCTCCTTCATCAGGACCATCACCTGATGAAGGAGCGTCACCCCGAAAGCTAGTGTGCTTCCAATTAAACCAGTTGGACTATAACCTGGTGTTGTGTGATTTTTAACTTTGTACACCCCAGTCCAACACTAGCATCTCCAAATGATATTTAAACATAGAATGCTATTTTTAAGCTAGTCAGATCTTAGCTGGAATTTTTCAACCTTCAGGGATGATATCAGGGTCTTAGAATGAGTACGGGAATAGAAAGGATGATTAACATTTAGGTTTTCACCTAGAACTGTTGGGATCCAGAATGCTGTGCCTGACGAGGTGTTGGAAGTAGTTTCTGAAGGTAATTTTGAAAGTGATGAGCAAGTAATAATTTGAAAACAAAATTAGGTGGGATCAAGCAAGACTGCTGTTTCAAATAGAGAGCAGAGGTAAGATGGATCAAATGACATTCCTCTGCACTGATTTTAAAAAAACCTTCCAAAGCCTTTTCACAATGACATCTTGCTTTGAAACAAGACATGCAACTAAATGCACGAGCTTCATAACAGCAAGAGACATATAAAATTATGTGCTCACCCTTGAGCAGTGTTTTGTCTTAAAATGGAAAAGCTGCCAGAGGAGTATTTTGATGCTGATGCATCTTAGCATTGTGGGGGAAGAAAATAATTATGCAGGTTTTAACTGTGAATTTGATGAAACAACATAAATAAAGCAACACTGATAGATAAAGAAAGGACTGAAATAGTGGATGAAGATTACTATGGAGAGGTAGAGCATAGTTATGCTGCAGTTGAACTGTTGTACAGTTCCGAAGTGATGTATTAAAGGATTATATATTGAAAGGTTCTTCATTGGTAGGAGGTGAACAAAACAACTTTGCACAAGATGGTCCAAGCTGATTTGGATAGATTTGTGGATACACGTAGAAGATCCTTTATCTGAAACGCTCAGGAGCAGCTGTTTTTCGGAATTTGGAATCTTTCGGTTTTCAGAATATGACAAATTAATGAGGCAAATGCAGATTTCCTGCCTTCCTTTCGAACCAATTTCCCTGCATGAGCAGTTTGCATTACCTTAGCATGTGATTGGTGACATTCTGGTCTACTCCAGCTATGTGGGAGGTCCTGAGCAGCCTGCATTCATTGAAGTGAATTGATGTGTACAGGATCTTTCTGCACCCCACAGCTCCTCCAAGGAGATTGGAGAGAGATTTACAGCCCTCTCTGACTTTACCATCATTTCGACAGGAGCTACATCCTGCCCTGGGACAGGTCTGCAATAGGCGTACTGGAAATGTTTCAGATATAGAATTGTTGGTGAACACTCAGGCTTCTTTATACACAGAGACAAGTTAAGGAGTTAGGAAAAAAAAACATGTTCATGCCCACTAATGTTAACATTTCAAATGCCTGTCTCATTACGTGACTTTAGAGTTAGTTCACTCCAACAGTACAGGATAAGCAAAATTCCTTAATATGCTGAATTTCAGTTCCTGTCGATGACAACATGAATCACTGCCACCCTCTGGACATATTGCAATTGCAATGCATATTATGTTTTAAACTCTATTGGACTTAAGTCAAGTGCCTCATTGTTTTGTTTCCAATATTCATTTCATGTCATGTAGCTACTCCCTGGCTTAAAACATTTGACACTTTAACAAGAAAAACACTTGTCCGTTTGTAGAAACGGTGAATAACAGCTTGAAATCGCATTATTGCTCTGCATCATACTCAGGCTATTGGAAGGGAAATGAGTTTCCTTTTTTAGTTGGTGAAGGTATTTAAATTGTGGATAAAGTCAGAATGATGCCTTGCTGTCTGCACACTCCAATTGTACATTGGAACATTGCGTGCAGAATAAATGTACAGGAATGTTATCAGAATTGAGAGGATACACCTTTCAGAAAAGGTTCAGGAAGCTGGGCTCTTCTCTGGAGAAGCAATGAGAAAGTGACTTGATGAGATTTTTATGAAATTATGAAGGGATTTGATAGGGAGACACTTTCCCCTTTTGGAGAATAAGTGGATCAACAAACCGATCAGGAAAGAACTTAGGATTTTTTTCTTTAAAAGATTTGGGAAGGTGTAATGTATTGAAAGTGAAATGATAGAGGAGTAGTTACTCGACACATGTTTAGGAAGATGATGCACAGTACACTATATCCCCTATTGCTCGAATAATTTCTCTAGCGTGACAGTTGTTCACATTTGCATCAACAGGGTGATTACTTTCTTTCTAGATTCTCTAAATCACTCATGTAATTTAAGTACTAAATCAGGAGAATTCTCATGAGAATCTTATATTGGGGTCAGCGAGCTCTATCACCATCACAGTAATTACTCTTCTTGCCCATTACCAATGAGCATGAATTTCATAGCATGGGCACCAGATGAGAATCGTGAGCTGGAATCTTAATTGATTAATTTATATCCATACAGTCTTTCCACGTGTGCCCCTCAGGTAATTGTAGTGCCTTGACAACTACAGACAGACAGGTCATCATAGCTAGAACCATCACTGGTTGTCCCTCACCATACCACACTGAATTGAACAGGAGAGTTATCAGCGAAGAATGTTTCTATGAAAAATCTATTTCATAGAAGAAAAAAAATGATAATTTACAGAACACAATGGCAAAAAGCTGAATTTTGTTTATCACATTTTCAAACCAGAGTTGGAGGCAATGGCCTAGTGGTATTATTGCTGGACTGTTAATCCAGAGACTCGGGTAATGCTCTGAGGACCTGAGTTTGAATCCTGCATGGCAGATGATGAATTTGATTTCAAGAAAAGAAAATCTGGAATGAAGAGTCTAATAATGACCATGAGCTCATTGTCAATTATTGGAAAAAGCTTTTTCTTTATGCAAAGATGAATTGCAGCCCACAACCTGACCTATTCATTTGTTAATGTGGATGGACTTGTTATATCCAGTGAAATTGTTTTACATTTCAACATTACCTCTGTTTCTTTTTGTGAACATTGCGTGTGGTCATATGGGTGGTTGTGAGCAACAAACAGGACTTTAATGGACCCCGTCAGACTGATGCTCAACATTGCATTCCCTTCATAGGATTTTATTTTATTAAGGGATAGATTGAACAGTAAATCTGAAAATAGTTCCCTGTAAACTTTTACAAATTACCTATGAAGTTGAAAAGGAAATAATGAACGAATAGCGTGTGCTGAAATTATTCAAAATTCAATGGAGTTTTGCCATCGATCCTCTTACTGCAATCCAGCCATGATTTGGCTCACGTTGTAGGAATCAAAGTAGACAAACCAACTTCGAGAGTGGATGTGGAGTGGAAAGATTCTCAGTGTGTAGTTGTATGTTGAGAAAGAAACTATCTTAGCTGACTCCTGCTGTTTATTATTTAACTGCAGAATGCTGGATGTACAGAGTGCTTTCCAGCTACTGCCTAAGTGTGATTCTTTTTTTCCTTTTTTTGAATCATTCTCTCCTATTTTCTCTTCTTTACTCTGCGCCCTGAAAGTGAAGACTAAGGTGGGGTTCACAGGATATGAATTTCATTGGCAAGATCCAGTTATTGCCTGAGAGAGATGGACCATATTTTTTAAACCACTGCAGCCCTTGTGAAAATGCTCCCACAGGATTAGCCAGAAGATCAACACATTTGACATATGTGAGCACCAATGCCTTTAGAGGCTCAGATTTTCACAGAAAGCTGTTGCTGATATCTGCAGCCTCCTGCAAAAGGAACTGTTTGTCTGAGAGCCAGGTGACCACTGAGGTTTCAATCACCAGCAGGTTTAAAAGGCCTCTCTCACACCATCAGCAAAAATCACTTATTACTAGCCCTTCACATCCTGCAGCAGCATGTCCAAATAAGAGTGAATGCCTCAAGGAGCAGCCTTTGCATCTCTCTTCCATTCTGATGGTTGCTGAAGTTTCAAGAATCCGTATTCTGACTCCTGCAGGATCCCTTTACTTAAAAATCCCTCTTCTGACAGATTGAGCACGTCATCCATAAAGCACCCATGGACTTATCTGGAAACCCAGAAGAATAGCCTGCTCTGTTAAAATGTGCCAGATGAAATAAAATTCCACTATGTAAGTTAGTTAAAAAAAAAATTCTAAATTGGAGAAGAATATCCCATTGTTTCCTGACAAAAGAAAAAAATCAATTCAGGAAATGTGTATGTAGTACACCTGTAAATGTTGGCATTTATGTGTGGATCTTTCTCTTGACTACAGTAATGCACGTAACAAACTGGGTACCGGTAACATGAAAGGTAGCTACTTTAAAATTAAATTGTAACATGAACCATTTCATACACAAATCATACTTGAAATTCATTTGTGTTCATTGATCCTATGATGGCTGTGTGGAACTACAAACACAAACTTTATTAGTCAGCATTTTGAAGGACACCGTCTACTCACGAATATTCTTACTTCTAAATGTGTAAATTTTACTCTGAAGTTTGACAGCATATTATGGAGTTTTATGGTCATAGAAACTTAGATTACCTTGGGGGCTAGTGTTCAGATCCATAAATTTTTATCTGTACACTGTACAAATAGCTTTTGGTTGTCATTTAGCTTTACCTTATTATGTTGCACTGCAACGTGTTAGATAACTAGGAGGCATTGTAAATCATGAAGCAGCGCAGTATGGCACAACAGCATAATTCACATTTCCTTAGGTACCAATTTTAGTTCCTAGTTTTCTTGTAGTTATTGATCTTGAAGATAAAACCCGGAAAACAAGTTTTAAAATTGTAACTGTTGTCAAATGGTTTTAACAAAGCCCTTCAACAGATTAATCAGAGGAAAGATAATTCCAGTAATTTACTCATTCTCTCTTCCTACAGAGATTCAGACAAAGAAGAACAGCACAGTGTGATGAACTAAGCTTTATTGAGGAAGGCTCTCTGTTGTTTATACAGTGTAATTTCAGCACCAGAGGAGCATTCCTACCTCAATAGAATGAAATTTTCTGGGCTCTTATGAAATTTCCAATTTTGAAAATCCTGTGCTGTAGAATTTCTGCTGGCTCAGGAGTCACTAATGAGGATTCATTAATTTAAAATTGTCATTGAGATTGAGAAGAGAGGTTGGAAGGAATGTCTGTACTCATTAAAAATGACATACTTGGACACGAGGGAGCAGTTGAGACAGAGAGAGTCCCAATTGGAAGTTTTGTTACTTTGGCCTGGATGTTCCAGTAGCTAGAGAGTTGGAATAACTCCGATAAGAGCTGCACGCATTCACTATGCAAAAGTTGAGGCGCAGCAGATTCTGTGGGAATTCCTCAGGAAATTGAAGATTTTCACAGGCAGTTTGGAGACTTCCATAAAGATGGAAGATGCAGAGTGTTCTGTGTCTGTTAGTAGTTACCCCGAAAGTCAGCTGATTCAAAAATATAGTGCAACTATCTGGTAAGTATTAAGCCAAACTTAGCACAAATTCTCCCACATTACACGACTTCTAACCCTTTTTATCCATTCTGAACTGACACCCATTTGTTCTCCTGTCAAATGCTCATAGGCTCTGACAACTCTTCCCCCTTCTGCCACTCAGCGCCATACATCCCCCCCATTTCCTGTTGGTGATGGCAATGACATCTAGTATCCTGTGGACCTTGGACCCTAACACCTAACACCCTGAACCAATTTGCACCCTAACTCCACCTTTACTTCGTCTCCTTACCCTTTCACAGCAGCTGACAAAGCAACTGATTGTGCTGCTCGTCATTTAAATTTCCAGTGTGGCAGAGTGACTGCTGTGAGGCATGGTTTGATTTCCCCCGACTGTGCTGCTCTAAAGGGGATCTGTGTGAATCTCACTTACACTCTGCATTTCTGAAGGTGCTGGAATTGAAACTCCCAGCTAGAAATGTGGATCTCAGTACTAATGTTAAAATAAATAACAGGAGTGGAGTGTCAATCTGACTCTGATTAGCATTCCTTGGAATATTCAAACCATAGTTTCCTGTTGGGAAAATGCAGAGTGTGCAGAGCAAACAATGATGTGGATAGTACTCTAACAGAGACATGATAGGCTGAATGGCTGTCTATATTTCACACCTGTCTGATACTTCTAGTGCACTCATAGGTGATTCAAGTATGTATGACGTAGGAATCCTGAAATTGATTAAATAGCCAAGGTTTTTTATTCCACTAATGAAACACGGGTCCTTAAAAGTAAATGGATACTCTTCTAATCCACAGTGCCATTGAATTGAAATTGTTTGGTATGTTGCATTTTAACTTGGTTTATTTTTATTTCAGAAGTTCGATAAAGGACCACAACTCCTGAATAATGTGCGAGGATGGGTCACTGAGGGTGGATTACTACAGATTACCAACAGACTCTTGCAGGCAGCTGACAAAGATGCCAGTGACTCTGAGATCATCTTCAATCTAATACAAGAAAAGGAAATCCCTAAATTTGGTAGCTAATGATTGATCTTGTGAACATTTCACCAAATATCTTTGAACTCTTGTACTTTTATATTCTAATACAGTTAATTTCATTCATACTGTCAAAATTCTCATGTCAGGACTCTGGAGTCATATTAATGCAATGAAAAGAGCTCTATTTTCTTTAATATGTACTCAAAAATAAAGCTTTATAGCCATATATTAAACATGATCATTATATTGAAACTTACACACACTTTCGAACTGAACATTGCTCTTTTCTATCATAGAATTCTTATTTCTGATGTTCCGTTATCTTAAATAGTTGTTCATATCTGCTTCAATATCTCTCGCAATCATTAAATATGTGTTGGTGATCTAAGGTAGCATCCTTCAGATATTAAAGGAGGAAGTTATTGCAGATGCTGGAATCTCTACTGAAAACAACATGAAGGATCACAGTGGGTCAGACAGTACCTATAGAGAGAGAGCAAGCTAACGTTTTGAGTCTAGATGACTCTTCATCAGAGCTGATGTGAAGTGTGGAGGGGGTAGCATTTATTTATTTAGTTATTTATAACTAGTAGGGGTGGTGGCGTGTAGAATGCTGTTTGAGAAAAGATGTTGATTGTTCAGACTAAGTGATCAGAATGTGAAAATGGCAGAATAATGGTGTTTCTGACCGCTAAATGTTAAAAAGCAGGCAGTCCCGTTGGGGTGAGAGAAGGGGAAGGGGACACGGAAGAGGACATGGTGACAGAGAATGTAACAAGTAAAGCTAAAAGGTAGGGAAGAAATGGGAGTTGCTTCACAATTTGAAAGTTTTTTTCCAGCATAATTATATAACTAGTCTGGATGTCTAGTTTGTGGTCCAAATTGATGCTAACAATATGGGTTGAGTTCCTGCACTGGCTGAGGTTACCATGAAGGACTCTCCTTCTCAACCTCTTCCCTCACCTGAGGTGTGGTGACCCTCTGGTTAAAACCACCAGTCATCTCTCTCTCTCCCTTGCTCTCTCTCAAGAGAGAGCAGCCCTATGGCCTGAAGACTATGCATCTTTACCTTTTATTACCCCAGTTAGAAGAACACACATTGTTTTTTTTTAATGTTGCTTGATATTACACCAACCTTCTGGTGCCAGTTTATGGCTCGATCTTAGCTTTCAGGAAAGCTTCCCATTTTTGATTAGTGACCCATGTACTACTGCCTGCTCAGTTTAACCAGGGTTCACCTCAGGCATGGGCTGCACCTTTTACCCCACGTTGTGATCTCCTTACCTAAAACAGCCTCCTCACCTTCACTTGCAAGAAAAAGACTACTTTATGCTTCAGTGCATCAGGTAATTTCAAGAAGAGAGTGAGAAGTATTTAAAATGCTACTTCCGGGGTTGTGAAAATTCTTGTTTTGAATTTGTACTTGACTTGAAGGGCAAGACAGGAAGTCAACCACCTTTCCTACTTTCAGTTAGGTACAAGGACTTATTCCACTGATGGCATTCTCATCCATGTAGCCATTAAATGGTATATTTCAATCAAGTTCAGTTCTGTGCAGATGTACAGATTCAAATTTTGTGCTTGTCTGGTGCTTCCAGTAGTGCCAGTTATACAGAGCATATTTCATGTTAAGTTGCTGTGCATTTACTGTTACATTTAATTTTCAATAGGTGATGTGATTCTTTTGGTCCCAATGCCAGCTGATGGCCCAGCAGATGGGTGGCAGAGACTGCCTGATGGAAAAACAGCTACTGCGACAAATTCATTTAGTCAGCAAGATCTTAATGATGGCATTGTATGGTATCAACACTCAGGGGTAACTTCTGCAGAGGATTCATTCAGGTTTCAGGTACTGTCATTGAGGGTCTAGTATAAAGTGTTCTTAAGTTGCTTTGAAACTGCTGTATTGCATTGCTTGGCATCCAATTAATTGGTCTCACAGAGCTATCTATCACCTACAATAGACATTTTGGAGGGACACTAAAGGATACTAACATTGTATCATGGTATAAAAAGAGGGAAAGGAATACCCCAAATAACTACAGGACAGATACAGAAATAGAATATTCTGAAGGAACTCAGTAGGTCTGGGAGCATCTGCGGAAAGAAAACAGAGTTAATGTTTCAATTGCAGTGACCCTTCTTCAGAAGTGACATTGTTATTTGGCAATCAATTAAAAAATAAAAATGTTGAGAGAGCGTAAATCGTCACTTGGAGAGACGAGGGGAATCAAGGGTAGTAGAAGTCAACATATATTTGTTTAAGCAACCAGATTTCAGCAAGGCTTCTGGCAAGATTCCACAGGGTAGATGAAACAGGAAACAAGGACTCAAGGGATTGAAGCTTAAATAACAAGTTGAATCCAAAATTGGTTAAGTGAAGAGTGGTCTTTTTTGTGACTGAAAGAGTGTTTCCACTGGGGTTTTCAGGGCTTAGTTTTGGACCCTTTGCAATTTATCGTTGTAGAAACATTATTCAGACTTGCATGTAGGGGGGCCTGATTCAAAAGTTTGTAGTTCATAAAAGATCTATAAAAGATCTTAAAGTAAGGGAACCCTTAGGAAGTAGCGACCATAATATGGTAGAGTTCAGTCTGGAGTTTGAAAGGGAGAAGGCGAAATCTGATGTAATGGTGTTACAGTTGAATAAAGGTAATTATGAGGGCATGAGAGAGGAACTGACTAAAATAGACTGGAAGCAGAGGCTAACCGGGAAGACACTAGAGCAAAAATGGCAGGAGTTTGTAGGTATAATTGAGGACACTGTACAGAGGTTCATTCCCAAGAAAAGAAAGATTAACCGGGGAGGGATTAGACAACCTTGGCTGACAAAGGAAGTCAGGAAATGTATTAAAGAAAAAGAGAGATCCTATAAAGTGGCTAAGAACAGTGGGAAATCAGAAGATTGGGAAGGATACAAAAGCAAACAGAGGATAACAAAGAGTGTAATAAGAAATGAGAGGATCAAATATGAAGGTAGGCTAGCCAGTAATATTAGAAATAATAGTAAAAGTTTCTTTCAGTACATAAGAAACAAACGACAGGCAAAAGTAGACATTGGGCCACTTCAAACTGATGCAGGGAGCCTAGTGATGGGAGATAAGGAAATAGCAGGAGAACTTAACAAGTACTTTGCGTCAGTTTTCACAGTGGAAGACAGGAGTAATATCCCAAAAATTAAAGGGTGTCACGGGGCTGAGTTGAGTATGGTTGCCATTACGAAAGAGATAGTGCTAGAAAAGTTAAAAAGTCTTAAAATTGATAAATCTCCTGGCCCCGATGGGATACACCCTAGAGTTCTGAGAGAGGTTGCTGAGGAAATAGCAGAGGCATTGGTTGAGATCTTTCAAGAGTCACTGGAGTCAGGAAAGGTCCCGGACGATTGGAAGATGGCTGTAGTAACCCCCTTGTTCAAGAAAGGATCAAGGCAAAAGATGGAAAATTATAGGCCAATCAGCTTAACCTTGGTTGTTGGTAAAATTCTAGAATCCATCATTAAGGATGAGGTTTCTAAATTCTTGGAAGAGCAGAGTCTGATTAGAACAAGTCAACATGGATTTAGTAAAGGGAGGTCATGCCTGACAAACCTGTTGGAATTTTTTGAAGAGGTAACAAGTAGGTTAGACCAGGGGAACCCAGTGGATGTGGTCTATCTGGACTTTCAAAAGGCCTTTGATAAGGTGCCACACGGGAGACTGCTGAGCAAGGTGAGGGCCCATGGTGTTCGAGGTGAGCTGCTGGGATGGATTGAGGATTGGCTATCTAACAGAAGGCAGAGAGTTGGGATAAAAGGTTCTTTTTCAGAATGGCAGCCGGTGACGAGCGGTGTCCCGCAGGGTTCGGTGCTGGGGCCACAGCTGTTCGCATTATATATTAATGATTTGGATGAGGGAACCGGGGGCATTCTCGCGAAGTTTGCCGATGATACAAAGTTAGGTAGACAGGCAGGTAGTACTGAGGAAGTGGGGAGGCTACAGAAGGATCTAGACAGGTTGGGAGAGTGGTCCAGGAAATGGCTGATGGAATTTAACGTGAGCAAGTGCGAGGTCTTGCACTTTGGCAAAAAGAATATAGGAATGGACTACTTTCTAAATGGTGAGAAACTTAATAAAGCCAAAGCACAAAGGGATCTGGGAGTGCTAGTCGAGGATTCTCTAAAGGTAAACATGCAGGTTGAGTCTGTGATTAAGAAAGCGAATGCAATATTGTCTCTTATCTCAAGAGGGTTGGAATATAAAAGCAGAGATGTACTACTAAGACTTTATAAAGCTCTGGTTAGGCCCCATTTGGAGTACTGTGTCCAGTTTTGGTCCCCACACCTCAGGAAGGACATACTGGCACTGGAACGTGTCCAGCGGAGATTCACACGGATGATCCCTGGAATGACAGGTCTAGCATATGAGGAACGGCTGAGGATACTGGGATTGTATTCGTTGGAGTTTAGAAGATTAAGGGGAGATCTAATAGAGACGTACAAAATAATACATGGCTTTGAAAAGGTGGATGCTAGAAAATTGTTTCTGTTAGGCGAGGAGACTAGGACCCGTGGACACAGCCTTAGAATTAGAGGGGGTCATTTCAGAACGGAAATGCGGAGACATTTCTTCAGCCAGAGAGTGGTGGGCCTGTGGAATTCATTGCCACGGAGTGCAGTGGAAGCCGGGACGCTAAATGTCTTCAAGGCCGAGATTGATAGGTTCTTGTTGTCTAGAGGAATTAAGGGCTACGGGGAGAACGCTGGCAAGTGGAGCTGAAATGCGCATCAGCCATGATTGAATGGCGGAGTGGACTCGATGGGCCGAATGGCCTTACTTCCACTCCTATGTCTTATGGTCTTATGGTCTTATATGAAAATTGGCCGAATCATTGATAGTGAGGAAGAAGGCTGCAAATTGCATTAACTTAGTAGAGCAAACAAGTAGCAAGTAGAAGTTATTCTGGAGAACTGTGAGGTAATTGAGGACTAACAAGACAACAATTCATGTAATGGTAAGTTTCTAACAAAAATAGAGGAACAGAAACACCTCAGGCTACAAAATACAGATCACTGAAGATAGTCAGGCATAGTTAGCGTGATTAAAAAGGCATTTGGGTTGGGTTCCTTTACTGATTGAAGACTAGGACCTAAAGAGGAGGAGGCTTCTAGGAATCGTCACAAAATACTTGTTAAAACATAGCTTATGGGTGCTGCTGGGAGAACTGCATACAGCTTTGGCACTAAATTACAAGAAGGACGGTATCACACTGGAGACCACATAGAAGGGATTTACAAGGATGTGGCAAGGAATGGAGAATTTTAGCTGAAAGGAAAGATTGGGTAGGCAGAGTTTATTTGAAACTGAGGAGGCTGAGGGGATTTTAAGTAAGGCATATGAAATTAAGGACTGAGACAAAGTGGATAGAGAAGACATTTTTCCCTCTGGAGAAAGATAAATGACCAGAAATTGTAGATTTAAAGTTGTTGGTGGATTGATTAGAGGGGGAATTGAAGTGTGACTTTTTTTACATAGAGTGATGGAGCTCTCAAATTCACTGATGGGATAGTAGATATCACCATTACAATTTTTTAAACATTTGGATATTTACTTGAATTACTGTAACCTACAGGACTGAAAAAAAGCAAGGAAGGTGGAGTTAGACTGATTAGCTTCTTTCCAGTTGGCACTGTGTTAGAGAAAGTGGCCTCTTTTTGTGCCATGGATTTTTTCATGTTAGCTCAGAATATCCCAAAGCATCTTTTAACCAATGAAGTAGCTTTAAAACATTGAAATTGTTGTTGTGCAAGAAATATGGCAGCTGCATTATGGTCAGCAAGCTTCCATAATCTGTAATGTTGATAATGGCAAGATAATCTGTGTTTTTCCGTGTTAATTAAGTGTTAAATATTGGCCAAAAATCCAAGGATTTTGCCCCATCTTTTCTACAAGATAATGTTATGGGATCTCTCATTCTCTTTTGTTATATTGATGGAGATTGATTTTGATGGCTAAGCTGAAAGTCCAACATTCCTTTTACCATCCACTTAATGACTACTTGCATTCAAGCCTCTGATATGAAACTTGAATCTACAGTCTTGTGACCTGGGGTGAGATACCCATGGTTTTTTTTAACAGTAATTCAGGAGTCGCATGGCTCATATTAGCTTTATATCTGAGATTTTCTTTTAGTTAATTCTATTTGAATTCCCCAGCAGCCATTGTGGGAGTTAAAGTCATGGATCTGAATCATCAGACCTGGTGTTAATGTTTCAGGTCAAATGGCCCTTCCTCAGAATGGTGCTGAATGTTACAGGTCAAATGGACCTTAGAACGGTCCTTAAACATTTACTCTGATTTCTCTCCATGGTAGCATTGTGATTGTGTTACTGGATGAAGAATCCAGACACCAGGTCAAATGATTCAGATCCATGACTTTAAATCGCACAATGGCTGCTGGGGAGTTCAAATACAATTAACTAAAAGAAAATCTCAAATATAAAGCTAATATGAGCCATTAGCCATATGAGCTAATGGATGCCAGGGTCCGAGATGTCTCGGACCGTGTCTTCAGAATCCTTAAGGGGGAGGGTGTGCAGTCAGATGTCGTGGTGCACATTGGCAGCAATGACATAGGTAGGAACAGGGGTGGGGAGGTCATTCAGGAGCTCAGGGAGTTAGGCTGGAAGCTAAAAGCTAGGACAGACAGAGTCGTCATCTCTGGGTTGTTGCCGGTGCCACGTGACAGTGAGGCAAGGAATAGGGAGAGAGTGCAGTTGAACACGTGGCTGCAAGGATGGTGTAGGAGGGAGGGTTTCAGGTATTTGGACAATTGGACTGCATTCTGGGGAAGGTTGGACCTGTCCAAGCAGGACGGGTTGCACCTAAACCAGAAGGGCACTAATATCCTAGGAGGTAGGTTTGCTAGCACTCTTCGGGGGATTTAAACTAATTTGGCAGGGGGATGGGATCCGGACTTGTAGTCCAGCAAGTAGGTTAGCTGTTTTTCAGGATGTCCAAGAATGTAGGGAGGCTGTAGAGAAGGTAGCACTGACAGGGAATACTTGCGGACACAGGGATGGGTTCAAGTGTGTATATTTTAACGCAAGGAGTATCAGAAATAAGGTTGGTGAACTTAAGGCGTGGATCGATGTAGGACTACGATGTGGTGGCCATCACGGAAACGTGGAGAGAAGAGGGACAGGAATGGTTGTTGGAGGTTCCTGGTTACAGATGTTTCAGTAAGATTAGGGAGGGTGGTAAAAAAGGAGGGGGTGGTGTTGCTAATTAGAAATGGTATAACGGCTGCAGAAAGGAGAGGGAGATCTGCCTTTGGAGGTAGTGTGGGCTGAAGTCAGAAATAGGAAAGGAGCAGTCACCTTGTTGGGTGTTTACTATAGGCCCCCCAATAGCAGCAGAGATGTGAAGAAACAGATTGGGAAACAGATTTTGGAAAGGTGCAGAAGCCACAGGGTAGTTGTCATGGGCGATTTCAACTTCCCAAATATTGATTGGAAGCTCTTTAGATCAAGTAGATTGGATGGGGCGGTGTTTGTGCAGTGTGTCCAGGAAGCTTTTCTAACTCAGTATGTAGATTGTCCGACCAGAGGGGAGGCCATATTGGATTTGGTACTTGGTAACGAACCGGGACAAGTGATTGGCTTGTTAGTGGGTGAACATTTTGGTGATGGTGACCACAATTCTGTGACTTTCACCTTGGTTATGGAGAGAGATAGGTGCGTGCAACAGGGTAGGTTTTACAATTGGGGGAAGGATAAATACGATGCTGTAAGACAGGATCTGAGGAGCATAAGTTGGGAACATAGGCTGTCAGGGAAGGATGTCGTGGAAATGTGGAATTTTTTCAAGGAACAGATACGACGTGTCCTTGATATGTATGTACCTGTCAGGCAGGAAAGAGATGGTTGTGTGAGGGAACCTTGGTTGACGAGGGAATTGAATGTCTTGTAAAGAGGAAGAAGGAGGCCTACATAAGGTTGAGGAAACAAGGTTCAGACAGAGCGTTGGAGGGATACAGGATAGCCAGAAGGGAGCTGAAGAAAGGGATTAGGAGAGCTAAGAGAGGGCATGAAAAATCCTTGGCAGATAGGATCAAGGATAAACCCAAGGCATTTTATGCGTATGTGAGAAACATGAGAATGACGAGAATGAGGGTAGGTCCGATCGAGGACAGTAGTGGGAAACTGTGTATTGAGTTGGAAGAGATAGGAGAGGTCTTGAATGAGGACTTTTCTTCAGTATTTACAAATGAGAGGGACCGTATTGTTGAAGAGGAGAGTGTGAAACAGACTGGTAAGCTAGAGGAGATACTTGTTAGGAAGGAAGATGTGTTGGACATTTTGAACAACTTGAGGATAGACAAGTCCCCCGGGCTTGATGGGATATATCCTAGGATTATGTGGGAAGCAAGAGAGGAAATTGCAGAACCGTTGGCAATGATCTTTTCGTCTTCACTGTCAACGGGGGTGGTACCAGGGGACTGGAGAGTGGCGAATGTTATGCCCCTGTTCAAAAAAAGGGAATAGGGATAACCCCGGGAATTACAGGCCAGTTAGTCTTACTTCGGTGGTAGGTAAAGTAATGGAAAGGGTACTGAGGGATAGGATTTATGAGTATCTGGGAAGACACTGCTTGATTAGGGACAGCCAGCACGGATTTGTGAAGGGTAGGTCTTATTGAATTCTTTGAGGAGGTGACCAAGCATGTGGTTGAGGGTAGAGCAGTGGATGTAGTGTACATGGATTTTAGTAAGGCATTTGATAAGGTTCCCCATGGTAGGCTTATGCGGAAAGTCAGGAGGCATGGGATAGAGGGAAATTTGGCCAGTTGGATAGAAAACTGGCTAACCGGTCAAAGTCAGAGAGTAGATGGTAAATATTCAGCCTGGAGCCCAGTTGCAAATGGAGTTCCACAGGGATCAGTTCTGGGTCCTCTGCTGTTTGTAATTTTTATTAATGACTTAGAAGAGGGAGTTGAAGGGTGGGTCAGTAAATTTGCAGACGATACGAAGATTGGTGGAGTTGTGGATAGTGAGGAGGGCTGTTGTCGGCTGCAAAGCTGATGCAGAGCTAGGCTGAGGAGTGGCAGATGGAGTTCAACCCTGTCAAGTGTGAGGTTGTCCATTTTGGAAGGACAAATAAGAATGCGGAATACAGGGTTAATGGTAGGGTTCTTAGTAAGGTGGAGGGGCAGAGGGATCTTGGGGTCTATGTTCATAGATCTTTGAAAGTTGCCACTCAGGTGGATAGAGCTTGTAAGAAGGCCTATGGTGTATTAGCGTTCATTAGCAGAGGGATTGAATTCAAGAGTCGTGAAGTGATGTTGCAGCTGTACAGGACCTTGGTAAGGCCACATTTGGAGTACTGTGTGCAGTTCTGGTCGCCTCAGTTTAGGAAATATGTGGAAGCTTTGGAGAGGGTGCAGAGAAGATTTACCAGGATGTTGCCTGGAATGGAGAATAGGTTGTATGAGGATAGGTTGAGAGTGCTCGGCCTTTTCTCGTTGGAACGGCGAAGGATGAGGGGTGACTTGATAGAGGTTTATAAGATGATCAGATGAATAGATAGAGTAGACAGTCAGAAACCTTTTCCTCGGGTACAACAGAGTGTTACAAGGGGACATAAATTTAAGGTGAAGGGTGGAAGGTATAGGGGAGATGTCAGGGGTAGGTTCTTTACCCAGAGAGTGGTGGGGGCATGGAATGCGCTGCCCGTGGGTGTGGCAGAGTCAGAATCATTGGCGACCTTTAAGCGGCAATTGGATAGGTACATGGATAGGTGCTTAAGCTAGGACAAATGTTCGGCACAAATCGTGGGCCAAAGGGCCTGTTCTGTGCTGTATTGTTCTATGTTCTATGTGGCTCCTGAAATTCTACACTATGCTTTATTTTTGCGCAAGAATGCTCCTTTCTGTTGACTGCTGTCACAGGCACGTTGTAAGGATGTAGACAGAAAACTGGCTTTGAAAGATACCAATAACACACAGTATGTTGTAGAAAAGGAGGGAATGCAGCATGGATTCATTTAAAGTGAAACCTTGGACTCACTGTGTCGAAGACTACTTGTACTAATTACAGCTTGATTCACTGGACTCACAAAGAGCAGATGCAACTAAATGCAGATTTTATTTTGGTCGACTATGAAACATATTGCACTTCTTTGGAGCAAGCCTTTTAAAAATGTCACTTTAAGTGATACAATAATATCACCTAGTAAGGATGCCAAGGAAATAATTTCAGTCACATTTTTTTTTGGTTACAGGTTACAAATGGTGGCAGGACCTACACTGGAACTGAAAGTCATATATTTGAAATTGGAATCTTACCAAAAAATGAAAATGGTCCACATCTAGCTTCAAACATTATCACTCCTCTGCAAATAACAGTAAGCATTACCTTGTTGAGCTGGCACATCCCACCTGCCAACATCCCTACTCCCAGCTCTGGCTACCACCATGACAACTCTTAATTATTATAAACGTAATGTAAATAGAAATGTACTCTGATATTTAATCTATTATTAGGCTTGTTACTGTTAGCATGACTTATACCAATTTGATTTTTTGTATCTTGTCATGAAGTAAAACAAAAAGTATTACATTTGATAAACATGATAAATAATCATTAGGCTTGTTACTGTTAGCATATTCAAAATACCTTTGAATAATGCTTTCTCGCTAGGCACTTGAAGATCGGGTTACAGTCATCCAGTCGACACAATTGTCGTTTGTAGATAGTGACACACCAAACCAGGATTTATTCTACAACATTACTGTTCCACTACCCCCAGAATATGGCAAGTATTGATAATCCATATAATGGGAAAGATTTCCTCTGTTCCTCATTAATTGATTTAATAGTTTGAAACATTATTTTTGAGAGAGAGGAAATCTTCCTTACTGTTGCTTTGAGATTGTTATTCAATTTGTCAAATGTGACAGTGAATATAAACGTAAACAGATGGAAAAAATAATACTTTGTATGAAAAAACATAAAAGGACAATTGTCCAAAAGAAATTATCTAAGACCTTAATTTACTCATCGTGCAATCTAATTAAATTTTGAATGAGTATTTTGTTTTCATATTTGTTCTCATGGTGCGAGTAATGCCAGAAAAACTGCATTTAATATACATCTGTGTTAGCCTTACAGCAAAGTTGAATTTGACCACTTCAGTAGTTATCAGGACATTTGGCTCTGTAATGTCATAGGCCCTTTAACAAGCTCATTCAGCTTAATGGGCCATTTATTGGCAGTGAGAGCATTCCTTGTTTCCCTCAGCATCTTGCACGACAATGGTAGCGCATCATACCTTTGACCCAAAAGGCAAGAGGTTCAAGTCCCAACTCCTCTGGATTTTTGTCAAAACACATTTGAAAGGGCTGATTTAAAATATGAACAAAATGGTGGGGACTGAAACAGCAAATCCACATTTATGATGAGAAGATTGCTAGATTTTGAGAGGGCTACACACAGGATAACCAAATTTATTTCCTTTAATGTAAATAATCAAGCACTCACTTTAAGACAGCTCTTGTGGTGCAGTTGTAGTATCCCTACCTCAGAGTCAGGTGGCCTGGGTTCAAGTCCCACCTGTTCCAGAGATGTATATCTGGACAAGTTGATTAAAATTATCTTTTGAACCAACCTCTGCCACTGTAATTTTAAATCTTATTTGCATTTGACCCTTTGTAAATATAGCAGCAGTGTCTCATCTGGGGAACTTCAATTGGAATTTTTTGTTAAATGTAAAATGATCTAGGAAGCAAACTGAAGGGAAGGTGGGATTTAGAATGACAAAGTGTCAAAGTAAATGGAAGTCAGTTTTTTTTTTGAAAGCCTATAAAAATACTTAAAATCTGAAGGTTTGAAAGTCAGTGTTTCCACAATCCCTCCCCTCCCCTCTCCATTCCAGTCTCTCTCAAAGGAAAAGTCAGTTAGAAACAAACAATGTTGAAAACTGGCCACCGGATCTGATCACTCCTCAGTGGAGAGGAAGCTGGCAGATCATGTAGTCTGGCAGTTCCAAAACGCTATCGTGGATGCTACATGGACTGCAAGGAGATTGAGAATAGACATTGGGTTGAGCTTCAGATTTGGACACCAATTGGGAAGGTACAATGACATTCTTTCCTGCCGTTTTAACAATTTTGTTTTTATAAATTGCCTTCCCACTGTTTCTTGCTTCCACTGCTCAATCTATTATAGATGTAGAAGCAGATTAAATGCCTTAAGTTTACATTAATTGGCTAGTTAAGGGTTTGAATAGTCTTGTGGGTGGCAGACAAGTGGGCATATTATCTATGATATGCCTGGGAATTGAATCGGGGTTGGCATATGGCAGTAGGCTATCCGTGCTTTCTATTTTTTGTGCACCCCCACTCCCCCATTGAAATCAGACCAGGGTTGAGGCATGAGATTCTACTCTTTAAGTTTTTAAGGTGTGGGAGCTTGTTTAGCAGTAGTTAAAACTTATCCTGTTAAATATTGACTTATATCTGAATATGTAATCCCAAACATTATGGAGCATGTTTAGCAATTCTCCAGCAGGAGGTACGGCAACTTTATGCCCTTCATATACTGGAATATGGAATCTGACAGCAAGTTACCAGTATAGGGGAGCTTTTGCAAGAGCAGGACAAAATGCACTGCAACTTCTGGATCTACGTATGTATCTCTATTTGAGCAAATGCTGGAGGATGCTGCCCAATTTACTTCATGATAAAAGTAAGCAATGTTAGCATCACTGTTATTCTACCCACTGACTCAAGGTGCACATACATCAGCACTGCAATAGGTGGCCGATAGCTTGTTAGTTTTTGTGTTGTATAAATATTATGTTGCCTTCTTGCAGGCACTATTGAACACTCTGACAGCCCTTTGTTCCCAGTCACATTCTTCACTCAGGCTGACATTGACCATGGGAAGATTCTGTACCGTCCTCCAGGATCATCTTCACATGTGCAAGGCTTTTTCAAATTCTCTTTCACTGGTAAGAAAGATTCTGCAAGTTGTTTCACGGGATAATATTAGTGCTACTTATTCTAAGACCTGTTGACCTTTATCATCCACAATGTCGGTACTGCACACATTTTGAGAGAAGGTATAACTTGCACAGTGTCGTAAGGTCAGGAGGAGCTGTGACCCTGACAATTCTGTCAGCCATCTTATGATTCTACAATAAATGGTGTGTCAATTTTGTGGTAAGACATTCCAAGCAGTCTTTTCCAGGGTGATTCAAGTCACAGCTTACACGTGACATGGTTTCTGATTCTAGGCTTTTAACATTAATGAGGAAACTATGTGAGCATAGAGTCACAATTGAATTTCCTTTATATTACTCCATGATCACTTTGGTCATGTTTCTGCAAGGGAGGAATGTTAATAAAAGTTCATGACATGAACAATTTCATTCACACTAATTACTGAAAGTACATTTGACTAAAACAAAGTTTGGTATTGAAGGCTGTCAAAGAAAAGACTTTCCTCTGAATTTGGTTGAGCATAAAGGGTCAATTGGACACAATTCACAAGATCAAAAACCTTCATTTTGTCCATTCACGGGATGAAAGAAAGCAAGTGGATGCCAGTACAACCAGGACCCTTCCATCTCCTACCAATCAATTTTCATCTACACACTGTGACCAATGAAAACAAGCAGAAGATCCACTACAGTATTAAATTGCCATCTTTTTGTCTGTTCTATCAGAAACTGTACCTTAGCTCATTGTCTGCTCATGCTCCTTCCTGCGACATTTGTCATGACAGTTCTTTTGTTATCAGTGGTTTTCCATTGTACCTCTGAGAAGGGAGGGCAATGAGGTGGTATCTGTCAAGTCTACCTCAGTGTGGGAATTGAACCCACATTATTGATGTGGGTGTGAATCCCACACTAGCCATCTAACATACAGAACTAATTTATCGTTTATTTTAAATTTACTGGATGAATTTTGTACCCATTGATGGTGAGGAAAGTCAGTGCTGGGGAGCAGGATGTGTTTACATCTTGATCATGTCCAATCAGTCTCAATTAAGTCTAGTTATAGCACTATAAAGGCCGCTTAACTTCTGAATTTTGCACACAAGCAGTACTACTCCCGGTAATTTTAATGTCTTAGAAAAAGGTAGAGATTACCTAAACTAATGATAGTTAACAAATAGTACTTTCACATCATTAAAATCATAGAATCCCTACAGTACAGATAAAGGCCATTCGGCCCATCAAGTCTGCATGACCCTCCAAAGACAACCTCTGTAACCCTGCATTTACCATAGCTGATCTACCTAGCCTGCACAACCTTGGACACTATGGGGCAATTCAGCATGGCCAGACCACTAAACCTGCACGTGTTTGAGCTGTGGGAAGAAACGTGAGCAGCCATGGAGAGAATGTGCAAACTCCACATACAGCCATTCAATGTTGGAATTGAACCAAGTCCCTACCACTGAGGGGCAGCAGTGCTAACCACTGAACCACTATGCTCGTTGAGATGGATCTCAGAAGTGAAAGTCAGTTTCTAAATCACTGGATGTTTAAGCCGTCACAGTATAGATCCTGCAGGTTATTACCTGCAGGGCGGCATGGTGGCTCAGTGGTTAGCACTGCTGCCTCACAGTGCCAGGGACCCGGGTTCAATTCCCACTTCGGGCAACTGTCTGTGTGGAGTTTGCACATTCTCCCCGCATCTGCGTGTGTTTCCTCTGGGTGCCCCGGTTTCCTCCTACAGTCCAAAGATATGCAGGTTAGGTGAATTGGCCATGCTAAATTGTCCATAGTGTTAGATGTAGGGGAATGGGTCTGGGTGGGTTGCTCTTCGGAGGGTCGGTGTGGACTTGGGCCGAAGGGCCTGTTTCCACACTGTAGGGAATCTAATCTGTAGGGAATTTAATTATTGTGCTGATATACAGTATTTGTGTTTATTAATCTGTTAACTTCATGCACTTCAATTTTTATGGTATTCAGGCTGAAAACCATTGTTTGTACAGTCGTAAAGGTGGATTTATTTATTCTACTTCCAATAGTGGGCATCTTCAAACTATGTAATTTGAACCTGATTTCATTCTCCTAGGTCTGCCTGAGTCGGTGAACTTCCTTTTCACAGGTATACTGTTCCTAAATATGAATCTTCCTCAAATTGGTTTGAGTGTATACATTTTTAACGCCCTCACCCAAGTACTTACTGGTTGCTTTGAATGTGGTGTAATTGATTCCTAACACTGTTGTACCTAACAGAAAGCTTTGGCAATGGCTGTCAGATACTTATACAGGAGCAACTTTACATACCTGCATGTCTCTGCATACTTCATCCCAAATCTCATGTTTATACCAAATGACAGTTTTCTATGACTGTAACAATAAAATAACCACCAACTAAATTAAACCTTCATTTCAAAAGTCACATTTACTGGAAAACAAAAGCAGCACGATAATTCACACGTCATATCCTCTCGGCGTTTAATATATATTGAGTGGAATGGGAATTATTCTACAAGCATGTAATCTCCATTACTGTTAACATCTTCTCTGCATGGCTGTACAAATCTGGGTTCCAAATAGCAACAATTTTATAAAAACCTTCTTTATTTCAGTGTTATCTATGCTACTGATACTAAAATGTTCGATTTGTTTAAATGGTATTTGCATTTTTCTGAAAAGAAAATTATTTTTAGATCCAAATAATTAAAATGATCGCTGGAATTTTCTCTCTGACGAGCTAAGCTCAGTACATCTATAGCTGAAGGATAGACTTGTCTTGTACTATAAGAATTGCCCCTTTTTTGGGTCCACTCTTTCTTCAATCTCATGTAAATTACATCTGCTAGCTGAAGAGAAGGGACAAATGACTTGTTTCCATAATAATTCCAGCATTGGCCTGTAATTGCAAAAGATCTACAAAGATAACATAAGGTTTCCTGTCTGGAAGTGTCACTTCTCACTTTGTGGGAAGGTACCATGGATGCAATGTATTGAGTTTGCTAAGAGAAACTTGTGGTCATTTAATATCCTCAGGTCTAAAAAAAACCCTACGGAGATTTCTCACCGTTGACCCGAGCAAAAGACAAAGGACTGAATTTTAGCTGTTTTCCCAGAGTCAGGATGGAGAAACAGCAGGGCCACCTGCCAACGAACAACACTTGATAGATTTAAAAGCGAATTGCCGAAGGCATCTAGGATCTTCCAGCTGGCCTCCAGGCTCCCCACGTGCAGCAGGGACAGAATTGCCTTGACTGCTGGGATTGCGCTGCAGGTCGTCTTATGGAGATGTTGCTTCCTCACAATTGGCAGCCAGTTTCTGTGCTTTTTTTTTAGAAAAATAGAATCCATACACTGTGAAAGCAGACCATTTGACCCATCGAGTCCACAGTGACCTTCTGAAGACTGTCCCACCCACAAGCAGTCACCCCAGGATGGAATCGAACCCAGGTCTCTGGCGCTGTGAGGCAGCAGTGCTAACTACTCAACCACCATACTGTCCAAATGTTAAATTTTAAGAAATTTGAGAGAGGGTGCCTTAGATGCCATTGCATCCTGCTGCCATTTCCAGTTTTGAGAGCAGATCTGCTGTACGGAATTAGATTGTGAACCTTCCTGTCCAACTGACCAATTTGGGGACTGGTATACATGGTATCGGCTCCTGTCTCAAACTTGAGCCTGATGGCCGGGCCTTGAAGCATGTTCGGAAAAATTTGCTTTTGAGTTCAATATACTTAGTTCATGATTCTTCCACCCTACGCCCAATATACTTAGCTTCTCGAACATCAAAAATAATTCCATTAGCTTACTTTATTTAATGTACTTCATCACTCTGATAAATCAGAACCACTCATGAAATACCAACTGTTTTGCATTTTGCTTCCAAATAAAATATTGAAGAGCCCACCCTCGCACATGAGAGGATGGTGCAATTTTGTATAGCATATATCATGTTACCATGGATATTAAGCTGAATTTTCAAACTGAAATATTCAGTATATAACAACTGTTCTGTATTATTGACATCTGAAGCTCATTTATGTTTTACTTCAGAACATAAAGAGAGCATATCTATTTGGAGATGTCTGGAGCCTTACATTGTTTGTTTGCTTTGTGCAGTTTCTGATGGTGAACATACATCCCCAGAAATGGTATTTACCATTCATCTACTATCTACCAATCAGCAACCTCCTGTTTTTCAAATATCAGAGCCCTTCTTAGAGGTCAGCCAAGGAGGAAGAGCAACCATTGGTAAGACATTTGTTTTATTCAGTTGCCTTTTTGAATGTCTCTACTTCTGCCTGTTTAATATCTAGAATATTCAATTTCCAACCTCTGGGATTAGCAACATAATATTTATATGACTGTATGCGTCACAGTGTTCCACATATATGTGTAGATTTGATGAATTCATACTTCCAGTGTAGTCCATTGCACTGTGTATTGGAAGTTTTGGGGGTCAGTAGGCTTTGTAGGTTTTTAATCAATTTAATTTATGTTTATTACATTTTATTAATTAAATCCTGTGGGATGCACTGACCTTTATGCCCAAATTCTCTTGATGTACTTCCAGTATGTCGGCACGGTGGCTCAGTGGTTAGCACTGCTGCCTCCCAGCACCGGAGACCCAGGTTCAATTCCAGCCTTGGGAACTGTCTGTGTGGAGTTTGGGCATTCTCCCCATGTCTGCATGGGTTTCCTCCAGCTGCTCTGGTTTCCTCCCACAGTCCAAACCTGTGCAGGTTAGGTAAATTGGTCATGCTAAATTGCCCATAGTGTTAGGTGCATTATTCAGAGGGAATTGGGTCTGGATGGGTTACTCTTTGGAGGGTCGGTGTGAACTTGTTGAGCCAAATAGCCTATTTCCTTAGTGTAGAGAATCTAATCTATATCAAGAGCAGAAATTCATATCATCTATCCTTTAGAAACACAAATGAGCTGGCAGTGGTTTGTCTGAATCTATTTCAGTTCCACGATGTGCCAGTTTAGAAACACAGTTTACATTATCCTCCACATACAGTTGGCAAATATGGAAACTTTATGTTTTAGCTTATAACTCTGGACAAGTTATTCTTCACTACCAGCTCTGTTCTGTGTAGAAATCCCAAACAATTTACATTTGGAATTGATGTAGTTACAGAAAGGGATGTAGAATTTAATTTCTCGGCATTATGAAATCATGCTGCAAATTATACGGAAGCATTTCATTTATGCTCTCTTACACGTCAGTAGGAGTTTCACCAGAACTTAAATAGATTTTCTTTGTTCCACCTCTGATATGATATTTGATTGTGGGAATGCTCTCATTGTTATTTGGTGCAGCTTCTCCACAATCCCAGGGAACTGGTTTGAGATTCCTAAAGCTCATTTTATGTAGCACCTGCAGCTGTGTGAAATGGGAGACTTCAATTCTATTAGTTGGACTGAATTTGAGGCCACATTTTCCAAATGGAGGTGAGAAGGAGAGCCGATCCTGTGTCATGATCCCACCTCCCATGCCAGCCCATGGGGAAATGCAGTTTTCGTTGGGTTAAGGCTTTCACTTACCTAAAGATGAGTCTGACCTCATCAGAATACACCGAGACTGATGGTGGGCCAAGTCCTGAGGCGGCAAGTTAAAACATCTGTCTCTGTTCCTGCCTGTTCCCAAACACATCAAAGTAATTCTTTCAATGGAATTAGCGACAAATATTGAGCTGCATTGGAAAACCCTCAATGCATTTATAAGGAAACTTCCTAAACAATTAAATTACCCCACCTCACTCAAAATCCCCATCGCAATCTTGGTTATACCCTCCACTCATTTTCCATCCATTTCCACCCTCCATTCATGATCCTCTTTAAAAATGAATGAATTCACAAGTCCTACTCTTCAAATTGGAATGCTACCAAGAGGAATAGCTTGCACCTCCTTGGCCCAGTAATGCTACAGGGAGCAGCAGTGGCAACTGCTGAGTCCTCATCCAGGAGCAATGATGGAATCTGTAAGGCAAGTTGAATGACCTCGCTGGAGCTAGTCAGGGAGGAGATAGTGATAAGAAGGCCATTAATTTAGCCAATTAATGGTGTCAGTCGTCCCAAAGACCACTTCGCACTCCTTCAGTTGTTGCAGCAGAGGCAATGTGTATGGCATTCTTCCCTCACACCCCCACTCTCGCCATCTTCCTCAATTCTGTTACCGACATGATCTTTTTTCAGAATCATGTATAAAGTGAAAAGTTGTGGTCCCAACACTGAGCATTGCGGAACACCACTTGTCACCGGATGCCACCCTGAGAAGGACCCTTTTATCCCCATTCTCTACTTTCTACCAACAGCCAAGTTCCTATCCATGCTAGTACCTTGCCTCTGATGCCATGGGACCTTAACTTACTGAGTAGCCTCTATGCGGCACCTTGTCCAAGTCCTTCTTGAAGTCCAGGTAGATAACATCCATTGGTTCTCCTTGGTTTAATCTGTTCATTACTTCCTGAATGAATCCTAGCAGATTTGTCAGGCACAACCTCCCCTTGATGAATCCATGCTGACTTTGCCCAATTTTACCATACACTTCCAAGTATACAGAAATCTCATCCTTCACGATGGATTCCAGGATCTTACCCATGACCGAGATTAGATTAATTGGTCTGAAATTTTCCGTCTTCTGTCTTACTCCCTCTTTAAACAGATGTGTCACGTTAGCCATTTTCCAGTCCTCCAGTCCTCATGATCACTAATGCCTCCACTATCTGTTCAGCGCTGTCCCTTAGAACTCTGGGGTGCAGTCCATCTAGTTCAGGTGATATATCCATCTTAAGGCCAATCATTTTTTCTAGCACCTACTCAGCTCTGGCTCCTCATGCTTTTGAATTTTTGGGAAATTACTCATGTCTTCAACTGTGAAGATTGACATGAAGTAATTATTCAGTTTCTCAGCCATTTCTTTGTTCCTCACTACTATCTCTCCTGCATCGGTTTCCAGTGGCCCAATGTCTACTTTTGCATCTCTTTTGCCCATTATCTATCTAAAGAAACTCTTACAATCTTCCTTTATATTACTGGCTATCTTACCCTCATATTTAATCTTTTCTGTCCTTTTTTTTGCCCTCTGTTAATCTTTGTAAGCTTCCCAATCCTCTGGTTTCCCACTGTTCTTCGCTACTTTATATGCTTTTTATTGGGTTTTATGCTATCTCTGACTTCCCTAGTCAGCCATGGTTGCCTCATCCTCCCTAAACCACACTTCTTTTTCCTCGGGATGAATCTCTGCTGTGTCTCCTGAATTACTCCCAGAAAGCCCTGCCATTGGTGTTCCACTGACTTTCTTGCTCGGCTCTTCTCCCAGTCAATTCTACCCACCTCCTCCCTCATGCCTCTGTAGTTGCCTTTATTCAGCTGAAATACCGTTACCTCTGATTCTGTCTTCTCTCTCTCAAATTGCAGAGTAAATTCAATCATATTATGATCACTGCTTCCTAAGGGTTCCTTCACCTTAAGTTCCCTTATCAAGTCTGCATCATTACACAACACTAAATTCAGTACTACCAGTTCCCTGGTGGCCTTCAGCACAAGCTGCTGCAAAAAGCCATCTTGTAGACATTCCACAAATTCCTTTTCCAGTCAACCACCACCAACCTGATTTTTGCAGTCCACCTGCATATTGAAATGTCCCATGATCACTATAACTTTGCTTTTCCTAGATACCTTTTCTATCTCCTGGTGTATCTTGTGATCCAGCTCCCGACTGCTGTTTGGAGGAATATACATGACTCCAACTATGGTTTTTTTTAACCTTTGCGGTTCCTTAGTTCAACCCACACAGATTCAACACCATCTGACCCGACTTCATTTCTTATTTAATTTCATTTCTTAGTGATAAGGGAACCCCATCCCCTCTGCTCACCTGCCTATCTTTTCGATTGGATGTACACCCTTGAATATTCAGCTCCCAATTCTGATCCTGTTGCAACTACGACTCTGTGATGCCCACCTAGTCATTCCTGCCGATTTCGATCTTTGCCTTAACCTCATTAACCTTACTCCTTCTACTGTGTGCATTCAGATATAACACCTTGAATCCTCTATTAACTGTCCCTCTTCTCATTGTCATTCATTTGTCCAGTTTACTTGAAGTTTTATTACAACCCTATCCAGATACTCTGGCCTATTTGTTTCTGTGCTGGAGATTTTAATAACCTCTCCTGATTTCTGCACTCTTACCTTCTCTTTTAATCTGGGTTTTCTAATTTCCCCTGTAACTGAACCCCTCCCCATTTAGTTTAAAGCTCTGTCTACAGCCCTTGTTATGTGATTCACTAGGACTCTGGTCCCATCTGATCAACATTCTGTTATACTCTAAGGTAACCTTCTTCGCTGTCCACTACATCTCCAATTTTGGTGTCATTTATAAACGTATGAACCAGACCTCCCTTTTTCACTTCCAAATCATTTATATAAATGATGAAAATTAGTGGACCCAGCACCAATCCTCATGGCAGAATGGTGGTCACAGGCCTTCAGTTTTTAACCACCCTTTACAACCATCCTCTGTCTTCTACCTTTGAGCCAGTCCTGTATCTAATTATCTAGTTCTCCCTGTATTCCATGTGATCTAACCTTGCTATACAGTACACTATGAGGAACCTTGTTGAATCTCTTCCTGAAGTCCATATAGATCACGTCCACTGCTTTGCCCGCATCAATCCTCTTTATTACTTCTTCAAGATACTCAATCAAATTAGTGAGACATGATTTTCCATGCACAAAGCCATGTTGATTATCCCTAATCAGTCCTTGCCTTTCCAAATATGTATAAATCCTGTCCCTCAGGATTCCCTCCAACAACTTGCCCACCACTGATGTCAGGCTCACCAATCTGTAGTTCCCTGGCTCCTCCGTACCACCTTCCTTAAACAGTGGCACCACGTTAGCCAACCTCTAAAATCCGACACCTCAATGGCTATCAATGATACAAATATCTTAGCAAGGGGCCCAGCAATCACTTCCCTAGCTTCCCACAGAGTTCTGATCAGGTTCTGGGGATTCATCCACTTTTATGCGTTTTAAGACATCCAGCATCACCACCTCTGTAATATGGACATTTTCAAGATGTTGCTATTAGTTTTCCCACATTCTCTATCTTCCATGTCCTTATCCACAACAAACACTGATGTAAAATACTCATTTAGTATTTCCCCCATCTCCTGTGGTTCCACACATAAGTGCCCTTGCTGACCTTTAAGGGACCCTATTCTCAGCCTAGTTACCCTTTTGTTCATAATGTATTTGTAGAGTCCCTTTTGGATTCTCTTTAACCCTATTTGCGAAGGCTGTGTCATGTCCCCTTTTTGCCTTCCTGATTTCCCTCTTGAGTATACTTCTACTGCCTTTATACTCTTGTAGGAATTCACTTGATCTCTCCTGTCTATACCTGACATATGCTTCCTTCCTTTTCTTAACCAAAACCTCAATTTCTCGAGACATCCAGCATTCCCTACACCTACCAGCCTTGCCTTTCACCTAACAGGAACATACTGTTTCTGGACTCTCGTTATCTAATTTCTGAAGGCTTTCCACTTTCCAGCCATCCCTTTACCTGCGATCATCTGCCCCAATCAACTTTTGAAAGTTCTTGCCGAATATTGTCAAAAGTGGCCTTCCTCCAATTTAGAACTTTAATTTTTAGATCCCATCTACAGTATATCCTTTTCCATCACTATTGTAAAATTAGTAGAATTATGTTCCCAAAGTACTCTCCCTCTGACAACGGCCCTACCTTATTTCCCAAGAGATTCAAGTTTTGTACCTTCTCTAGTGGGTATGTCCACATACTGAACCAGAAAATGTTCTTCTACACACTTAACAAATACCTCTCCATCCAAGCCCTTAACACTATGGCAGTCCCAGTCTATGTTTGGAAAGTTAAAATCCCCTACCAAAACCACCCTATTATTCTTACAGATAATGGAGATCTCCTTACAAATTTTCTTCTCGATTTCCCACTGACTATTAAGGTGTCTATGGTTCAATCCCAATAAAGTGATCGTCCCTTTCTTTTTTCTCATTTCCACCCAAATAAGTTCCCTGGATGTACTCCCGGGAATATCTTCCCTCAGTACAGCTATAATATTATCCCTAATCAAAAACGCCACGCCCCCTCCTCTCTTGCCTCCCTTTCTATCCTTCCTGTAGCACCTATATCCTGGAATGTTAAGCTGCCAGTCCTGTCCGTTCCTGAGCCACGTGTCTGTAATCACTATGATATCCTGACCATGCCCTGAGTTCATCTGCCTTACCTTGTTAGGCCTCTTGTATTGAAATAAATGCAGTTTAATCTATCAGTTGTACCTTGTTCTCTGTGTTGTTCCTGTCTGTTTGACTGACTTATTTTCCCAACTGTACCAGTCTCAGACTTATCTCTAACCTCACTATCTCTCTGGGTCCCACCTCTCCTTTACTCGTTTAAATCTTCCTGAGCAGCTCTGGCTAATCTCCCTCTACATTTTCCAAAAGACCATACTCGTTAGAGGTGGGCATAGCCACAGAGTGCTGCACTACCTGCCTCTCTCTCCTACCTTTCCTAGAGGACACCCATGTATCTGACTGTATCTTTATCTCCTTCCCTGCAACTGCCATCCATTACATCCCCTAGTTCCTGTAAATTCCTCATTACCTCTGACTGCTGCTCCAACCGATCTACGTGATCCGATAGGATT
Source organism: Chiloscyllium punctatum (assembly GCF_047496795.1). Classification (NCBI taxonomy): domain Eukaryota; kingdom Metazoa; phylum Chordata; class Chondrichthyes; order Orectolobiformes; family Hemiscylliidae; genus Chiloscyllium; species Chiloscyllium punctatum. The sequence goes on from NC_092739.1 coordinate 36,772,054, forward strand.
CACAACCAAACACACTTGCTGCAGCCATGATCATCAGTAACATGGAAACTCTCTTTACTCTGTCATATCTGACTGGAAGGGCACATCACTTCATTAAACACCATCTTTGCTCCTTAACAATCTACAGACCCAGAAAATTGCGCAGTCTTACTGCTCTTGAAACACTGCTCCAGGCTGGGTCTGTACCTATGTTTTGATATTTTCAATGCTTAATTAAGAGACAGATCTCAATAAAAACATAACATCAAAAAGAGTCCACTCTACTCAATATTGTACATTTACAAAAAAAAAAGTAAGGTTACACTTTAAAACTAGCCACTTAACTGCTCGCCTGTTGTGAACTCCCCCACATAGGGTTCACCAAAGTCAGCTGTGAATTTTGCTGGTTGTTTATCTTTCTTAGAATGAACTCCAATGCCCAGAAACACTTGAACCCAGACAGCAAAGGTAGATGTTACGCAGGTTACTGCTGGGGCATACAGCAGTGTAGGTTTCTATCTCCATTTGAATCACTTCCCATGTGGTCACTGCCTTTGTGTCCCTTCCTCCTTTTTTCATGTGCCGTTGTTTTCATTATCTTTCTCCCAAAGTTCCAAACCAATGCTAAATGTAAAATTTGAGCTAGTATTGTGATGAATAAAGCTTGAGCAAAATTCAAGAGGAGCCACAACATGCGCAGAAAACTATTTTCAAGTAATTTGTCAAGTGATAAGCTACAGCAATTATGAAATTGAACATTACTTTATTTCTGTGTTAAGGTTTGACCCAGTTAGCGGTTCGTGATGCAGATACATATCCTGATGACCTTCTGTTCGAGCTATTGGAACCTCCTCAGTTTGGGGTACTGATTAAATCAGACAACAGACAGCCACTGGTAAAAGGTGAGTGACAGTTATACCGCTATTTTCATTTCTCCAAAGGCAATATCTGCACCATGTCTGCAGTTTCTCTGGCTGAAGTCAACTAATTCAGCATGTACCAAAGCTATGCAAATATTTGCATGCAGGTGGTTGAACGTTAAAGCCACAGTTTACAAGTTTAAAAGTAGAAAGCAAAGTATAACTGGAAAGGATAAAAACTTGTACGCCATTAATCCTGGGAATGATGTTCTGTTTCTGACGGTAATTCCTCGGATGAGCACATTTGTCTGGACTTTGAGTTGCATAGCCTAGTCAAATAAATTTGGTGCAAACAGCTACACAACAAAGTTGTGTTTACTCAATCCCAGCTAATCAGATCATTTTCAGATTGCTGCCTTTTTGGTAATTTGAATGAATGGATCCCTTGATCTAGGAAAGTTTGGAAGACTCTCCAATGGGTCACAAATGCACATCATAGGTGGTAAAGTTAAAAACTACCGCCTTTCTCTTTCTCACCCCGTCCTTCAAATGTCAGTTATTTTCATTTATAACAATTTTAGATTGATTCTAATCTAAAAAGTAAGATTACGGAGGTTTACATGAATGCATGCAGTTTTTGAGCAAAGTACAATGTTGCCCTGCAAGTACAAATTCACCCCACAAAATATATGTGTGCATGTGGGTCTTTGTCTGTCTGTGTGTATGTATGTCTGGGTTGGGGGTTGTGAGTGTGAGAAAGTGTGTGTGTGTGTGGTGAGTGCAGAGTGTCTTAAGTCTGTGAGGGGGTGCATGTGTGAGTGTGGGAATGTGTGTGTGTCTGTGTGCACATCTGTGTGTATGTGCGTCCAGATGTATGTGTGTGTGTGTGTGTGTGTGTGTGTAGTGCAATGGTGGTCACCTGTAATGTGACATGAACCCAAGGACCCAGTTGAGGCCCTACCAATGGGTACCGAACTTAGCTATCAGCCTCTGCTCGGCTCGGTTTCGACATGGTACATTGGGGAAACTGAGCAAAGACTACGACAACGGATGAATGGGCACCGCACAACAATCAACAGAAAGGAGGGTTCCCTCCCAGTTGGGTAACACTTCGGTGGTCCAGGACATTCGGCCTCGGACCTTCAGGTGACCATCCTCCAAGGTGGACTTTGGGACAGGCAGCAGAGAAAAGTGGCTGAGCAGAGGCTGATAACTAAGTTCGGTACCCATAGGGAGGGCCTCAACCGGGACCTTGGGTTCATGTCACACTACAGGTGACCACCATTGCACTATACACACACACAGATACTCCTACACACACACACTCTCACACATACACAGGCACTCCTATACGCACATGGACACACATACACACAGACACCCACACACACCCTTACAGACACACACACTCCCACACTCTCTCGTGCACCCCCTTACAGACATAGTACACACAACTTTATCACACTCGCAACCCCCAACCCCCCCCCCCCCCCCCCCACATACACATTTACACACACACACGCACGCACACATATATTTTGTGGGGTGAATTTGTACTTGCAGGGTCACATTGTATTTTGCTTAAAAACTGCATGCATTCATGTAGAACTCTGAGCTCAAAAACTGCATGAATTTATGTAAAACTCCGTAATCTCTCTTTTTAGATTAGAATCAATCTAAACATCATGGCATAGACAGAGAACACAGGGGGCCAACACCTTCAACATATTGTCTAGCTATCACCATTGTTAACAGCTAACCCGAGAATGCAACTTTTTAAAAAAAAGGTTTTGTGATTTCCACATGAAAGAAGTGAAACTATCATTGTATTCTAATAGATGAAAGGCTTAACAGACAATTAATGTTTCAATGTATAATTTCAGTTACATCACACTGCAAATTTTTGCTATAAATTCTGTGTTAGGATTGAGCCCTCCATTATCACCTGATGAAGGAGCGTTGCTCTGAAAGCTAGTGTGCTTCCAATTAAACCTGTTGGACTATAGCCTGGTGTTGTGTGATTTTTAACTTTGTACATCCCAGTCCAACACTGGCATCTCCAAATCATTTATTCAAACATGTAGCTGCCAGCCTCCTGGATTCCATCTTTTGGTATGGAAAATGATATGGCATAGGACAAACTTACTTTTGTCATTTTGGTTTATCGTTGAATTTTGAATTATTTGCTGAAATCTTTTCTGTCTGTAATTTTCTGATGTGGTTGGAAATGAGTGACTGTGTGGAGTTTTCACATTCTCCCTGTTTCTGACTGGTCCTCCAGTTTCCATCCACAGTCCAGTGATGTGCAGGTTAGGTGAATTGGACATGCTAAATTATCCCATTGTGTCTAGGGCTGTGCAGGGTAGTTGGGTTAACAGTGGTAAATGTGGGTTTATGGAGATAACGTGGGATGCTGTTCAGAGAGTTCGTGCAGACCTGCAGTTCCTGCAGGCCATTTGGCCTCTATCTGCACTTGAGGGATTCTATGATTCTATCTCATTTAGTATTTAGGCTGAAATTATTACTGGGAGGAATTTCATCGCAAAATGATGCACCATTAGTGACCTGTTACTTAGATGAAACCTGAGTTCCAAACTCTCATGACGATGGAGAAACAATTGTTCCTTATTCTTTGAAATAATGCATTATTTCCAATTGCATGTTACTATTTAAATGTACAATTGCATGAGCAATGTATATCCTATGTTCAATCATTGTTCTGTTGAAGAAGTACATTGTGCTCAAAGAATGCAATGTTTTTATTTGCAAATCTTGTATTGTCCAATCTGAAAGAAAATATTTTTATTTCTGAAATTTAAATGCATGTAATGAGATTTGTAGATCGGTCACCAAAACTGGGATTATTAAAACTTGTTTATTTCCAGTTAACATTATATTTACATCACAAACAATATTTTAGCTATTTTTTTTAGTATGAGAAAATAGTTTCTAACTTCAAATAATACTGATATTGTTAATGTTGATCTTGCCTAGTGCACGTCCTGTGCAGTGTAACCTGTGTGCCTTGCTCTGTCAAAGTATTTTTTACGCACTATGATCCCTGTTGTCTTGCTTAATATGATCTGCTTGTCATGCTCACAGACAGAGGTTTTCATTGTATTTCGGTACATGTGACAATAAATTAAATCAATCATCATAATTTACAAAAATCAAATGAATTTTCTGTTCTTAATCTTCTTAAGAAGTGGTAAAGGAAGAGACCTGTAGTCAATCTTCGCCATTTTAAATTTATTCACAAAATGAGACACTACAAATCTATCGGTTGTTATCCGACAATCCTTCACCAGAGTTGATAAGTGTCTCTTTCCAGACTTGAATATATGCAGTTGTCTGATGAGTGGACCCTGCTTGTTCACGCTTCATTTTAATTCTTATAGTTAAGAGTCATGGGTTTAGATGATTTTAATCCACCTGTCCAGAGATGTTTGGACACACAACTAAAGCAGGTGGGACGTGAACCCAGCCCATGTGACCCAGAAGAAGGGACACTATCACTGCACTAGAACAACTCTATCTATGATTTATTCTATCCATAAATTGAATTTCTTAATTATGTTATTGTTTTGTATTTACTGCTGAGTAATATTTTCTAATTAAATTGTTCAGAGATCATATTAGACATCTCTAGAGCAGGTTAGACCTGAACCTGGAGTATCTGGTTCACAGACAGAGGCACTACCACTGTATCACAAGAGCCTTTAAGAACTATGGGTTCATCATTAAGAGCTTAAATGCCAGATGATATTCTATTTTAATTACTTTCCCATTTTCTACAGGAGATACCTTCACACATGATGATGTTGCACGAAATGCAATTCATTACATTCATGGTGGCACCCCAACAACGCAAGACGGTATGCAAATCTTAGTCACAGATGGAGTTACCACGGCAACAACACTGCTGGAAGTTCACATCTCAGCAATAGATGGTGATGGACCAAGGCTTGCACCTGAATCTCTGTTGACCATTTCAGTGCCTGCGAAAAGCTTTGAAACTTTAACAAGATCTCATCTGGCATACACTGTATGTTAACTCTTTTACTCTGAGCAGTAGCCAGCTTATTTTTAGCTTATTGTGTTCTCTTCTAAGTATTTTTGACTCATTAAAAATATAGGTTAATTACACATATCGACTTTCCAGAAAAATAATGCACTTTTACAGTTTGCTTTATTAGATGATAGAAGTTAGTTTATTCTCATGGACTTATTTCAAAATTGTCATATCTTTTGATAGCTAAATATTAACAATTCATAGCATGAATGTTCTTTTACTGTATTGTGCCTTTTTTGTGATATTTTGCTTTTCCCAGATGGTCTCGAAAATTGTTTTTACTGTTTTGTGCTTTTTATTTTATTTCATTTTAATTTTGCTTTTATTTTTCACTTCTTCTGTATTTTTATTTCCATCCTTCTACTTAAAAATGTCCCAAGACAGGTAAAGCATCCGAAGAAATAGCACCTTACCTAAAATTCTGAATTAGATTCCAACCTTGCATAATTCTTCACCCTAATTCAAGCTGTGAATCACGAGAAATGTTTGCTCTTACGTTATTGAATGCGATTTGTTTTTTGCTTCCCTTCCTTGAAGCACAATTGCACCAAGCTTCATTATCTGGCTGTACCATCATTCTAACAAATGCGTTCACTGGAACAGCCCAAACAAAGCATCCTTTCCCTATTCATGCAGGGCCAAATATTGTGTCCATTCTCCCAACCTGACAACCAGGCAAGGCCACTCACCAAATGGAAGATTCAAATCTAAATCCAAATGCACAATTGAAAGCCTTTTTATGTGAATGCTATGTCTGATAATGCAATACTAACCTTTCAGTGGCTTTCCACTTCTGTACTTTATGTAGTAATTGTTGAACACAGAACAGTACAGTCCAGGAACAGGCTCTTCTGCCCATGTCTATGTAAACCAGTCCCACGTGGTCTGTATCCCTTTATTCCCTGCCTGATTATGTGTCTGCCTAAATGCCTCTTAAATGTTGCTGTCATAGAAGTTCATAGAATCCCTACAGTGAGGAAACAGGTCCTTCGGCCCAACAAGTCCACACCGACCCTCCGAAGAGTAACCCACCCAGACCCGTTCCCCTATCATCCATTTACCCCTCATTAATGCACCTAACCTACACATCCCTGAACACTATGGGCAATTTAGCATGGCCAATTCACCTCAGTTGCACATCTTTGGACTGTGGGAGGAAACCGAAGCACCCAGAGGAAACCCACACAAACTCAACACACAGTCCCCCAAGGTTTGAATCAAACCCAGGTCCCTGGCACTGTGAGGCAGCAGTGCCAGCAACTGAACCACTGTGCTGCCCTGTCATATCCACTTATACCACCACCCCTACCAGCATATATCAGGCACCTGCCACGTTCTGTATTAAAACAAAACTTGCTTCACTTATTTCCTTTAAATCTTCTCTCCCTGACTTTAAACCTATGCCCTTTAGCATTTGACATTTCCACCCTGGGGAAAAAGAGTCTGACCATCCTCCCTATCCTGGCCTCTCATAATTTTATATACTTTCATCAGATCATCCCTCAGCCTCCACCACTCGAGCAAAAGCAACCGAAAAGTTTGTTCAACCTCTTCTTATAGCTAATATGCTCCAGTCCAGGCAACATCCTGGTAAACCTCTTTTGCATCCTTCCTAAAGCATCAGCATCTTGCCCGTAGAATGGCAAGCAGAACTGGGCACAGTACTCCAATGTGACCTAACTAAAGTTTTATGCAGCTGCAACATAACTTGCCAACTTTCATACTTGGTGTCCCAACTGATAAAGATGAGCTGTATGGCTACTTTACCACTTTATCCACTTTCAGGAGGCAATTGACAGGCGCTCCAAGATCCCTCTCTATGTCAATGGTCCTGCCATTTTCTGTTTACTTTCCTCTTGCATTTGACCTCCCAAAATGTATTACCTCTCACTTGTCCAGATTAAACTTAATCCATCGTTTCTCCAACTAACGTTCCAACTGATCAATGTCATGTTGTATCCTTTGACAACCTCCCTCAATATTCACAGCTCCACCAACTTTCATGTTATCTTCAAGCTGACTAATGAGGCCACCTACATTTCATCCAAGTCGTTTACATATGTTATAAACAACAGAGGTCCCAGTGTTGATCCTTGCAGAACAGCATTGCTCACAGATCTCCACTCAGAAAAACATACCTCCACAACTAAATGAAATGAAAAATGAGGTGTTGCATTTTGCGAAGGCAAGCTAAGGCAGGACTTACATAGTTAATGGTAGTCCTCGGGGGAGCGTTGCCAAACAGACTTAAGGGTGCGAGTGCATTGTTGTTTGAAAGTAGAATCACAGGTAGACTGGGTAGTAAAGAAGGCATTTGGCATGCTTGCCTTCATTGGTCAGAACATTAAGTATAGGAGTTGGGATGCCATGTCTCAGGTGCACAGGACATCCCAACTCCTCTATTTAATGTTCTTACCAATGAAAGTCACTTTCTTATATGAAGGATGTTGCTGAGAGAGTGCAGAAAGGATTTTCAAGGATATTGCTGGGACTGGAGGGTTTGAGTTATAGGGAGAGGCTGAATAGACAGGAGCTTTTCTGCCCTGGAGTGTTGGAAGCTGAGGGGTGACCTTATAATGGTTTATAAAATCCTGAGAGGTGTGGATAGGGTAAATAGCAAAGATCTTTTTTCTTGAGTGAGGCGGTCCAAACCTTGAGGGCACAATTTGAAGGTGAGAGGGGAAAGATTTAAAAGGGACCTAAGGAGTAACTTTTTCACATCTAGGGTGCTGCGTGTCTGGAATGAGCTGCTAGAGGAAGTGATAGAGGCTGGTTTGATTACAACATTCAAAAAGCATCTGAATGGGTATATGAATAGGAGGGGTTTAGAGGAGTATTGGCCAAGTGCTGGCAAATGGGACGAGGTCAGCTTGGGATGTCTGGTCGGTGCCGACCAGTTAGACAAAGGTTCTGTTTCCATGCTTTGTATCCAACTTGTCAGTTCTCCATGGATCCCATGTGACTTAATCTTCTGGACCAGCCTACCATCTGAGACCTTGTCAAATGTTTTAATAAATGCTAAAATAAAACACAACCAGTTCTGAAGAAGAGTCACTGACTCAGCATTACTCTGTTTTCTCCCAACTCCATGCGGTTAGAACTGCCAAAGTTCACCACCAATTTGAGGTTTTGCTTTAATAAATGCTTTTGATTTGATCTCTTGAAGTTTCCAGAAATATTCACATTATTTTTGCAATTGTGTTATGTGAAATCATGAAAAATATTAAAGAGGAACCAACTAGCTGAACATAACATTTACCTTTTCTTCTCTAGGATAATAATTCTCCCGACAGTAAAATCCGGATGCAGCTGATCTCTCTGCCCATGTATGGTATTCTCACTAATCAGGATGAGGAACTGCTGGAATTTTCTACTTTTACAATGGAAGATATTGATAACCAAAGAATCAGGTAAAATAATTGAATATAATACAGAACATATGCAATATACAAGTTTCACTTCTTCCTGTAAAAGAAGTCCTTCGTAATGCCTACAATTTAATGTTTTTAATACTCTTACGTAGACTTTAAAACACATTTCAGTCCATTGAGTGATGTTGGTTGATATGTGTATGATCGAAATCCAGAACCTAAGTTAGTCAATTAAAGAGACAGACATGAATTATTGTAGAATATGTTGGTATCCTGGAGAGACCTTGGGGTGTAGGTTAATCGTTCCTTGAAAGTTGAGTAGCAAGTCGGTAGGATATTGAAGAAAGTGTTTGATATGCTTTCCCTTATTGTTCAGAGCATTGAACATAGGAGTTGGGAGGCCATATTGCAGTTTTTCAGAGCATTAGTTAGGCTGCTTCTGGAATATTGCTGGAAAAGCACAGCAGGGCAGGTAGCATCCAAGGGGAGCAGGAAAATTGACCTTTCAGGCAAAAGCCCTTCATCAGGAATATTGGGTGTAGTTCTGGTCTCCCTCCTGTTGGAAGGATGTTGTGAAATTTGAAAGGGTTCAGAAAAGATTTAAAAGGTTGTTGCCAGGGTTGAAGACTTTGAGCTACAGGGAGAGGCTGAACAGGCTAGGGCTATTTCCCCTGGTGCTTTGGAGGCTGAGGGGTCATCTTATAGAGGTTTATAACATAATGAGGAGCATGGATAGAGTAAGTAGACAACTGTTTTCCCTGGGTTGGGGGAGTCCAGTACGAGAGGGCTTAGGTTTAAATTGGGAGGGGAAAGATTTAAAAGAGGCCTAAAGGGGCAGCATTTTCAGGCAGAGGATGACATGTGTATGGCATGAGCTGCCAGATGAAGTGGTGGAGGCTGGTACAATTACAACATTTAAAAGGCATCTGGATGGGTATTTGAATAGGAAGGGTTTAGGGAGATATGGGCCAAGTGCTGTTAAATGGGACTAGATTAATTTCGGATATCTGGTTGTCATTGACGGAGTTAGACCGAAGGGTCTGTTTCCATGCTGTACATCTCTATGGCTCAATGGCTAATCCGTCCCATCAAGCCCCTGATGTGATATGTTTACAACATACCCAACAATTTATAGAAAATATTTCAAGGAAACAGGCACTGACCTTGAAATCAGATTATTGGATACAAAGTTGATAATATCTCTATTGATTCAAAGTTAAGTATATTCTATAAACAATTATACGTATGTTAAATGCAATTTCCTTTTACTGAGCCAATTAGGTACTTCAAGTCATTGAGAAGAGTGCACTAAGTAGGGGAAAAAAATGGCCTGAAGGCTTTGCTTCAATGGTCCAGTAATTCTGATGGAGCTAATTTTCTATTTTAGCAAAATACCTCATAGTATATCAGTTGTTACTGCTGTTGAAAACATTATTTGAATCAAGTCAAAAGCTGTACTGCCAGCATCTGTGCACCAACAGTGAATAAAATATGTGAAGTCATGTTTTAAGAATCATTTCCACATTGGACAGATCAATAGATGAGGTGTGAGGTTTCGTATAGAAATTAGATTGGGCGGCACGGTGGCACAGTGGTTAGCATGGCTGCCTCACAGCGCCAGAGACCTGGGTTCAATTCCCGACTCAGGTGACTGACTGTGTGGAGTTTGCACATTCTCCCCATGTCTGCGTGGGTTTCCTCCGGGTGCTCCGGTTTCCTCCCACAGTCCAAAGATGTGCAGGTCAGGTGAATTGGCCATGCTAAATTGCTAAATGTTAGGTAAAAGGGTAAATGTAGGGGAATGGGTGGGTTGCGCTTCGGCGGGTCGGTGTGGACTTGTTGGGCCAAAGGGCCTGTTTCCACACTGTAAGTAATCTAATCTAATCTAGATGGATATGTAATGTGACAATCTATATTTTCCTGCTCACATTGAAAGACAAGTTACCCCCTTAGTTGTTGGTGCATTATAACATAAAAATGCAAAATTAGTGACTAAAGTTATTTTAAACACAAAGATAACCAGTACTTTTAACACTATATCACACTTCACAGTGTCAGGTTTGCAGATTGTGTGCTGAGTTCACATGGATTGGCATAAGTATCACTGATGTGAATGAATGTCAATTTCTGAAAACATCCATGCAAAGACTGACCCTGTCTTAAACTGATGCACATCTTCCTAAAGCAGCCTGTGCCATATCCTTGATCCCTTGCATGCGCTAAGTAAAACATGCCATCATGGGTGAACATTTGGGGCTGATTATTGATGTGAATAGAGAAGGGTGTGGCTGAAAAAAAACAAAGAAGAGAAAAAAAGGAAATCTGAGGCCAGAAAAATTGGGTTGTCTTTTGAGTCAGTTAAGTTTATATACATTATATATGCATAAAACAAGTCACACCGAGACTTATGGTATAAAGGCGATTTTTTTAAACAAAAAAACCGTGTCGTATGCTACTGGGTCCTGTTATTTCAGTAACCTCTCTTTCCCCAAGGAGCAGACATTACAAGCATCTGTTAATCTGTAGGTTTGTCCTAACCATATCCTCAGGAGGTGCCTGTTTACAGCAATTAGATTCTGTGGTCCTAAGAAGATGGGAGTGATGAAACACACCTTTACCTTGGCAAAACTATAGGATGCTGGTCCTGATGATACTTTGTGGATGCTGGCAAATAAATGCTTAATGTATTTCTTTAAATCTGCTCTCCTCGATTTCGGTGGAGACATGAATCCATTTAAAATAAATATGTTACTATTTCCATTTAAATAGCGTGGAGTGGACTTTCCGATGTATATATTGAGCATGTGCACCCAAACATCGAAATGTCTTTGTTTTTCATACTGTAAACAAGATCTGCTAAAATATAAAAACATTTCACAATCATTGCCTTCTGTTGGTTGATGAAAACTTCCTCTGCTACATTAATTCCCTAATTATATGTCAAGGTCACCTTTAGGACAATTTATTTCCAGTTAATGTGTGGATATATTTATTTGCAACTTTAATATCTTGTGCTAGTAAGAACCAGAATAGGTTGCAACAACCCCTCACACACTTAGCCGCCTCTGTTTGGTATCAGAATTACATGTGATCAGAATATAACAAAATGATCATGTTCTTAAAAAAAATAAATCCCAGGATAGAATTTTGTATGGACCTGAATGATGTGGACGATAGACAGGAGATGTGGCAGAATCAGCGAGAACTATCTCCATGTCAGGAACAACTCATTTCAACTTTTAACAAGTTTCTGACACGAGCTGAGATTCTCATTATGCATCAGTGAGTTACCTATTAAGAGGCATTATTGCTTGTTAACAACTTTATTAACTGCAGATCTCGCCTCATTAATATGTAGTTTTCTGTTGTACCAAGCACAATGAGCAAAATAGATGCTGGGAATTCTCCATGTGGAAGTCAGAGCAGGTACCTGGTAATTTCAGTTTGCTGCTTATTCCAAAGGAACCACCGTGTTTGATACTATGCACCAACATCTCAGAATGCTCTGTGGGCACTAGTCCACAGATGGTGGCATAATGACCTCTGCCAGCCTCTAAGAATCCTCATGGCACATTTCTGATGCAGTTACAGGCTGCTTCTGCACTTCAGGGCTGGATCTCAGATTACATATGATAACTATCGTTGTAATGCTGCAGTGAGAATGCTTTGGATTCGGGGCCATACATTGAGCTTGTGGACTGGACCCGGCTGTGTCTCCAGGCTGTTTGCTTGCTGTCTTAATGCTCCCTCACTTTGAGCTCAGTTGGATGCTCTCAGCATCTCTGCCTTATCTCAGTTTTCCTCTTTTCACCTTTCCCCTCTGTCAGAGTTACTCAGTTCACAGTACTGCTGTTTTGCAATATAATTTAGTGCAAGTACAAAATCAAAAAGCTCATCATGGCTGTCAGCTGTCCTCAGTCATGGTGGGAGATGACCTACAGGCAGTGGATCAAAGGCAGTCTCTGATACCAGTCCAGGAACTTGAGCAGGTCAGAGACTGGATTCTCTCTAAGAGGTAAGAAGCTGGGTGTTGTACGTCCCTCCACCCATTTTGACTCCTTCTGTCCTAATGTAGCTGTTTTCCATCTGAAATGGGACAGGAGCAGATATATAAGGAGAGAAAAGTGAATGGCATGGCTGTTATTTTTGCTGCAGGTGGGGAGGTGCCCCGAGTGAATGAGTAAGCAGCACAGAGGCCATGCAGGGTTGGTGATGTTGGGTTTGAGGTAGATGATAGTGAGTAAGGGAAGATGTTGCAGACAATGAAGAGAGGGGTAGTACATGACTCTTGGTTATAGAGGTGGTTGCAGTATCGAGGACGGAGTGAGTATACAGTATTGGAGAGATGATGGTAGCACTTATGCTGACAGAGTAGAGAATGGCATTGACCAATTTCAGTGTTGAGCATTCCTCCAGAGTGCTGAGACTGCACTGACTCTGATCAAATTGGCATGGTGTTGTGGCTTCCAGTTTCCATGCTGAGAGGAGGTCCAGTCTGGTATGTCAGGTCTCCAGGTCCTTGCTCACAAAACCAATTTTTCCCTGTGTGCCACCTCTGGGCAAAATGTCAGGAACTGTGGAGGGCAACTGCAGACTTAAATGCTTGTTTGGGTTCAAACAGCCTTTTAAAGATGGCACCTGTGCCAGAAATGCCAGTCTACTTCAGGACATCCTGGCAGTAGCTGTGTGTAGTCAATAGTAAAGTGGGACTAGTTCAAACAAAAGATGGGGTAGGTCGATAATAGTGCAAACTTGGCAACATATCATGAGAAAACTCGCTAAACCTCATGGAGAGAGACCCTCCATAAAACTCAGCAAAACTCACATTGAGTCAACAAAGATTCTGCCTACAGCCTCTGAATTGCCATGAACAGCATAATCATAGTCCTGCTACTGTGTATTTATTATAACAATGACATTTCAGTATGGTTTTGATGTTTTTTTGTTAAGACTCGATAAAGCAAAAGAAATAAACTACAGTATATGGTCATGAAATACATTGAATTAAGCTTAGCTAAAGAAGGCCAGTGACAACAAAGAATACAATAAAAGAATGCATGACATGAGGGAGAAAAGAAAAGCTGACTGGTAGTGGTGGTATGCACTTGTCTTAATTTCAGAATTAGGTGTGACAAGTTAGAGACTCAAGCTAGCACTGTGTGTGAGATGGAATTATGTTATGGGTTGGTGTGGATGATCGCAGTATAGCCAATTCTGTAATACAGCTCTAAACAGAGACGATGTGTTAGAGTGTTAAAAGACTAAAGCTGTAGTTAGTGTGAATGCACTGAAAAGAAAGACTAATAGGTGTTTACTATTGATCCAGAGTAGTGAGATATGGAGAGAGCAGCAAATCTCCAAGCGTTTCTGGAAATGTGAAAAAGAATACTGAAGTAGAATTAGTAGGGAGTGTAATACCGTAATATGGAGTAGAGGAGGAACGATGTTAAGGACAGGCTTATGAAGAATTCCTGAAATGTGAAGTGGAGAACTTGATCAGTATGTTTCTAACCCAACCAGGAATAAAGCAGTCCTGGGATCTAATTCTAGAGAATGAAGTTGGCAATGGGAAAACATTGGGGTAAATGTGGTCATGAGGAAATTTTTTTAAAAAGAGCAAGATTAGACCAGATGGACTTTGAGCCTGCCCTGCTACAGCAAACTTTGTTTTGACCAGCACCTTACGAACCGCACTCTCAAAAAAAACGCCAAAAAAATGTCAGATACTGGCAGTTTCCTGTATTATCGCGATCTCCGCGATGTCTGAGTAGTTAGTTGAGAACGCGAGTGAGTAAGTTCTCTGCTAGTTTTATTTAAGGCAAACTGGCATTATTATTTGTGATTTATACTGTAAATAAAGTATGAGTGTTGTGTATTATTTCGTATGTGATTTTTACATTGATTATGTGGGCCTCTTGCTCAAGTGGGATAGTTGATCATTCGTTACACTCCTGTCCCATAAACGCTGGTTAATAAAAGGTTTACTTATATATTTAATAAGATCATGAGTGATATTCTACCTCAACTCCACTTTTCCAGCCTGTCCCCATATTGCCTGACCAAAATCTGATCAGTCTTGAATATGCTTAATGACTGATATCCAAGCTGTTTTGGATAGAGAATTCCAAATATACCATTCCCACTGAAAAAATGCTGGCTAGTCTCATTTCTAAATACATGGCCCCTCATCCTAAGATTATAACCACCAGATTCTGTGGGAATCAGACTCACTGTACCTACCTTGAGAAGTTCACCCACGAATATTACGTATTTCAATAAGATTCTTATTCTTCTAAGTTTCTGAAAACATTTGAAGACCAACATTGTACGTCAGATGTGACTTAACCAAAGTCCAAATGCAGCAAGATTTCCTTACCTTTGTACTTGTCATTAGGTATAATGTAGATACGGAAAGAGACATGGAAAGTGACGAAGAAAGTCAATGGTGAAAATACTGTATTCGAAGGCCTAGAGTTTTGGCCTAGTTGCTCAGGTTTGTTTGGTGCAATTTCCCAGATATTGCTGTAACTGGCACAATTTTAAATGTAATTTACATTCAGCTTGATTGAATTTCCACTATTTTTTGAGCCAGTTAAAAACAGCTAGTGCTATAGAGGCAGATTCTGCTGACAAAGCTGAAGAGTTAACTGTCGGGTGAAAGAAGATGGACAGACAGCGTAACAAAATGTGGAATTTTTCTTTGCGTCTGCAAGTGTTAGAAACCTTAAGGATGCCAGAGAAAACTGATAAAGCAATTTAGAAAATGTCTACCATTTTAATACCATGGATTAGAGCTTTCACTTTTGTAGGGAGAGTAGAGACAACATTAAAGAAAGACCTGACACAAGTATTCCAATTTATGAAGCATTTTAAGAGAGTTGGGATCTCTCAAGTAGGTCAATAACCAAAGTAAAATAGATGTAAAATAATGAACAAGAAAACTGCAAGGGAAATGAAGAGAATTATGTTACAGTGAACTGTTGCGACCTGAAGCATGTTCCTTGAAAAGGTATGGAGTCAGGTTCAGCTTTGAAAGGTCACTTGAACATTTGAAAAGAACTAATTTGAAGGGCTATGGAGTCAAAGTTGGAGTTTGGGACTAAATTGAATGCCTTCAATGAACCAGCAAAAAGGCTATAGGTCGAAGAGCCCCTTCTGTGCTTTTGTGTTTGCTCTATTCTTTCCTGGGGTTAGCTTTGAATTGTTCTAGAAAAGAGTCTGATCAGACATGATGAAGGGAGTGACCTTTATCTGTGCTGTTGTGGAAGTGTCATAATTGACTAACTGAGAAGTATTCTTAATTAGTTCTGTTCTTTACTACAAAATGATGTTAAGTCAAAAGACTATTATCTATCAGTTACTGATTTAGCTATGACTTGCTGTTTCTTAATGATCTAAATCTTGACCATGATTAGACTTAATTTATACAGTCACAATGTAACATCTGTAGAATGCTCAGTAACATTCTTATCACATATGCAAGACATTTGTAGTTGATATACTGATAAACAAATATCTTTGGTTAAACTTACTATTTGTATAATTTACTTTTCTAAACAGATATACAACAGACTTTGACATTGAAGATCAACCCATCACTGACATTTTCCATTTTACTGTCTATGATGCTGATAACAACCGCCTTGACAACCAAATGTTTACCATCACCATCACTGCTGCCGAGAGCTACTCACCACTTGTTAATGTCAGAGATGAAGTCACTGTAAGTACAGAAATAGTCCGAAGTAGAGAACACCTGTCAATTGATTCCATATAAGATTTTTAATTCCCTAATTAAATGGAATTTGAGTTAAAATTGGACCTGATATGTCTGTTAACTTCATATGCAAGTCTCGCAAGTGAATGACTTTCCTCCTCATATCCCTGTGTACAGTTCAAAGGATGTGCTAAAAGTGGCAATAGTTAAATTTTCATCTTTGGCTGTCAGTGCAGATATTAACTTTCATGATGCTGACATAGGACTCAATTTTGACCATTAGTACTATCTAAAATTTTGAAGGCAATGTTGAAATATGATTCACACTTCTCCTTAGCCTGTTTTGTGGGTCCATGTTTTGTGTTCCAAAGGGGTTTTGAAGTGCATTGAATATCATGCTGACTTGGTAGTATTTGGGCATCTCCCATGGCCACCTTGGAGAGACGTTTGATTCCTCATGTATATAAGCAGGGACATAACACCTGTTAAAGGAATTGCTCTGAAATTGGTTCAAGACTAGGTGGAATATGCAATGCACTAACTGGCTTATCAGACATCTTTAGCAGCCCTGAAAGAGATAGCCGAAAGATAAGGTAAGTAAACTTTTTATTACACCTGAATATGAGGCTGGGAGGAGTAAAACAGTATCCATATCCCTCGAGCAATACTGCACCCACCCTGCTCTTTGACTTGTCTTTAAAACACCACCAGTATCCACAGCCATCACCATGTTTCCCCCCCCCCACCAAAAAAAACCAGCTCACTCTGGGATTGACAAAATTGAACTTACAGATCCTACACCAGAACTGACTGACATGTGGTAGAATGTACATTTGACATCCACAGCTCACGAGTTTCATGAGAACTGATTTGAAATGATCCTGAACTGATTTCTTTTGACATGTTTCCAGCCATGCCACCCTTTTCCATGCCCATGGTGTGATGTCAAACAACTTCAAGTGCATTTTGGGTAATCCAAATTAGCTTTTATGTTTGTTACATATCCTCAAAAAGAGTGTCAGAATAATAGACTATGAAAAGATATATAGCAAACATTTGGAAATGTTAAACTAAAACAAAGAACCTGTAGATGTTGAAGATCTGAAACAAAACCAGAAATTGCTGGAGAAATTCAACAGATCTGACTGCGTCTATGGACAGAAGGTAGAGTTAATGTTGTGAGTTCATTAATCCATCTTCAGAAGATGCTTCTGAAGAAGTGTCACTGGACTCAAAACATTAACTCTGTTTTTCTCTCCACAGAAGTTGCCAGACCTGCCGAGTTTCTCTCAAAGTTTCTGTTTTTGATTGAAAATACTCATGTTGTAAGGAATGGCATTGGTCTGTGTTATTAAAATAACTTATTAAAGAACTTTCGGTGTGAGGTGATGACTTAATAAAATGTTGTGTAATCTCTTTTGAAGTTTGGCTATTTTCTTGATGTGAAAGGTGTGTGATTGTCCCCAAGAGTTAATTCTCAATGTTAAGTTCTATAACACAGAAACTGTTGATTGAAAGAGAGGAGTACAGTGTTTGCTGGCAAACTCCTTTTGGATCAGAATTCCACAGCCTGTACCATTTCACGAAGGCTGGGAAGATGCGTGACACAGGAAGGAATTTGAAAAATCTGACATTATTCCATCCACTGAAATGACAGTGCAGGTCATCTTCTGGTGTATTTAATTAATTATATTCTTATATTGGCTGTAGGTGGAAGAGGGAGGAAGAATACTGCTGTCATCACACAGTATCCTAGCAACAGATCCAGACACACCAGAGAAGGACCTGTTGATAAAGATAACCTCTGCACCCACATTTGGCTACATTGAAAATCTGAAAAGAGGTATTTGTACCCGCCTTAAATCACCATTGTTTTAAATAAAGGAATTAATGATAACTATTTTCTCCTAAGAACGTATGAAAAGAGACGGACAAGAAGCAACCTACTCGTCCAGTCAGCCCATCCCACGTTACCCATATACTTGCCAGCCATTTCTTTTCATTCACTCACAGGACATGGGCATCATAGATTTTCTGCCTGTCCCTAGTTGTCCTTGAAAAGTTGGCAGTGAGCTGCCATCTTGAACCACTGCAATCCATTTGGAGTGGGTACACTCAAAAGGCATTTAGAGAGGGAGTTTGAGGACTTTGACCCAGTGGCACTGAAGGAATGGTGTTATATTTCCAAGTCAAGGTGATGAGTGTCTTGGAAAGGAGATTGTAGAGGGTGGTGTTGTTGTTTTTTATATGCTGCCATTGTCCTTCTAGATGATAGTGATTATGGGTTTAGAAGGTGCTATCTAAGGAGCCTTCATGAATTTCTGCAATTCATCTTGTAAATGTACACACTGCTGCAACTGAGCCTCAGTGATTGAGGGAATGACTGTTGTGCGCTGCACTGATTCAGCCAAGTGAGAAGTATTCTATCACACTCCTGACTTGTGTCTTGTAGATGGTGGGCAGGCTTTGGGAGTCAAGAAGTAAATTACCTGCTGCATTCCTTACCTCCAACCTGCCATTGTAGTCACAGTATTTATATAGCTAGTCTATCTCAGTATCTGGTCAACAGTAATCCACAGAATATGGAATGAGGTGGACTGGTGGATTTTGTCACCATATTCAGGGATATGATTAATTCACCTAGACCAAATTTGTACTATCTTATTCCTGGCATTGACAGACATATAGCTCCATTTGCATCAGGTTCTGTGTGCTTTGGTAATGAGTCAAACAAAGCTTATACAATGTTGATCCTTAGTGGATTTGGCAGTAGAATGAGATGTGGAAAAGAAACACAGCTTGTGCTTTTAACAGTCACCAAACACCATGAGCAACAACCACTGATTGAGCAAGTTCTTTGAATTAATTTTGTGAGATTAAGCAAACTAAACCCTTGGCTAAGCAAATGAATTCTAATGGAGGAAAATTTTAAATAGCAAAATATAAACTGTTATTAGTTCATTTATTTCCCTACCCTTATCTCTCATGCTATGTCTCTTTGTTGTTCTCTCTCTCTCTCTCTGTCTCTCTCTCCCTCTGTCTCTCTCTGTGTCTCGGCTCCATCTCCACCTATCCACTCACCTCTCCCCCACGGTGGCTCAGTGGTTAGCACTGCTGCCTCACAGCACCAGGGGCCTGGGTTCGATTCCACCCTGGGTGACTGACCAAACCCCGCACAGACGTGCTTCCTGTTTCTGCGTGGGTTTCCTCCCACAGTCCAAAGATGTGCAGGTTAGGTGAATTGTACATAGTCTCGGTGGAATAGCAATGAGAAATGCAGGGGAGGGTGTTGGTGGGCCTGGGTGGGTTTGGTGTGGACTCGGTGAGCTGAATGGCCTGCTTCCACTTTGCAGAGATTCTATGATGAATACCTCCTTCAGCTGCTACCTGCACTGACCAGTCTCTGCCACTAGATAGAGCCTCGAACAAACAACTGTGAAATGTTTAAATATTTATTTACAGTATTTCATTTGTGTTGTGGCTTTTATATTTTTAGATTTATTCTATAGGTTGTTTTATTTATATATGTAGGTATTTGGGAATGTACAGCATTTCAACTTAATGTTTCAAACTTTATTTTTCTGCTGAGAAAGGTCATAAAGTACCTAAATAAATAACAAAGAACCGGCCCTACTTTCAAAACTCAAAGCTGTCAATTGAACTGACAAGGCACAAGCACCCACCCCACCGACCCAAAAGATAATAAGATGCATTTTTTTTATTCAAAAAAAATTAAAATGCTGGTGAGTTTAAATGTTTTAACAGCTTGACAGTTCTACATAAATAATTTCTTTGGAGTATTCATGTCTACTTGTAACCATCCTAGAGGGTACTTGACCTCCTCTAAACACAGTGTAACACAACCAAACGGGTGCCTGGGCCTCTCCAAAAGGGTAACTTACCTCTCCTAATAGTTCTGACAGCTTTAGATCTTTTGCTCCATTATTCTAAAGCCAGGAGGCATTTTTGGAAATTTAGAATTGGATCTGTTTGAATGCAGCTGTAGCTCCTTCTGTGGATATGCAAACTCTAAACTACCATCGTCCAATCTCTTTCTCACCACAGCCCCAGCGGCTGCTATAGGCCTGGTGGGTGCCAGGTTCAGGGATGAGATGCCTGGTGTCAGAGCTCCAACACCATCATGTCCAAGACACACAACCCTTCTGACGCAGTGCAAGTTCAGCACTGAATGTTCGAATTTCAGAAACTGTCAATTCAATTAAAATAAACTATTTAAAGATGTGTATTAAACCTCTGCTTGCCACTGCACTATTATGTACGGTTTGTGCTGTCGTGGCTGTTGTGTGTATGTGCTATATTTGAAACTGTGTTGGTTTGATCTTGTACACACAAGACTGCAGTCCTCCCATCCCTGGAAAGTGATGAGGAAAGTGACGAGAAAGATAAATTGAATGAGGTTGAGCTGAAGAGATTCTCACCCATTTCTCGCTATCCAAAAATCCTTACTTGCTGGCAAGTCAAGAAAGTCATCAATAAATGTGATCAATTAACGGTTTCAATTTAGGCCTCAACTTGCCACCGCCCTGATGTCCTGTCTTATTGAAGGATGAATAATGAGGTTATTTTCATGACCAGTGGCCAATCTAGCATCATTAGGGGGCAGGACAAGGATCGGGGTACATGCAAGGAGGTGGCCCCTGCCCTTGTCTCTGACCCCACCCTGACTCACCCCATCCTGTAACTTCCCATCCAATGAGACTCGAAAGAAAGTCTCTACCTTCCCGCTGTTGAATCCCTGAACACGAGGCCACCTCAATGATCTCTTAGGAGCTAGCAACATGCCAGCTTCTGATAGGCCAGCAGTTTCCAGTGAACGAGAACTTTAATGTTGAGGTCTGTAATTCACCAAGGAGCTTAACCAGTCGGTAGATTGGAGTTCAGTCCAGAAAGCTTTCTTTTGATGGAAATGGCCAGTCAGTTAATCTCAGCCAAAGTTGGAAATGCTTTCACGCTGTTTATATAAAAAAACTCAATTTTGAAACAGATTAATTTCAGCTGTAATTAATTTTGAGCGTCTGTAGGTCTAAACCTCATAATATAAAGAAATGTATCGGCAAAGGTTACTGCCTAATATATTTATGTGAATGTTGGAATATGGCCTGCTTTGATCTGTCCAGAGGAGACAATGGGAGAGCAGGAAGTTGAGTTGATTTTTAACCACTTAATGTACAGGACCTGCTTGTGATGATTAATTAACAGGATAAGAAGTTGTGATTTCATATTTGTTTCTGACAGATGGGAGAACTGATCAAGCTGTCATCATCAGTCCTGATGTGCCTTTCTCGGTTCAGGATATTCTCAACAATAATATTTATTACGTGCAGAGTGTCCATCGCAACATCGAACCAGTTTCAGACAGCTTTGACTTTTATGTGACCGATGGTACCAGTCAGTCTCCAGTGTATAACTTCAACATTAAAATACTGGTAATTGTATTTCACTCTAATCTCATTGTGTAGAATGTTCAACACAAAGAGACAAACAGATTTTTAGATGCCTGATGAAGGGATTTTGCTCGCAACATCGATTTTCCTGCTCCTCGGATGCTGCCTGACCTGCTGTGCTTTTCCAGCACCACTCTAATCTAGACTCTGGTTTCCAGATTTTTAGAAAAGTAACACTTTACAACTGGCTGGTAATTTTAACTGAATTGACCAAAAATACAGTTCAGAAACGTGAAAAGATTGTCGACCACAGTGCCTGAAAAAATTATCCGCACAGAGTCTGATGCTTATTTTAAACCAGGCTGATTCTGTACTCTTTTAAAATAAATAGGGCATGAAATTGAGCCTCCAACTTAAACACATTCTGTTCTTGCTTGGGCATTAGTTAAGAATTAGCAAAGCATTGAAGGTCTGGTTAAGTCTCGATATGAATGTGAAACTATTCTATGATAAATAATATTTACCAAATTTAGAGTTTAGCATCATGTATAAAATTACAGCCAAAGTGGTTTTACACTCCTCTATCTCATTGTAAATTGTGGACAACATCTGTCTGTTGTGTTTAAATATACCATCACACTTGACTGTGATTGAATGCTCACACCTTATCTTCTCAATCTTCAATGTAGATGATACTGTCCCTGAGCATCTTCTGAGACCTCTCTCCTGATGCTCTCTCCAGATGTCAGTCCTTCACTTCCTGTTGCCATATTTATGAGGAGAGTTTTATATTCATGTTTCTCAGCAGTGACCCAAGAATTGACAGCGAAGGTCATTTCATTTTGAACTAATGTTTGGAATAAAAGCAATGTTTCTCAGTCGTCGAGGTACATTGATTAGATAACATAGTGAGCTCACAACCGGCTGGTTCATCACAAACAGAACTGTGAATGGATCATGTCCATGTAAGTTACTGCCCCTGCAGATGTGTGGCTATGACGTTTTCACATACCCTTTGGACCATCGTTTTATCACCTTGGTGTCAGCAAGCAGTCTCTAAATTCTTAAACTTAGCCTTTACTGAGAGTTTGTGCAAGGTGCAGAAAACAATAGGACCTGTTTTAACAAATGGTCTGCCGCTGTACTGTCAATACGAGAGAATGTCTGCCTGTTGCGACTGTGAGGGCACATCCTCACACTGAACAGTTTGTTCCCACTCTTGAATGAACAATACTGTTTTAGATAGTCCCTGCTTGGGCACTGCAACAAAAAGTCAAGGCATTAATGGAAATTGATCAAAATTAAATACAAATATCTTTGGCAGGTGTCATGATATATCCCAACAGTTTGTTTCCATATTATATTCTATTTTTGTGTAATTCTGTATAAATCAGAGAGCAAGTAGAGGTTGAGTTGACAATATATGGCTTAATGAACTTTGCATAAATTTTCATATTTGTCTTATATTGTGAGTGAAAAATCAATCATTGCCAATGGTTAATGCTGGAAAAAATTATTCTAAATACACATCTAAAGGCCAGAAATTAACCCATTTTCCTTGTTTCTATTATCAGCGGAAGAATGATGAACCTCCCAAAATGAATGTTGAAGCTGTTTACGTAAACGAAGGGGCGGGTGTCGTGATTCGAAACTCCTCACTTAGTCTCCTGGACTTGGACACACCAGAGAATGAGTTGGTTTTAAGAGTGACCAAAAAACCCAGCCATGGTAAGTCCATGAACAGATCTTAATGAGGGGTTTGACAAGGTATCTGAGAGTTGCATCATTCGGAGCGTCTTGGTTCAAGGTTCTCAATCAAGCAGTACTTTAAGTTTTAAAATTCTCATTTTTTTTGCAATTTTACCAAGAGGTTTGCAAATAGAACTCTGTAATTGTGAAAACTGGGCAGTAAATTGGACCAAAGGGTCTGTTTCCATGCTGCAGACCTCTATGACTCTATGAAAGCAGTCAGTACTTTGGCACCAAAAGTGGGTGCTGATTTTGCAAGAGTAAGGGAGCCTTTTACCACTGCTGGCCAATGGGGAAGCTGTCAAGGTGAGGATGGTTGGCCCCCCTCTCAGACTCTCAAAAGGGGCCAGACAGCTCAGCAGCATCACAGATGGAGGTGGCCACTGCTGGAGGCTACAGGAAGGGAGGGAGGCTCCAGGCTGACCCCATTTAAACCAAGGTCAGTATTTTTTTCAAAATATAAAACTATAAACTATGGATGATGGATATCAGTAACAAAGACAGAAAGTTCCGGAGAAGTTCCGCAGGTCTGGCAGCATTGGTGAAGAGAAAAGCAGAGTTAATGTTTCAAGGCCTGTGACCCTTGTTCAGAATTTACCACGATTGGACCAGACAGGTCCTGGTAATCGAGCAATGAGTCTTGCAGCAGTAGCGATGGGGACAGCTGTTGCTGCTGGAATTCATCGCAGCCAATTAATGAGAAATCACTAAGGAGTCCTCAGTGCTCCCCAGAAACCTGCTGGAAGGTCGTGGAGCTTTCGCTGGACATCAGTCACCCATGAGGTAGCAGACCCTCTCTAAGGCAGTAAATGCTTCTACTGTTGTCCAAACTTCTTTTTTGTTCTGAAAATACTCACGTAATTTGTTCAGAACAATCTAACTGAGTTGAATGTCCTTTAGATTTATTTGGCAATGAATCTGCTCTTTTCTGAAGGTGTTGAATCTTTGGTGGATTCCTTTGGTGTATTGGTATCAGTCAAATAGGTGTTGCTCATATGTGAGGATTGACCGAGAGCCACAGACTTTTCAATGGTAGCAAGCATTTTCTCCTCACGTTGCATATTTTCCAGCAGAGAATGAGCAGAAGCACATCCATAGCCACTTGCCCCTTCCCTAACCTGGGATGGTCAACCATAGAATTCTTACAGTGCAGGGAGAGTGGCTATTCAGCCCATTAAGTCCACACTATTCCTCTGAAGAGCATCCTACCCAGATCTAGATCCTGTGCCCATCCATTCCCATAGTGCTGCCTTTACTGTAGTAACTCTACCTAACCTGCATATCCCTGGACAGTATGGGGCAATTTAGCATGGCCAATCCTAATCTCCACATCTTTGGGAAGAAACTGGAGTATCCAGAGGAAACCCATACAGACATGTCCACCTGTGCAAGCTCCACTCAGACAGTCACCCAAGACTAGAATTGAATCTGAATCCCTGGCGCCATGAGGCAGCAGTGCTAAACACTGAGCCACTGAGCCATAATCTAGCCAATTGTAGTTTCCCTGTTGCTGCTCCAGATATGATTAATTGATATGCACACAGTGGGAGTCAAACCTCCATTCTTCTTGGGTCACGGTAGCTTAGGAAGAGTATCCCTTCGAGTTGCTTCCACCAATGCCCTGAATTTCTTTAATCAAAACTTTTTTTGTCATATATTTTATAAACTTTTTCCTCATCTCTTCCTCCCTCATAGATTTTCCATCCCAAACCCATCTGCCAAGAAAACCCTAAGATTGTCTCCCAGTCAATGCTGCTTTCTCAGTTGATTTTGTGGGAGCAGTGAATTTGACTATCACATTGTTTGTCTGACACACTGCCGAGAAAAGTCAAAATTTCCTTTGCTCAAACTTCAGTTGTCCAAAACCATTGGGCAGAAAGTATGGGTAGACAGGAAGAGACTTTTCCCCTTTGTGCAGGGATCAGTAATGTGGAGGTCCCAGCATTGGACTGGGGTGGACAAAGTCAGAAGTCACACGACACCACGTTATAGTCCAACAGGGTTATTTGACATCACATGCTTTTGGAGCGCTGCTCTTTTAACAGGTGAAGTGGTGGGAAGCGCACAGGCATAAAATTTATACATGGCAAGACAATTCTATGTGATTAAAGGTGTCAAAAGATAGTACTGGTAGTGTGACTTGAGTATTGACAGGCTAAAACAAATCTTTTCAGGTGATCAAACAATGTCAAACAGTGTGAGTAAAGTATCAATAGCTGAGTAGCAAGTGAAGGGATGACCTATGATCCAATTCATTAAGGCAAAGAAATAATTACAAAAAATAAATCATGAGAAATAAGATGGTACTAAATACTTATACATTTGCACCAATTTTTGACACTCTTCACTACCTAGAATTATCTTTCAGTGATCTCTCTGCCTATAAATTCTGTGCCTGTGTGCTTTACACCACTTCATCTAATGAAGGAGCAGCACTCCGAAAGCTTGTGATTTCAAATAAACCTTTTGAACTATAAACTGTTGTCGTGTGACTTCTGACTTTGGAGAGATTAGTGATAAGGGGCATAGGTTTAAGATAAGGATCAGGAGATTTGGGGGGATGTCAGGAAATATTTTTTCAGTCTGAGGGAGATTGAAATCTGGAACTCGCTCCCTGTAAGGGTAGTAAAGGCAGAAAACCTCATAACATTTAAGTAGGAGGTAGAAGTATGCTTGCAATGCCAAGGCATACAAGGCTATAGGCTAAGTGTTGGCAGATGGGTTTAAAACAGTTGGATGGGCCGAATGGCCTTTTTCAATGACTTTAGGTTTAGGAATGCACTGATCACAAATTATGAATGTTTCCAATTGGCTCAGAATCCTTAGAGTATAAAGGCAGTAGGAGTATAAGTAAGAGGGAAATCAGGAGGACAAAAAGGGGACATGAGATAGCTTTGGCAAATAGAATTAAGCAGAATCCAAAGGGAACTTACAAATACATTTAAGGACAAAAGGATAACTAAGGAGAGAATAGGGCCCCTCAAAGATCAGCAAGGCAGCCCTTGTGTGCGTGCAATTCTATTTCCATCAGAAGGATGTTGTGAAACTTAAAAGGGTTCAGAAAAGATTTATAAGGATGTTGCCATGGTTGGAGGATTTGAGCTATAGGGAGAGGTTGTTTAGGTTGGGGGCTGAGGGGTGACTGTATAGAGGTTTATAAAATCATGAGGGGCATGGGTCCCTCATAGACAAAGTCTCTTCACTGGGGTGGGAGAGTCCAGAAATAGAGGGCATAGGTTTAGGGTGAGAGGCGAAAGATATAAAAGAGATCTCAGGGGCAACATTTTCATGCAGAGGGTGGTAAGTGTATGGAATGAGCTGCCAGAGGAGGTGGTGGAGGCTAGTACAAATGCAACATTTAAGAGGCTTGTGGATGGGTATATGAATAGTAAGGGTTTGGAGGGATATGGGCCAGATGCTGGCAGATGGGACTCGATTGGGTTGGGATATCTGGTCAACGTGGATGAGTTGGACCGAAGGGTCTGTTTCTGTGCTGTACATCTCTATGCCTCTATGACTATGACTTGATACAGTCCCATCTCCAAGAGATCATGTTGGAGATGGGCTGTTAGCAGCAGGAACCAATTAGGGTGAACTTAAGAACTAACTTCAGGTCAAGGCTGGATTCCCCCAACATCTGAATAAACGTCTGCACAACAGGGAGATGGTCTCCCAACAATGGGCAGGGACTCACATTCTGAGCTATGACCATTCCTGCAGATGGGTTTCCCCAACACACTGATGGCCCTAAGAGCAGTGGGCCTTCTATATTGTCAGATTTTAGGCTGGCCTATGAGAAAGCATGAGCAAAAATTATTTAAATATTTATTCAAAGGATGCTAGGCCAGCATTTATTGCCCTATCCCTGACTGCTCTTGAGAACATGATGGTAGGCTTCTCCTTGGGTGCTGCATCAGTTCAGTTCTGTGGGCCGTCTGACTCAGGAAAGCCCCTCCTGACCTTACTTGAGCGACAAGCAGAAAAATAGCTTCTGAATTTGCCATCTTCTGGAGGTCTCTCTCTATCTGCACAACTCTGACCTCCTGCAAGTTTGTAATCAGTCTTCATGCCAGGAATATTTCAAACTTCAGAAGACTTCGCCCATTGGATGGAAGCTTGCTTGAAGATGGGCCTGCCTGCAAATATCATATGGAGATTTTGTCAACAGACTAATACACTCTGACCTCTTGGTGATCTGTTGTTTGTATTATTTTCAGGATGTGGGTGTTACTTGCTCAGCCAACAGTTGTTGCTTAACCCTAATGTCTCTTAAGGTAGCTGATTTTCTGAACTGCTACACCCCATGTGGTGAAGGTAAGCCCACACTGGAGCTGAGGAAGGGCATGGATTTTGACCCAATAATCATGAATGAATGGCCGTATTGTTCCAAGTTGAGGATGTGGTCTTTACCACCATCTGCCCTTGCTCTTTGAGGTGGTAGAGGTCACCCATTTGGAAGGTGCTTTAATAAAGCTGTGATGAATTGCTGCAGTGTATCTTGTCTGTGGTACAGCAGCTACTCACAGCAGTGACAGGTGGTCAATAATGATTAATCTGCAGACAAATGGAGAGAGAGGGGGGTCTCTTTCAGGATCTTCTCAGTGATGGAGCAGGTTCACTTATGTCCAGGAGCACCCTGATGCTCCCATAGTAGGATAGATGGTCATCAGTCAGATGTTTATGTACCAATGGTAATTAGGGTAGTTACAGCCCAAATAATTCATTATCTTTTTGAATTTGGATTCATGCTTTTGAGGTCACTTAGATTTTAAGGGGCTCCTTTTAAGGCCTGAGCAGTTTTTGCCTCTTCAGTGGAGCTGCGAGCTGTCCCCATGTTGGCCCTCTGACTGTGATGGCAGCCTCCGGAATCTAGCTGCTGTCCATAATTAGACAGCATAGGTTGCCCATGAGGAGGTCACATCCCTGAAGGTCATTTCAGAACAGGCACTGCACACGTGTGGGGATTGGAACCCAGAAATGGTCTCCTCATCTGAAAAGAACGAGCCTTGGAAGGTTCTTAACTATGTTGTAACTTTCACTTACAGCCTTCACTGATTCTGAAGCAGTCTGCACATGTAGCTTTGTGAACCCTTAACCCTGAGCAGGGCCATGCCTGCATTATTACTTATCCACCCTAATTTGCATATTCACCATCTCCAAATTCAGTCACTTGGTCACTTGTCCTTCTTGTCAGCTCTGCATTTACCTCATCTTCCAATATCTGCAATTGCTGTCCTTCCTAATTCCCTTCTACACTTCTGTGTTCATTGGCTCCCTTTGCTCCCATTCACATTTATAATTGCCTTCCCCATCTATATGATGAGGTCTCTGCTGCCTGTATATCATCTGTGGAATTGTTATACTCAACCTCATCACCTCTTCAAAAACTTTCTTCCAAGCAGTTAGTCATTGATTTTAATAACTCTCTTCCTGTCTTTGTTGTCATTCACTACATACCGATCTGTGAAACACCTTGAAATGTGCTAATATAAACTCAACTTGGTATTTTTGTTCAGAGTTGTATGTATCTGCCTGGAGTAATTAGTGTTTTCACCCCCTCGCTGATTTTTCCCATCATAACCATGATTAATACTGGGGATGTGCTACATGAAGGATCATGGGCATAGCAGCAATTTCATGGGTTACCTCAAAGTATTGCACTTCTGTAATGTTCTGAACATTTTTTTTAGAAATGAGGCAAGTACTGTTGATTAAATATTTATTTGTTTTACTTGATTACAATAGGGAAGCTGCGGAAAAGGCAATTTTATTCTGAGCCTCTGGAAAATGGCAGAGTCTTGACACAAGGCTCCTCTTTCACGTATCAGGATGTGCTGGATGAGCTCATTGTTTATACCCACGATGGGACCAGCGTACAATCCGATGAGTTCCGCTTTGCATTTACAGATGGTCTGTACACAGAAAATGGAAAAATGGAATTCTTTGTGGAAAAGCAAAAGAATGAGGCGCCGAGATTAGCAATCAACCGTGGTTTACAGTTCTCAGCAGGTAAGAATTAGAATCACAGAATCCTTACAATGCAGAAGCAGGCCATTCAAACTATCAAGTCCACACCAACTCTCTGAAGAGCATCCCACCCAGACCCACCCCCTACCCTATTTCTGTATCCCTGCATTTCTCATAGCTACTGCAGTGAGCCTGTACATTCCTGAACATTATGAGCAATTTGACATGGTCACCTGCCTGCACATCTTCGGACTGTGGGAGGAAACTGGAGCACCCAGAAGAAACCCAAGCAATTGAGTTTGAGGATGTGCAAACTCCACACTTCACCCAAGGGTGGAATCGAATCCAGGTCCTTGGCACTGTGAGGCAGCTGTGCTAACCACTAAGCCCTTCCAGTGAATCACTGAAATCTTTAAGGAGCTCATTTCTATCCGAGCTCTCCCTCTTCTTAATTGTGGTGGGCACCTAGAGGATCCTGGCACAGCACTTCCATCATCGTCCTTCTGGAGCGTTCACAACTTGTGCTTAAGTTATGATGGATGAGCAGAGGAACCCCCAGCAAATTTATCTCATTAAATTTGAGACAGAAAAATATGTATTTAAATTTTGCCACAAGGATTCTCTCAGTCACTTTCTATAATATTATGCTTTCACTTGTATCTACAATTGCAAGTGTGCAGGTATCGCCATGGAAACACCGAGCATCCATCAGTTGGATTGGTGGAGTTGGAAGGTTGGGGAAACATTGGTTCTGTGCTCAACCAATGTCCAGATGCTCTGCCAGAAGTTGGATATATGACATGGGATGAGCCAAGGATAGGGTTCTGCTCTGATGCTCTGACTTTGAATATCTTGCTTATATGATACTGTTGAGAATCCTGAACACTTCAAACCTACTGCAGAAAGGGGTCTTCACTCGAGGAGAAAGCATATTAAAGTGTTAACCAAGGGACAATTGAAAATCAAACAATTACATCTCAAGCAAAGTAAATTGACCTTTGAAATGAATTATTGCCTTGGAGTCCACAACATTTTTTTTCTCTCTAATACACGTAGAAGTGTCAGAGCCACATGCATGCTTTTGAGGGAACTGTGGTCATAGACAGTGCATGAAAGAAATAAAAGAGGTGTAGTTACAATCATTATAACTTGGCAATAGACTAGCTATCATTGCAAATAATGAATGGTTTAGTTTGCAATACAAGCCAATAAATGAACGGTCAATTAGAGAACCTTGGATTTAATTAAGTCATTTTTTGCACTTAGGCTCTGTATCGGTAATCACACAGCAGCACCTGAAAGCTACAGATATTGATTCTGATGATGAGAAGCTTACATTTGTCATAACCAAAGATCCTACAGTTGGACGTTTGCAGATGTCTAAAAATGACAATTTGGTTCAAATCTCAATCAGAGGACCCATTAAAAGATTTACTCAAGCTGACATTAACAAAGGTAGGTGAGACTTCAAATACTGACATGGTTGTTTAGCAGAATCTCGGATCAAGAACTGATAGCTTTCAGTTCTTTGATCTTTATATGGTAATAATAACTAAAATAAATCACATCGAGATTAATGTTTGGATTGTTAGTACTCGCAAGGAACTTTCCTGCAGCAAAGATGACGTAGGAATTTAGACACATTGTCCACAACTTTGTGACTGATTACCACCCAAAATATTTGTCGACTATCTGTTCTGTAGAAAATTGCTTTGGTGTTGATGAGAGTGATCCTTTCCTCAGATTCTGAAAGGAAAGCTAGACTCTTTTAGTGTTGTAACATTTCAACTGTATTAATGATTTTGAAATTGAAATAATAACATTGTCAAAACCAAATTGAACAACTAAATGGCAATTATTTTTCCATCAATCTTTTATAGGATATGTAGAATATAGACATGAAAAAGGAGAGCCTGGTGGAAGTTTTGCTTTCAAATTTGATGTTGTTGATACAGATGGAAATAAATTAATTGATCAGTCCTTCTTCATTAGTGTGCTAGGTAAGAGTACCCTTGTGCTTCTAATAACTGTTTCATGGTGTTCTTCATTGCAAACCACTGCTGCTGTAAACTTAAAGTCCACTTTGTTTACCATTTCTGCTATTTTATATATTTACAAACCTTAATGCTCTAAAATTGACATTGTTGCACAAGTCGGCATCATTGCCAGGATTTACCCTTGAATAAAGTCAGCCTCTGATTCCAGCAGACTTTCTGGGATTTGTGAAAGTTTGTTTGAAAATGTGCCAATGGAAAGGACCAAAGACAAAGGGATGGCATGTGATTGACCTGGCACTGACAAAATGCTGAAAATGTCAGCAAGGCTAACAAGCTGGTGTACTTTTGAGCCCTCTCCATAACTGTGTACAGGATCACTGATAAATATTCAAGAAATCATACAGGCTTCTTGACAACTCCTGATCCTGGCCACATGCATACACTCGGTGACCTTCTACTTGATCTTTTTTAGACTAAGAAAGTGGAAACTTGAGGGAGCCTGCAGCAAAGTTTCAGTAGATGCAGAAGCAGCCGGTACTGAAGGATAGTGGAAGATGTGTCATTTCTGAGTGTGTAACCCCACATTTTATTATTTAGTAATACTAAGCTTGACCTTTGAAATGTTTCCTAATTGCTAAGCAATATAACCACCTTTTGTCGGTTTTCTCATGATTATCATTAACTTGATTTTTGATTTTGCAGAAGATAAGCTTCCACCATCCATTGTAGTTAATAAAGGCTTGGTGCTAGAAGAAAACACAGTGAAAAAGATAACAACCCTACAGCTGTCGGCTACTGACCAGGATAGTGAGCCTGGTGAACTGATGTATAGGTTAACCAAACAACCCCAGTTGGGTCATATTGAGCATGTTGCTTCTCCAGGTAAAATAAACAAAGATAACATTTTGGTTTCTTCTAGGTTAGAGGAGTGATAGTTCAAAAATTATTATCTAGAAATGTGTAGCAATGGAATAAATGGCTCAAATGACAGGACAACTGTTAGCTTTAATTTTGTATGGCAATCAATAAATGCTGGAGATCATAGTGTCTGAGATCACAGTGGGTCAGACAGCATCCATGTAGAGAGACGAAGCTACTGTTGAGTTTGGATGACTCTTCAGATCTGCTGTGATGAAGAGTCATCTGGACTTGAAATATTAGCTTGTTGTCTCTCTATGCATGCTGTCCAACCTGCTGTGAAATCCAACATTTGTTGTTTTCAGTACAGATTCCAGTATCTGCAGTAATTTGTTCTGAGCTTTAATTTTGTGCTAGATTAGATTAGATTAGATTAGATTAGATTAGATTAGATTACTTACAGTGTGGAAACAGGCCCTTCGGCCCAACAAGTCCACACCGCCCCGCCGAAGCGTAACCCACCCATACCCCTACATCTACATCTACATCTACGTCTACCCCTTACCTAACACTACGGGCAATTTAGCATAGCCAATTCACCTGACCTGCACATTTTTGGACTGTGGGAGGAAACCGGAGCACCCGGAGGAAACCCACGCAGACACGGGGAGAATGTGCAAACTCCACACAGTCAGTCGCCTGAGGCTAGTTTCAAAGTCCATCTGCAGTCTTTGAATTAGGTGCATTTTGAGGATTCAGTTCCCTAGGCTGGAGCCCAAACAAAGTGCTGGTTTCAACTAAGACTATCCACAAGGTGGAATCTCCATGTTGAAAGCCTTTAACTTGCATGTTTTCTTCCTTCCGTGACTCCCAATGTTCTTTTGGAGGTGAGAGAGTAATTGACAACTGGCAACAATTTGGATCAGTAAACTCACGTAATCTGGGAAATTTAAAATAATGGACATGTGAAATCTTTTAAGGATGGCTTTTATTTCTTCTTGAGAGTTAAGTGAGAAATTAATTTGTGTTTTTTTTTGTGCCCCCTCTATACGTCTGGTACTCTGATCTTAACTGTTATCAGCTCAAATTTGCCCTTTCAGATGCATCATTTTTATTTTGTTCTGCAGTTCTGAAATGGAAACTTGGAAATAATTAATTCATGGTTTGTCTTCCTCTCCCAAATTGTGATTTGGTTGTAGGATTAGTCACTGCAATTTTTTGATGTTAAAGCTACATCAAGTTCTGTTGTTTTTGGAAGACACATGGTACAGGAAATCATTATTAGGTATAAAATCCATTTATTTATGGCCATCAGTGGTAAGGAAAGGTTGTGTATGGCTCATCATCACCCTTCTGGAAAGCTGAGTCTGAGTAAATTACTAACCTTCCTGCTGAAGCTAGAACAACAAGTGAGACTAATAGATCCAGCTTGAAACGTTCTTTTCCAGACTGGACATAGAAATAAGAATTTCAGCTGGAAATTGTTTAAGCAGTCCCGTTTGAATCAACTGAAACCTCTAAACTGTTCTTGTGGTTATTTGGGGAATCTTTGTATTTAATGGTAACAGTTAAATCGACAATGCTGCTGAAATATTCCAAATCTTTAATGTTACTTGAACCAGTCAATCTTTGTTGCATTATAATTTTCATTTTATCCTCTTCAACAGGAACAAAGGTTAGCTATTTTACGCAGGCTGACCTCGCAGCCCGCAGCATTCAGTATGTTCACACTAGCGATGAGGAAAAGCATTCCGATGATTTCACCTTTTCTGTGTCCGATGGTGTCAACGAGGTAAAGTATAAATTATTATGGGAGCAGTTAAACAGCAGGTACCATATTAATACTGATGACCTGTATTCTAAAACACTTCTGTCTATCATGATGTTATAAAACAACATAGTAGCAGTAGGGTGGCAAGCAGAGAACAGTGTAACAGCAAGGCTTAGGGTAGGGGAGTCTGTGTGGATGTTTCATATGTTTGTTGAAAGCAGGAAAAGAGATTACCTCTTTGGTTCCATTGGAGGTAAATATGAATGGACTGATGCTGGGGGAGCAAAAGTTTCTTACAAACATTGGAACATTGAAGTCATCGCAATTGTTAAGTTAACTGAAATCATAAAGGGATTTGAGAATGCAGACAGTTATGGGAAACTTAATCTTTGCCTGAATTGTTGTTGATGTGATGGTCTGTACTTCCTCCTTATCCTTATTTGAAAGCTGAGCACTTGATGGTATAAAGAAAATCAACATGGTGGCAGAAGTTAATGAGAACAGCTTTGATTTTAACAAAATAAAGCTGGACACCCTTCCTGAGCCTCGTGACAGGAAGAAGGCACTTGCAAAATGTAGCAACAACCTTTCAGTAAATGGAGACAGAGTTCAATATTGTTAACATCATCTGGTGGCACTGACAGATGGTAGTACATAAATGATGAGGTGACAAAGGATGGACCTCAGGAATACCTTGGAAATATCAATGCAGATAGAGATGGAGAAACTTGCTTCAGATTCAGAAAACAGCAAGAGCTGAAGTGCAGATTCAAGATGATAACGAACAGATGGAATGACCACTGTGTTTAAGGCAACATAGGTCTGAATGAGAATGAGGAAAGATTAAAACTGATCACAATAATGTTGACCATTGAGGTCTAGCTGTTTGTGGTGAAGCCAGATGGAAGTATGAAATGTTGTGAGAGGTGGCAGCACAGTTCTGAGGTGAAGTCTTGTTGTGGAAGCTAGATGTCAACTTTAGTCTCCCGCTATTTGACTGATCACTATCTTAAAGCAAATCTAAACCAAATGATTGAATTCAGTTCTATAACTACTTTTACAGGAAGTTCTTTCTTGGTGTCCTTGTTTTTGCCCTTCCCTACCCCAAATCAGCAGCCAGCTCCAGAACTTAATCTTCCTTTCTAGCAACCCTGTGTTCTTTAAAACCTCATCTTCCTGAAGGCTTTATAGACAACATCGTAGAGCGCATTGTGCTCACTCTTTCTCCAGGTCGTCTTCATTTTCTCTTTGGTTTCAAATCCCATCTTTGTTCCTCATCTAAAATACACCCCACTCACGAGTTATTTATCTGTGCTCTCTGTTGTACGTTCCAACACCTCTCTGTGGGCTTCAGCATCAGCCTTCCTTTCCCTCCCATGACATCCAGTCTCTGTTGGCTGTCATTTTGCTCTGTAGTCTAGACAGCCAAGACACTCCACTTGTGTGCATTGGTATCACAAGTGGTAAAAAGCTTCAAAACGTGAGAGAGAAAAATAAAAGGATGAATTACCAAAAGAATATTTGTGTCCAACCCCACACTATTCCAGGAGCAGTGACACAACACTATCTTCAAAGCCAAAAATTAGTGATTTGCTATGGACTGAGTTTGGTACCCAGCTGAATGTATGGGCAGGCATAGCAAACAAACATCACTTAAAAGGCAAACAGCAGCCAGACTGGGCTTAATACTGTCTTCCCAAGTGGATGAGATGGAGGTGCAGACAACCAGTGGTTTGGGTATCTAGCTCTGGGTGGCTCCATTTATTTATGAAGCCTCACTGATCGAAACTGCAGTGGACAGGGGAGCTACACTCTCCCCTCCATCTGGAAGTAGAGTCAGAGAGAGCCAAACAACAGCAGAGCTGGAAATGGCCATGGGGACACCTACCCTAACATTCATCTCTCACATAACATCATGTCTGTCTGCTCCAGTGATGACAACTCCGTGCCAACTGCATGAGAAATTGATATTGAAATACCCCTCTATACAATTTCACTGAGGTAATTCCTTGCTGTGTTCTAGAAAGATGTGCTCAAGCATGTCCCACAATCTGTGTTTGACACACTTGCCATTCAAAAACTGCAATCAGTTTGAAAATCTCATTGTGTCATAGAGGTTGTGGAAACCAGTGACATTTTTTGAGTACATAAATTTCCTTGCCCACCCCCACAGGAAATTGAAAATTCAGCCCTCAATGTTTCTCACCTTGATAACGGCTGAAGTTTGGTGTAAACCTGTTCAGTTGTAACATCAGTAAAGACATACTTGAGTTAAGAATGGCCATTATTTTAGGTATTATGCTTCCGATGTGATCAAATTATATATATTTTCCAAGCCTTGAGAAAAGTCCAATGTTTTTAAGACTAAATTGAGTTACAAAGTCACAAGGATACAAATGCAAATATTCACAAACAATAGATTAGATTAGATTACTTACAGTGTGGAAACAGGCCCTTTGGCCCAACAAGTCCACACTGACCTGCCGAAGCGCAACCCACCCATACCCCTAACCTAACACTACGGGCAATTTAGCATGGCCAATTCACCTGACCTGCACATCTTTGGACTGTGGGAGGAAACCAGAGCACCCGGAGGAAACCCACGCAGACACGGGGAGAATGTGCAAACTCCACACAGTCAGTCGCCTGAGGTGGGAATTGAACCCGGGTCTCTGGTGCTGTGAGGCAGCAGTGCTAACCACTGTGCCACCGTGCCGCCCACGTAATTTTCTAAAAACATTTCCAAATAATTTTCTAAAAACAGCTAGTAAATGTAATTTAAGTTTTTTTCATCTTTTATCTTCCTGCCCATTTATTTATTACTTTATTCTGTAAAAATTGTGAACTATGTAACATTCTAATGATTACAGTTTTAT
Source organism: Chiloscyllium punctatum (assembly GCF_047496795.1). NCBI lineage: Eukaryota > Metazoa > Chordata > Chondrichthyes > Orectolobiformes > Hemiscylliidae > Chiloscyllium > Chiloscyllium punctatum. Next base: position 36,808,676 of record NC_092739.1, read on the forward strand.
GCTGCCTAAGGGTCACTGTCATACTTGACTGAAAAGAACATTTCCTTGTTTTCTTTGTTAAATCAGGTGTCTCAAGCGTTTTACATTACTATTCGTCCTGTGGATGATGCGCTGCCTGTAGTACAGATTCCTGGAATGCGAGTACAAGAAGGAGTGAGAAAAACTATCACTGAATTCGAATTGAAAGCCACTGATGCAGACACTGAAGTGAGTTTTCAGTACAACCTTACTCTCACAAGAACTTTACCTCTATGTTCTTCCTACTTGATCTCTACTTGTCCTGCTTCCAGTCTACCTTTGCTCACATTATTTTTGCTCAGTGCAGGATATTTTTGTTGCTATCACAACTACAGGAAAAGCCTTTACATATCAAAATGACTCGAGCAATTCCCAGTTATGTTATCAAACATCATGAGCCACAAAAGGACGAATTAAGTCAGACTTCAGATAGGTAGATTTTAATAAGTATCTTAAAAGACAAAAGAAAGATAGGGGGGGATTGGTTTAAGCAGGGATTTTCTGAATTGAGAGTTTTAGTAATTGAAGATCGTCTATCTGTAGTGGAGTATTTAAAATTGGGGATGCTTGAAAGATTAGAATTGGAAGAGTGCTGACATGTTGCTATGTGGGACTAGAGGTGAGATTACATTACCTACAGTGCGGAAACAGGCTCTTTGGCCCAACAAGTCCACACCGACCCTCCGAAGAGTAACCCACCTACTTACTCCCTACTAATGCATCTGTCACTATGGGCAATTTAGCATGGCCAATTCACCTGACCTGCACATCTTTGGACTGTGGGAGGAAACCGGAGCACCCAGAGGAAACCCACACAGACACGGGGAGAGAATGTGCAAACTCCACACAGACAGTCACCCGAGACTGGAATCGAACACTGGTCCCTGGCGCTGCAAGGCAGCAGTGCTTACCACTGTGCCACCCCCACTGAGTGCAGAATAGAATTGAGCCAAGATTTCATTGAAAATGAAGATAATAATTTGAACATTGACACATTATTTAGTAGGAACCAATATAAGTCAGTGAACATAAGGGCGAGTGGTGAAAGGCAACTGTCGCAAGTTAAGACACAGACAACGGAGTTTTGAATGACTTTTAATTTTATCGAATTTAGAAGATGAAGGCTAGCAAGGAGAGGTAACAAAAGCATTGGAGATGGAGAGGGGAATAATCATTAGATGAGACAAGGGAAGAATCAGGTGATATTATGGAGATGGAAATAAACAATCTTACTGATGATGATATGTGTTTAGAGACCATCTTGGAAGTGAAAACCAATCTGGTTCAGCCCTAAACAGTTGTTGGCAAGATGGGCTGAATGAGTAGTAAATGAAGTTTGTGGCAAGAAATGAAGACAATGGTTTCATCTTCTGTATTTGCAGAAAAGTTTTTGTTCTTCCATTATTAGAGCACAGTGGAAAGAGAAAATACTGTAGGTGATTCTCTGGTTATGACTGGATAGATTAGATTAGATTCCCTACAGTATGGGAACAGGCCCTTCTGCCCAACAAGTCCACACCGACCTCCAAAGTGTAACCAACTCAGACCCATTCTCCTACCCAAATTTACCCTTGACTAATGCACCTAACACCGCGGGCAATTTAGCATGGCCAATTCGCCTGGCCTGCGCATCTTTGGACTGTGGGAGGAAACCCACACAGACACATGGAGAATGTGCAGACAGTCATCCGAGGCGGGAATCAAACTTCGATCCCTGGCACTGAGCCACCATGCTGCCATAAAGAATGCAACCCGTAAGTTCAGTCTGACCCAACTGGGCAACAACTAGCATGACAGCCACTGATAGTATGGGGTGAATGGAAGAGAATTCTATTTCCACTTGTTTTTTTTTTGACATTGCAGCATGTTTCCATTAATATTTAAAATTGAAATTTCAGTCATTCATGGCGAGGGCTAATCTCACTTTGAATGTTTTTTCTATTTTACTCAGAAGTTGATAGTACTTTATTAGATTCAAACTAAAAATGTTTATTTTCTTTTCATTGTACAACTTACTTTTCCTCCATCTTTAATCTCACATTTTAAGGCTGATTCTTACTGCTATATTCAGGGCATCATATTAATCTGAGGAAGAACCACTTGACCCGAAACGTTAACTCAGATTTCTCTCCTCAGATGCTGTCGGACCTGCTGAGCTTTTCCAGCAATTTCTGTTTTTGTTTTTGACATTAATTTACATGTCCAATTAGACATTAACCTGGCAGACTGATTAGTCAGCCCCTAATAGAACGCACTCGACTTCCATTCCGTTGATTTAAATAGATCAGAGAAAAGAGCAGGCACTAAAGGAAAAATATATAGAAAGGCAACTTTGCTTTTGTGGGACACTTTTTGTGACCTCAAGCTACCCCTTCAGTTGATGTAAAAGGACTGGAGGCACCTATTTCATTAGCTTATCACTCAGGCAGTAAAGTTGTAAACTTCTGTTATTTTTAAGGTAATTTTGATACATTGAACTTGACAATATGAATTATAACCTGAATACCTTGGTTAATACTATCAACTCTAACACTACAGGCAGAATCTTTAACTTTTGTCATTGTACAACAACCACGCCATGGAACAATTGAACGTACTAATAACGGTCACCACTATCGTCAGACCAATACCTTTACAATGGATGATATTTATCAGAATCACATCAGCTACAATCATGATGGTAGTAATTCTCTCAAAGATCGCTTCTCTTTTTCTGTATCTGATGGGACAAATCCTTTCTTCATTGTTGAAGAGGCAGGGAAGGAGGTGAGTGTATTGTTTGGAAATGTGACAGGTATTAATTATTTGAAAGGAAGTTTTCAGAAAACTTAGTTTTAACATTGCAAGTTTGTCCTTCTGATATTTTGAGCTTCACTTTCTAATTTCCTTGATGTGTATGTCTGCTTACTGAGGAAATAAATTTCAACACAAGCAGAAAATGGCCCTTAGCAAATTGGAAGTGCTTCTCCACTCCAGCTAACGTTCTGTTCTATTGAGTTCAATTTTTAAAAAACAGAAATTCAACAGGCTGACAACCTGACCATAACTTTTCTACCATGCAACTTCTACTCCCGCTGCAGTTTAATTTCACCCCCAGAATATTGCTTTCTCTGCCCTTGTCCACAGGTGAACTTTCCATGCAATGTACTCTGGATGGAGCCTGACACTCAATGAAATAAAATATGAATATGTGGTATGATGGCAGTTGGCAAGTCGCAGAGCCCTCCAAAGCTTGTTGGCACTTTCCTGTGTCAGAGTTCATCCAATATGCATACCAACTTCTGTGTGGAATGTCCCCATTAATCCCAGCAGTGCTCATTTTGAATGCGCTTTGGGTTAGTAATCAGACAAATGGTCTGATGACATATAGGCAATGGAAAGGTTGTGTGAGGTAGTGGGGATATTGAACTGTAAACCTGTGTAACAGACCTGCACTATCACTTATGATTTGGAGCTGTTGCGAACTAAATACTTAATTTTGTTCTGATTGTTTGAAACCAGATTCTAACAGCGGCTCCCCAGAAGTTTAAGATTGATATTCTGCCCGTGGATGATGGCACACCAAGAATTGTTACCAACCTGGGATTGCAGTGGCTGGAATACATGGATAACAAAGTAATTAAATGTCCAGCATTTATAACCATGAGGGTTAAAAACATTAAACATTGATAACTGTATATGTGCATCATCTTACTATTACAGTAAGCTGTTACAGCAAGCCAAACCAAATCAACTTCCCTAACCCTGGACTCACAACACAGTAAAATTAAAACATTCATGACCTTCAAAATCACTCAATTGTTCCTAACCATACATTAAGAATAACAACTACCAGATAAAATTTTATAACTTAAACAGAAATTAACAATTTATTATTCATAATGTAACTTTAACAAAACTTAAGTAAACAGCAATGCAATCTACTTAATGTCTATGATCTAAGCCAAAATCATCTTTAGCCAGACCCCACTTCTCACTGACAGACAGACACAGTTAAGAGAGAATTTTTTAAAAAATTGTAACTTGTCAATTCAGCAGTTTCACAATGGGCACCAAGCCTTCTGAAATCTTTGGTTAAAGGGGTTGTTCACAAGCAAGTAAACTGTTAGGGTTGCCTGAATTCATGCAAACAAGTCCAGTGGCCTTCCAGGATTATTTACCAACTTCTTACAGTGGGGTATTTTCTTATTAGTACAGCCAACAGTTTGAAAACTGCAGTGAAAAACAAGGAGAGAGAGAGCAAGCGAAACACAGCAGCACCATCCAGAAGCTTTTTGTCAAAACACTCATATATTCAAACCCCAGTCATAACTGGTTCACTTTCTCTTTGCTCTCTTTTATCAACATTGTCTGTGATTGGCTAGGTCACACTGATCTCCCCCCCCCCCCCGCCCCCCCGCCCGTGACTGACCAAGTTAACATTCAACCAATTGCTAGTCCTGAGACTAAAACATCTCAGAGTTCTTATTTTTTAGAATAATAATTTAACCTGCAATAATCTTTCCAGGCGAGTTCCCATAAAAAGACATTAATTTGTTCGTTCTGTCCTCCTTTGCACTACAAGCTGCTGCTCAAAATTCTCAACTTCAGCACACAGTTTCAAACCAGAAATTAGAAAAATAAAAATCAAATAATGAAGGTCTCAACATTATAAATTATGCAGTTTATGTTAATTTGATGCAATGCTTAAATTTTAAATTAATCAGGTGATTTAATTTTTAGTGCCATAGAAGAATGATTGAACAGAGTTTATCTTGTTAAATTCAGGGAAAGGTATACTTTTTCTCAAAAAGTTTTCTTTGGTGAGTGGTGCATTTGAATAAAAATTAATGCTTTACAGTGAAAACTGAGGTTTAATCTTTGACAGTGGTAAGAACACTTAAAAGGATGAAATAGGAACATGCAGACGAGTCCCTGCCTCTGAACCAGGAGACCTGAGCTTAAGTCCCACCTGCTACAGAAGCATGTCATAATCTCCCCGAACAGGTTGACAGGAAAATATAAGAAATATGAAACATGCAGCTGTAAGATTTGCCTTACAGAGCCATCCAGTGGCCAAAGTGTGCATTGTGGCTTCAAGACAGGAAGAATGAATAAGGAAAAATTGAATCTTCTTTCTAGACTGGTGCAATAAAAGTACTCCATAGTAAATCAGAAAATACTATTTAAAATAGTATTTAATGTAGACCTGGGCCCTACCTGTAAGTTGCTCTAGTCCCATGCAGTAAATGTCTGGCAATATTGCCACAGCTAACAGGACAATGAAAATTCCAGCTCAGCTGATTCACTGTCGTGGCTTCTCAGAAGACAATAATTTAAATAATATCCACAACAAAAATATTTCTCATTTAGATTGCTTCTCCTGATAACTTTGATTCATACACTTGCTTGAAAAAGATTTTGTGTTAAATATTTAAATTTTGCTATGCTTTCTGCTTCAGACAGTTTATGGAATATTACTGAAATTTTCTTGGAGCTCTTCATGCTCTGTCCCCTTAACTTTGGCAGAACTTCAATTAAAAAAAAAACAACTTAAGCAAGTAAACAAACTCTCTGTTGTCCTTTGCTGAAGTTCAAGGCAGCAGAGAGAAGCACTGAATAAAATTCCGACGATTACTGGAGAATAAATCAAAGAAATAATTGTACATTGATTTATTTATACCAAAATACTTAAAACATGTTTTCATACCAAGATTTATATCATTTGTATGCACTATCCTATTCTTTCATATCTATTAATGCTGTGAAATAACGATCCTTCCAATTCAGGCCATCAACCTGATTACTAAGAGGGAATTATTGACCATAGATCCTGACACTGAAGACAAACAGCTGGTTTATGAGATCACCACAGAACCAAAGCATGGACACCTGGAAAACAAATTAAGGCCTGGAATCCCACTAAAATCTTTCACACAAGGTGAGTTCTTGTGCAGTGTTCGTACTAATCCTCATGGAATTAGCTATTTAAGATCAGCATGGAATACTGTAACTATAAAAAATGGCATGTTATATTAGCCAGTGACATGTCACATTCATATTAAAGTAGTCCTTCACATTGTTTGGGAGTGAGAATTTGGAGACTGCTTCCTGTTTGATGTTGGTGATAAGTCACATGAAGAGGAAACTGGGTGTCACCAGAAATTCCTTAATTTAAAAGAGGGTAGAGAATAAAGCATCTATCACTTTGTGTATCTTTGTCAATGTACTTCCTCCTGCAGTGTTCTACTACTCCAGGTGTTACTGACAACAACTTTAGTCTTGTTCAACTGTTCCCTTTCATGGCCCAGGATGGTCTGTACCAATCCCACAATCTTCTCAGTCCCAAAGCTTAATTCTAGTACCTAATTCCTCAAGGCGCATGTTCATTGCCACATCAGGGAAAACAAAAATCACTGCCCTTCACTCACTCAGTTTCCTTTTGTCACATTCTTAAGCTTGTATCCTGTTCCTGAGGTTCACCATTGACAAGAGGCTCAACAGGAGCAGCCATTTAAATACAGTGGCAGCACAAACAGATTAGAGGCTGTATCAGGTTTTAGTCAAGAAGAGAGAATCATGAAAAAGGACAAGACTGATTCCAACAATGAGTGGATTGTCCTACAGGGAAGGATTGATTAGGCTAGGCCTACATTCATGGGGCTTTTGCAAAACTGAGAGGAGATCCAATTGAAACATATAAAATTCTGAAGGGATATGACAGAGTAAACTTTGGGAAAAAATAATTGCCTGGCTGAGAAATCCTGAACATGGGATCAATCTGTCAAAACAAGGAATTGTTTAGGACTGTGACAAAGATTCTTTTTTAATTTAAGGAGATATGAATCTTTGGAATTCTCCAATCCACAGAGCTGCGAAACCTCAAGAGGGATCAATAGATTTTGAATATTATGTGAATCAACGGATATGGAGATATGTATTAAGTTCTCTTGAAATTGTGCCTTTTTGAAGTCCATACTGTACATCCAGACTTTCCAGATGTGCTTTGGAGAAGCCATTTTGAAACCCATTTGTTTCATTAAGTGTTGTATAAATCTAATGCCATTCAAATGTATTTCTGTAAACATTTAAGGTGGATGCCATATGTATATTTATGTGTAATATGCCCTGTACAAATCTTATTTTCTTGCAGAGGATATAAACTTGGGTTTGATCTGCTATATTTTAAATGAAGATATGATTCAAAAAACTATGGACACATTCAAGTTTTTGGTGAAGGACAGCAAACCTAACATTGTCCATGATAATGTGTTCCATATCCAGTGGTCTCTAATCAGCTTTGAATATACCAGGTTGGCCTTTATATTTTGTTGCAATCATTTTCCATCATTTTACAATCGTAACCACACTTAGCCCCATTAGTTGAGAAATGCTTTGAGTTGTTCTGAAAGCAAATAGAATTTTTCTTCAGCCAAATGCACAAGTCTTGAAATCTGTTGAGGCTGCATATGTTTTATGTATCTCTATATAACCTTTGCTCATTTTTCCTTCATCAGTCAAAACAAAGATGGTTTTGCAATGAAATCATTTCTGTAGCAAAGGAAGAAAAAGAAGAAGGCTGAAGGGTGATAACACCCTGAAGACTTGCAAATCTCTGTCAAGAGAGTTGGTTAACACCTTGAGGATGGAGAAGAGGATAAAAGTTGCTCATGTCCCTCCACTGAGTTACTTAGAGACCACTAGCCCAGAAACAGCCATCAGCCTTTTGTTAGAGCTGGCAGAGGCAGCAGCAGTAAGAAGGAAAACCTGGTGGTTGCCAAGTCCTGCCTCTTTTCCAGCATTCACATATGAATGGTGGTGAAGAGATGACAATTGCTTATTCTGGTCAAGGTGGGAAGAGCAAACATTGCAGTTGTCACCCTGTGCATTTTTACTGGGATGCCAATGGAATATCCAGCCAAAACAAAAAGCCTTGATAACCAAGTGGTTCATCTAATGCAGGCACATCTTCAAGAACCAACAGCCTCAACTTGATGGCACAGTACAAGATAGAGATGAGGGGCAACTGGCTTTGCTGCAAGAAATATGGGAAGCTGGGTAATAGCATGTTTCAGATAATAGCCATAGCCCAGTTGGGATGCAGTGTTTGGGAGAAGGGTCAGTGGGTAACTTCAAGCAAACTACAAGGTTCAGGCAGTCACTGCAGAAATTCCCTGAATATGTTGTATCCAAAAAGCAGTATTGTGAATCCACTACCAGTGATGATAATGATACCTTGGGGAAGTACATAAGAACATGAACCTACATGACTGAGAGACTTGTGGAGTAAGGCTATGAGTATAGATAGGAAGCATAAGCAACTGTGGAATTGCAGTTATTTTCGGGAATTTCATAGGGGAATTGACACTGGGGAGGATACAAGATGATGTGCAGTTTTACACACTCACTCTCACACTCTCTCACACTCATATACACTCTTTCCAGGGTTCCCCAGATTCTGCTAAAAATATGTTCTGAAGTTAAAGAGCTCACTGGCCTCACTACCTCGCCTGTGCTGTTAGAGATTATCCAGAAGACTCTGTTTCATCAGCACCTCTGAATGGGTCACCTCTACTCCATAGTCACCACGGGTGCTTGGAAAAACTGCAACTCCAAACCCCAAATGTGACCTCTCTGACTTCATTGGGGACCAGAACCCATAGTTTGTGAACTGCTGATAGATGGACTTGGATAAAGTACCAAATTAAAAACTTATTCAGAAGATCAGAACACATGGGATTGAAGAGATGGTGTTAACTTCAGTATTTAGTTCCTTCCAAGATAGGAAGTGAGAGTTGTGGGGATTAGTATTTTTCTGATTGGAGTGAACTGTGCATCAGAACCTTCCAGGGATTGGCATGAGGACCATTGTTTTTCTTGGGCCTGTGATCTGGATTTGGGAATCATCGTCATTGACTTGACTTGTCTGCTCAAAGACAAGTCTGTGGTGATTACTTATCCCACCGTAGCAGAGTGCTTTATTGGCAAGGTGAAAAGGTCCAAATCTACCTCAGCTAAAATAGACCATGCTGTTGGAAAGAACTTAATCTGCACACTAACCATCTAGCCAGCCCAATTTAGTTACAGAAAAAACAGATTTGTACGTTGTAGATGATATAGAACTTAAAACATGGTAAATAGCAAGCAGCATAGTAGCATATTTCAGGGATGATGAGACAATGTAGAGAGGCAGTATAATCTAAACTTGAGTGAGTGGCAGAGCATGGAAAATCAGAAAGCCCTGGGAATCATATTGACAAATTTTTGGAAGTTAAGGGAAATTTAATAATTTAGTTTGGAAAGTGTGTGGGATGGTTTATAATATGTAAAGAAAGAAGTAATGTGAAATCTTTACAATTTGCTGTACAGGCCTCAGTTAAATTATCATCCACAATTTTGGATATTGCATTTTAGGAAGGGTGTCAAGGGTTTGGAAAAAACACAGAAGAGGTTTACCAGAATGACCCAAAGGATGAGAGACTGTGCACACAACATAGAAGAAGTTAGGATTATTTTCCTTCCAGCAGAATAGGATGGGGGTACTTAATAGAAGTACCCCAAATTATGAAGAGCTTTATAGAGTAAATAGCTTGTACCTATTTGCTCAACCAGAGGCCTTGGATGTAAAATATTTGCAAAAGAACGAGAAGGGAATAAGTAGAAATTTATTCAATTGGAGCGTTGCTAAAAGCTGGAATGCGCTACCTGAAAATGTGCTGGAATTGGATTCTTCAGTAACTTAAAAAGGGCACTTGGACAACTATTGAAGATATCTGATTTTCAGATTTATGGGAAAGAGCTGGAATGTTGAATTAAATTTAAGAAGGCATAAGGGATACTTGCCTTTAGTCGTCGAAGCATTAACTACAAGTGTAAGGAGGTCAAGATGGAACTATTCATAATGTCAGACAATAGCTGGAACTGTGTATAGTTCTGGTTACCACAATGTAGGAAGGATTGCACAAGAGATGGTGCAGAAGAAATTCACCAGGGTGTTGCCTAAGCTGGAGTTGTGTGAAGAGAGACTAGATAGGCTGGGGATTTTTTCCTTTGTGCCAAAGAAGGCTGAGAGTGAATCTGAATCATGTATACCAAGCTGAGACAGGATAGGTGGGCTTAAAATGGAGGAATATGAGGCAAGTTCCTTCAGATGCCTGCACTCTGACCGATCTAACTTTGATATTAACAACTCCCTATTAACAACAACCTAGTGCATATGGACATGGTACAGGAAATGCCTCCTCCATTTATCGCCAATAAAAGCAGAAATTTCTAGAAAAACTCATCCAGTCTGGCAGCATCTATGGAGAACATTTCTAAAGAAGATTTGCTGGAGCTGAAATATTAACTGTAATTTCTCTCCGCAGATGCTGCCAGACCTGCTGAATTTTTCCAGGAATTTATATTTTTGTTTCTAATTTCCAGCATTCGCTGTTCTTTCAGTTTTCCATTTGGTCTTCTTGTATCCAGCTTTATAACGTATATATGTATGTATAGACATATTCCCAGGCTAACTATCGGTTGCTAACCTCCTCAGGATTGGATTTCCAATTGTCGTCTTCATATCTGATTCCAGCACTAGGTGCTTTTACTTGTTCTTTATCCTTATGCCAATAAATATTCTCAGTGAGGACGTTCACTTTTAAAAAAAAAACTAATCTCAGCCCTTGTCTTGTTTGCAGTTACAATGTCAGTGAGAAGGCCGGCTCTATAAGTGTCACAGTGAAGAGGTCTGGGAATCTCAATCAGTATGCCATTGTACTGTGCCGTACTGAACAAGGGTCAGCAACATCTACATCTGGAGCAGGCTCAAAGCTGGGCCAACAAGATTACGTGGAGTACGCAGGACAGGTACGTGCAAGCATCATAACTGCATTGCATTGGTTACATGTTAGGACAACAGAATAAGTGATGGATGAACTAACAGCTAATGGTTACTTGTCTGAACTTGTTGCTTTAAATTGTAAAAAAATTATGCTTTCCACTGACAGGCTTTTTTTTTCTTTCGGATACAAAGTTGGTTGGATGTCAGCTGTGCACATAAGGTGGATACAGAAAGTCAGAAAATGTAAAGGGAAAGTTTGCTGGAGATCTCCTCAGAGCTGGTTTTGATCTGACACTGTAACTTTATGCTGGGCCTCAAACATTTTTCCAGTGAATTAATGGTACTGGGTCAGGAGCAGTTCCAGAAAGCTCCAATCGTATATGTCCTACAGTTACAAGTTTTAGTGAAAATATAGACATGAATATATGTGGAAACAATGTTTGTCCGTAAGAAATTGCAAATGGAGAAAAATGTATCTGTAGGAAAGCAAAAGTTCTATCAAGCAGCTTCAGGTTAATCTGTCAATCTAGGTTTTTTTTATTGTTGGTATTATTTAGACCTTAGCAGTAGTCATTTTTTTACTAATTTCACCTGATAGTGGTGACTGAAGCAATCACTGTTAGATTGATTCTCTTTTACATTACAATTTTATAACCCATTAAGACATACAACAGGCATTCAGTCCGATATCATTTGTTTAACTTCATTGCCAGATGTTAACTGGAAGATCAATTTCCTTTATGTCCAGTTTTGGGAGTAAGCAATGCAGTAGAGATGGGAGTATGAAATTGTGTTTAAATGAAATTTAACAAACTCAGAAAATGTCTCAACTTGGTTTGAGCCTTTACCAAGCCTGAAGTGGGAAACGACCGCAAAGCGACTGGTGAAAATGAAAGGTCAGCAAGACTAAGTTGCAGACATCAATTTGTAGGGGAGTGACAGAATAACCCAACACCCTACCATTTGTTCAACAGCTGCTGATGTGACTTTGAAGTTGTTTGCTGGAGAAATAAATTGGGTTTTGCATCATCCCACACTGCTCCCTGGCCCCAGTCCACACCAACTTTTTCATTAGCCAGTTCTACTGTGTGCCAGCCATGAGGTCACGCTGTATTTCTGGGCACAGCACAGCATAACCTTTTACTGAATGCTCCGACATTGTGCTTGCAGCAGTACCAGCTGGTTCTCTGCTGAGTGCTACACATTACTAAGGTGCCAGATCAGGGCAACCATGGAGCTATGACAGATGAAATCTGGGCATATGCACCTCCTGAAGTTATGCTTCCTCTTAATCACGCAGGCCTTGTTTCAGGAAGTCCCTGATAACGTGACTTGGTGATGGAAGTCCACGGAAACAAGGCTCAATATTTGTGTGTGTGTGGGGGGGGGGGAGCAGGGGAATCTCTTCTTAAGGGGTACTTTGATTTGGAGGGGTCCCTTCAGTTTTTAGTGGCTTGGTTTTCATTCTCATGAATCTCTTTTAGGTGGTGCACTCACATAGTCATTACCTTCTGAATCTCCATTGACGTTTGGATTATTTCGACTTGCATAGAAGCATAATGCATCAATAACATCAAAAATCATCAATGCCATCTAACTTAAAGTCAAAACACGTAATGATAGGATTAATTTCTGAGGTAGCAAGGTGTTTAAATTGACACAAGATAACAGACATAAATTAGTAACAGAAGTTTAGTTTTTAAAAAAAACTGAAACATACTTCTGCACACTAAGAAAAACTATTAAGCTGAGCATACCTTCCATAGACTGGTAAGGATGCAGCTAATGTGTCTCCATTGCATATGTACAAAGCTGAAACATTTTAAGAGGGCAGTTACTACCCCTTTGCTGCATTCTCAGATTTAAATTTAATAGTGGGTTCATTACAAAAACATTCACTTATTCCCACATAGATCCTGAATAAATGTGCCCTTAAGCTAGAGATGTGACATATATTTGCAAACAGGTCATGACCTCAGTAATTACAAGTTTTTCAAGCTCCTCAATAGGGTGACTTTGCCTTTCATTGCCAGGTTTGAAACTGTTCTGTTTTCTTTGCAATTGCTATCTCATTGTCTCAGGGTCAGTCTCCAGCCCCTTACCCTGTCCTGACACCTTTTTTGTTTCTTTTCCCTTTCCTTACACCTTCCTTTTCTCTGTCACCACCATTTGAGGTCACCCCATCGTCCCACCTCCTGCAGCACTACAGCTCTTCCAGCTCTTTGTTCCCCCCCAGCCTGATGTCTGTTCCCTCTTCACTTCTTATGCAACCTTTCACGGGGTCTATAAGCAGTATGATTGATACCTACCCTGTCAGATAAAGGTTTGCGCATGGAATTGATAGGTTACATTCTACAAAAGAGAATATTTCCTAATAACTTAGTTCAGAAGTTCATCATCAAGTATGTAGTGGGGTCCATACAGATCTGACAGTTCCTCATGTATTAAGTTGATTGATTTCAGCTGGTATAATAATTGAGCACAATTGTCAGAGAGTGTCCTGAAGCTATTTGCTATTTGTTGACTCCTACTGAAAAGTGCATGGGTCTGGACAATGGATGAGTAGATCACCAACTCTCCTCTTGCTTTCTATGACTATCCCTGTTGACACTCAATTTTTGAGATTTCCACATGAGAACACTTAAAACTTGGAAGAGGTACAAATGGACTGTATCCATAGATCCTCTGGGGGAAAGAAAAAACAGCCTCTATCAATTCCTTATGCAGATGAGGAAGAAAACTAGAGCTAGGACACAATATATTTTAAGTGAAGGTTAACATTCCTTGATGGAGCAGTGGCACTTTACAGTGAAAATGCATTATGACCTGATGAGAAACAATAAACTTGATTTCCTTTGTAGTGTATTAAAAACATTAAACAGTCTCAATATGCTTGCTTTTTCAATAGGTTCAATTTGATGAGAGAGAGGATACCAAGGCTTGCACTATTATAATAAATGACGATCAGGTGTTTGAAAACCTCGAAAGTTTTAATGTGGAGTTGAGCATGCCTGCATATGCCTTACTTGGGAAGATTACAAGAGCTAAAGTGAACATCAATGACACAGAAGATGAGCCCACTCTACAGTTTGACAAGAAATTATATCGAGTCAATGAAAGTGCTGGATTCTTGTTTGTCCCAGTAGAAAGGAAAGGTCTGTGTTGATTTTTTTTCAGTGAATCATATTACTAATTAAAAATGTGTAAATTTTTGATACAGCATTTGAAGAAAAGAAAATAATGAAATCTTGTGATTTTTTTTAACAGTAAAATGCTATCAACTTGCACCTCAAGCAACAGATCAAATTTTTAGCTTTCTCCTAAATATTAATCAGCACACTGAATAGTAAGTGAGTAATTGCAGCTCTGAGATCAACGTTAGGTCAGATAATTTTAGTCCATGCCATACTCCATTCTTTAAATTTAAGGCTTTAGGATTAATTTTAAATATTTCTTGCGATGTGACTTTTACCCAATTTGCATTAATGTCCCCTATCATAAACTAGATTTAGTTATGATTCGGAGATGCCGGTGTTGGACTGGGGTGTACAAAGTTAAAAATCACGCAACACCAGGTTATAGTCCAACAGGTTTAATTGGAAGCACACTAGCTTTCGGAGCGACGCTCCTTCATCAGGTGATTGTGGAGGGCTCGATCGTAACACAGAATTTATAGCAAAAATTTGCAGTGTGATATAACTGAAATTATACATTGAAGAATTGATTGTCTGTTAAGCCTTTCATCTGTTAGAATGCAGTGATAGTTTTACTTCTTTCTTGTGTAAATCACAAAACCCTTTTTTTAAAAAGTTGCATTCTCGGGTTAGCTGTTAACAATGGTGATAGCTAGACAATATGTTGAAGGTGTCGGTCCCCTGTGTTCTCTGTCTATGCCATGATGTTTAGATTGATTCTAATCTAAAAAGTGAGATTACGGAGTTTTACATAAATTCATGCAGTTTTTGAGCTCGGAGTTCTACATGAATGTATGTGGTTTTTGAGCAAAATACAATGTAACCCTGCAAGTACAAATTCACCCCACAAAATATATGTGTGCATGTGGGTCTTTGTCTGTCTGTGTTTGTGTCTGTCTGGGTGGGAGGCTTAATGGAAAAAAAAATAGAGGTTCACCACCTACCCAGAGAAAGGGAGGACTGCAGATGCTGGAGATCAGAGTTGAGACTGGGGTGCTGCAAAAGCACAGCAGGTCAGGCAGCATCAGGCAGTGTCCGAGAAGCAGGAGAATCGAAGTTTCGGGCAAGAGCCCTTCATCAGCCTACCACGTACCCTCCCACTCCTGTCCTCACTGCAACTATGCCAGCAGCAGGAGTGGTGTCTGGTGGTGCACCCTCAGGGAGAGATTAATGCCAACATAAGGGCCTCATCCCACCATTACTGCCATTTAATAGCATCAGGAGAGGCTCACACAAACAGCTGCCCACTCTCATCTCCATCCACCTCACCCTCCCATTGAATTCTCAAAACCGTGTCCCAGCACTCTGGGCAACAAATGGGCACACACAAAGTTCCGTTCTGTTGCAGCTCCCCTCATCACGAAAATGATGGTGGGTCACCACTACTGCTCGTGCTGCCAGTACATAAAGAGCTGCCATCTTCAGATTGGCTGCAGCTCCCTGACCTGGGGGCCCCTATTTCGGAAGGTCTAAAATCCCACCTCCATCCTATTCAACCCAACCCATTGAAGGACACTTTCTTCATCAGGCAGAGGCTCACCCAATCCTTAACATGGAGCTGGAAGTGGGCCTGAATGGGACAATGCGTGGCACTTTGTGTACTTTAATCCAAAGAGTTTTGCAATACTGCAGTACACAGTCTTAGCTGTTTCTTCAACAAGGCAGTAACTGCCATAGCAAGTGAACGATGCTAATTAAAATAAGTTAAAACACAAAAACAATTACTTATGGCTGTGCTTTTACACGACATATATATGATTTGTTTTTGATTAAAAAGTATACTCTATGTCTCTTTACATTGTCAATGTATAGGAGACACCAGCAGTACAGTCTCAGCAATCTGCTACACTATACCAAAAACAGCCAAAGGCAGCAGCCTGTATGCTTTGGAATCTGGTTCCGATTTCAAATCCAGGGGAATGACAAATGAGAATCGTGTGATTTTTGGCCCTGGAGTCAGCATGTCGACGTGTGATGTCCAGGTGATTGATGACAGTGAATATGAGGAGGAAGAAGACTTTGAGATCACGCTGGCTGATGCATCATACAATGCACGAATCGGGGAAGCTGCAACTGCCAAAGTGATTATAAATGGACCCAATGATGCCTCCCTGGTTTTTCTTGGGAACTCTTCTTTCACTGTTAGTGAAGATGCAGGTAGGTGCTTGATTAGTCCCATTATCATCAATCCACTAAGCTCTCTAGTTGCAGCAGCGTGAACGGAGTCATAAATATGTTATGGATTTTTTTCGAAAGAAATCCAAATTATTTTGCTTATTATTTTGATAAAACATGGACACTAGGTCGAATTTGCACAAGTAAATGGGGCTGGTCTGTGAGCAGACTGAATATGATGAAATGTTTAATTGTAATTTATAAAGTATAATTTTTCTGTCATAGAGCGGGGTTAATACTTTCTTACCAGGTGGGGACACATTGTCATATTAAGATGTATTTATTTTATAGGCACCATTGAGATACCAGTTATCAGACATGGCAGTGATTTGTCCACCCCCACTTCAGTGTGGTGTGCTACCCATCCTTCAGACCCTCCTTCTGCAACTCCAGGCATTGACTATATCCCCAGTTCGAAGAAGATAGATTTTGCACCTGGCAAAACAGAAGAGGTAAATGACCTTCATATACAGTATATCACAGTGCGCACAAAGCTGTATTTACATCAAGGCATTGATAAATGTATGGTGCCAATATATATGAGAGGAGAATTAATATGGAAAAGTTTTATATTAATGATTCTTCTAGATATTAAGTTTACAATCTCATCCATAGGTAAAGAAAATTCAAAGATTTTCTTAGAGGGATAAAGACACTTGATAGTTAATTTTCCAAATCAGTCCCATCAGTGAGGATTCATAGTTGAGCAGCCAAGGGTTACACCGTGCACCTGGTGGGAAAGATTGTCATGTATTCATTCATGGGACATGGGCATCATTGACTCAGCCAGCTTTTATTGCCCATCCCTAAGAGCTGTTGAGAAGTTGGTGGTGAGCTGCCTTCTTGAACTGCTGCAGTCCATTTGGTGTAGGTATGTACTCAATGCCATTAAGGAGGGAATTCCAGAAATTTCTTCCAGTGCCACTGAAGGAACAGCAATACATTATGAAAGCATGATGGTGAGTGGCTTGAAGAGAATCTTGTCGGTGGTGGTCTCCCCCATATACGTGCTGTCCTTGTCCTTCTAGGTGTAATGGTTGTAGATTTAGAAGGTGCTGTCTCAGGAGCCATGGTGAGTTTTTGCAGTGCATCTTGTGGTGAGTACATATTGCTGCAACAGAGTGACAGTGGTAGAGCAAGCAAATGTGGTTGCTTTGTCCTGATGATGTCACCCTTCTTGAGTGTTGTTGGAGCTGCACTTCCATCCAGACAAGTGGGGAGCATTCCATTACACTCCCGACTTGGGCTTTGCAGATATTGGACAAACTTTGGAGAGTCAGGAAGTGAGTTAATAACTGCAAGATTCCTAACCTCTGATCTGCTGTTGAAGCCATAGCATTTATGTAGCTCATTCAGTTTAATTTCTAGTCAGTATTAATCCCAGGATGTTTATAGTGGGGGATTCAGCAATCAGTGCCAATGAATGTCAAAAGACAATGGTTAGATTCTCTCTCTTGTTTGAGATGGTTATTGTCTGGCACTTGTGTGGTATGAATATAACTTGCCGTTTATCAACACAAACCTATGTATTATCCAGGTCTTACTTTATTTGAATTACTTCAATATCTGAAAAATTGTGCTCAAATGCAACTTTGACGTCAAGGGCAGTTACTCTCACGTCACCCCATTGCTCCACGAGGGTAGTTCAACACGAGTTGCTTTATTGAGCCAAGAATTCAACATGTCTCCCAAAGGGAGAGAAAGTTCCATCTTCGAGGTCAGCAATCAATCTGATTGGCCAGCATCTCTCCCACATTAAGCAGTGTCAGAGCTTAATCATGCACACAACCACCTCCATAAAGAGAATTTGCAAACAGACCCATATTATCCCTAAGCTTTGTTAGCAGGAAGGGATTGAATATCCGAGGGAAGGGGTAAGGATTAGGGTTAGGACCCTTTCAGGGAAACATAAAATGTGCTCTTTGGAGGAGGTGGTGTTCCTGACACATACAGGGCATTTGTCAAAGGAAGAACACTATCTCCTTCTCACCTTTTCAACGAACATTGATACGATGTCCTTCCACTCTGGCCTGCCTTCCATGCTGAGCATGATATGGCAGTGATAGGAAAATGAGGTCCTTTACTTTCCTTTAATTGGCCCAAGGAAAGGCAGCTTCATGGGAATGGTCTGACTTGCTGTGGCATGTTTGGTGGCAAGGAGTATTTGATCAGGCAGGAGGGCAGGGTGTAGTTATCCTGCGGCCTTACTGCCTCAGTTCCAATTGAGTCTGTGGTAGGAAAGTTCATGACCTACCCAGCCTGCTGTGTTCAAGATCCACTCAATGCCTGAACAAAGAATGTCACAGACGTAATGGAGGTCCTTGCTGAAAGTCATTTCCTTGCCTTTGCTGCTGTTTTCCACCTGCAGATAACCTTGCTCCGATTACTTAACCATACCTGGAACTATGGCCTGGACCAAGAGTAAAATCCACAACTGCATTGATCCGAGACCAGAATGCTTCCAACTGAATGTGGTCATGGCAATTCAAATATATAACTATACAACACAATATCCAGAAATAGATCAAGAGTATCTTGAGCCTTGGGTGGGTATGTTACCAATAGGAGTTGCCACCTCCTGGGTGATGAATGTTTTTTTAATTCATTCATGGAATATTGGTGGCTAGGTGAATGTATATTGTCTATGAGTAGATGGTTGTAGTTTGCTGCAGGTTTGAACTGCTGCAATCTATGTTCTAGGCATACACTATAGGAAGAGATTTTTAGGTTTTGATCTAGCTCCTTGAAATAGTATCATTTCAAATTGGAATGTTGCTTGGAGAGGAGCTTATGCCATATATTTATTGCCCTTCTACATCCACATAGTAGAGACCATAAGTTTGGAAGATGCTGCCAAAGGAGTCGTGTTGAGTTGCTGCAGCACATCTTGCAAACGGTACATCCTATTGTCACTGTGTGTTAGTCGAGAAGGTAGTAAATGTTCACGGTGGGAGTTGGAGTGTCAGACAAAAGGGCTGCTATGTCCTAGGTGGTGTCAAGGTTCTTGAGTGTTGGAGCTGCACTTATCCAGGCAAATGGAGAGTATTCCATCTCTGACTTGAGCTTTGTAGATCTTGTACAGGCTTTGGGGAATTAGGTGATGCATTAGTCTGCACAGAATCCCCAGCCACTGATCTACTTTTGTAACCACGATATTCAAATAGCAGGTCCAGTTCACTTGCTGGTCAGTGGTAACCACCAGGTTTTCACACAATGAAGAGCTGCCAGTCTGTGTTTGGCTGGCAGTTCTCAATGGACGGGACCTTCCTGATTGGCACTTAATATGCAGACCATCAAAAAGAGGCTGTAGGGGGGTTCTCTACTTGACTGGCAAGGTCCCTGTTGCCTTCATTTAACACCAACTTCTGTTTTTCTCTCCACAGTTGTTGCACTCAGCAGGTGTGCCAATGTGTTCGGCATTTTCTGTATCATTTTTAAAATCATTTCATAATCATATCAAAAGAGTTACCTGATGGCTGAGGTTATTCAAATATCCTATTCCTTTTTTTTCCCTACAGACCTGCACTTTAACTATTTTGGATGATGTGCAGAATCCAATCATTGAAGGGAATGAAACTTTCATTGTATTTCTGAGCTCAGCCCAAGGAGCAGAGCTAACTAAACCCTACCAGGCTATCGTCGCTATCAATGACTCCTATCAAGATGGTAGGTTGCTTTAAGTAAAGAGAAGGCAGAAAGTTAAAATTACACTTTTGTAAATTGACCATTCAAAGCTTCGACTCTTTCAGTATAGCTTTAAAAGTCTTCAATGGTTACGAACATGGTAAATTGCTGCCAAATTCTGCAGTAGTTAAGTAATCTTAACTATAAATGTTGGAAAGAAATTTAATTGCATATCAATCTGTTTCTAACTAAATGATGAAAATAAGATTGCAGTGATAGAAGTTTCATTAATGAATGTGGGGTCATATATTTTGTATTTTTATTATCTTTTGAATATTGCACTGTGGTCAGCTTATTGATTTGTTATGAAAACAAATGTTAGACCTGTTTGAGTGCCAGAGAAGCTCAACAACTGGGTATATCGGGGAGGAAACGAAAGTGAATATTTTGAGTCCAGTTGACTCTTCTTTTCAGAATGTCAACTTGAAGCATGTCATCTATTTCTGTCTCCAGAGTAGCTTCTGCCAGAACAGCTGGGTTTCTCCAGTACTTTGTTCTGTTAGAAGTTCATACCTCCAATGTCTGCAGGGTAGCACTAGATCTATCTAACCTGCCTGTTCTTGTTGGATTAGGAAACTATTCAGATGTTTTTCTGAAATTGGGTTTCATCAATGCTGGTTAAGCAACACTGTAATTTTAAAAATGTTACCTTTGCTTTTGAATCACTCCATGGCCTCACTTCTCTCTAGTTCTGAAATCTACTCTGACTCTACAATCATTTGAGATATGCTGCTTTAGTCTCGACTTCTTGATTGTCCCCAGTTTTATTTCTCCATTGGTGGTCGTGCCTTCAGCTGCCTCTAAGCTAAGCTCTGGATCTTTCACCCAGAATCCCATGACTTCTCGACCCTTCTTCCCTTCTTTAAAATGCACTTTAAAGCTTACCATCTTACCAAGCTTTTGGCCATTTACCCTAATGATCCTGTTCATCCAGTCTATAGATATTTTGAGAGTGGATATACAGCCAAATGTGGCACTTTAGGACACCATTAAAGTCCCAGCTGCTGCTCCTTCGGAATTGCAATTACTTGATTTTCCAAAGGGAAATTCTCCTGTTCATTGGGGACATAGCCAGAAAAGCTTCCAACGATATGTTATAATTGGAGATTTAGGACAAATTTGACTTGTGCGTAAATACAAACTCTTTACTTATTTACTTGCATTTACTTATTTTTCTGTGTGTTACTCTTTTTCTGTCTCTCTCTTTCTGACATCTCTTTCTGTCCAGGTATAGATCTCTATCAATGTTTGCATATCTCTCATTCTTTTGCGCTCTGTCCATCTGTTTGTCTCTCTCTGCATGTATCTGTTCTTTTCTGACGCTCACTTTACTTGCATTTTTCAGGAGGTTGGTAATCAGCAGGCATTCTTCTTTCTGTACCCTCCACAGATTGAAGAAATTTAGCCTTACTTAGTTGGTGTTGGGGAAGACACACACTGAGCATAAATGTGAAAATATTGTTATGGCAAACCAGGATAGATGTTCTTCAACTCCAGAATTGGTGTGTGTGTTGTTAACAGTTTCCACATCATAATGAGGTGACCGATGTAATAATGTAAGGAAAGACCAGTAGATGATCGAAAAGCTGAAAACATCCAGGTTCGACAGCATCTATGGGTAGAAAGTACAAGTTAGTAACCTTGGATTGGGTATATCATTAAAGAACTATCAGTTCCTATTCTGTTCACTATATTAAAATTTCAGGCATAAAAAGCCTGATAAAAATATAATGAGGCTGTCCTTAATACGTCTCAAATAAGCCAGAATTACTTTGTTGCTGTTATAAATAAAAAAGAATTTTAAGTCTAACTGGATATTTCAGTTCCTAGTATGCAGTTTGGGAAGAATATCTACAGAGTGAAGGAGAAAGAAGATGAATTACATGTTCCCATTATCCGAACTGGGGATCTTAGCTACGAGTCTTCTGTGAGATGCTACACTCGACAGCTGACTGCAGAAGTGATGGAAGACTTTGAAGAAAGAAGGAATTCAGATGATTCACGCCTTACTTTCCAGAAGGGAGAAAAGGTAAACCTGTCTTTAACTTGTCCAGTCACACATTTATCTGCCTCCTTCAGATTTCTGCCAAACTTGACAGAACAGTTAGTTTTACAGTAATTCGATCATTCTGCCCTTCAGATAGGCAAATGAGTGCAAACTGCCTTTATTCAAATTTTTAAAAATGTTCTTCAAGTGTTGAAAGTAGTTGAAAAATGATGGTTTTAATGCAATTGAAATGGGAGGAGGAGTGAGTGGATCAGATGTTGAAGGTTCCCACAGCTCTGAACTCTTAATTTATTAGGTATGGGCAGTTCAGACAAGAACAACATTAATCGCCCGTCCCTAATTGTCTTGAGAAAATAATGATGAGCAAATGTTTCCTCAAAACTCTGCAATTACATGGCTATGTATGTTCCTGTGTAGGTGAGCTCATTCAACTGTTAGAAGTTTCTGCATCAGCATCATGCACTTCAAGTTGACAATACATTTTAAAAAAACAAGGGACATTGACTGTGAGCTATATTCTAGAGGTTCTGCAGCCCAGGTGGTGACAGTAGTTTCACAGATGCAAGATTTTGATTCCATGATGTTGATGTATTGGTATCATACTTAACATGTCAGGATTGTATGTAACTTGAGGGGAACTTGCAGGTGGTGGTGGTTCCACATTTCTACTGCACTTGTCCTTCTAACTGGCACAGGCTGTGGGTTTGGAAGGCACTGTTGAAGGAACATCAGTGAGTTGCTGCACAGCATCATCTAGTTAGTACACACTGCAGACACATTACACTGAAAGTGGATAGTGTTCAGGTTGAGCTGATTGTTTGTTTTGTTCTGCGAATGTCGTTGGAGCTGCACTTGTCCAGGCAAGTGTAGAGTTTTCTATCCTGATTTGCGCTTCATGAATGATAGAGACACTTATGGAATTAGAAAATGAGAGACTTGCTCCAGGATATCCACTCTCTGAGCTGTTCTTGTAGTCTCAGTATTTATATAGATGGTGCAAATTGACCAGTGGTGATTCCAGAATGTTGATGGTGAAGGATTTGATGTAATTGTGCCCCTATTGAAAGTCAAGCAGTTAGATTCTCTTCAGGTGATCTGATAAAAAGAAAGACTGTGTTGGCACAGTGAAGTTGGTGGCAGAATAGGAAATCATTGTGTTTTGAGAGTATATCTCCTAAATGAGAGTTTGTAAAGTCTTCGCTCCTGCCAAAGCTTTTCTTTAGGAAGTGCACTACATTGAAGCAAAGGACAAATTTGAATCGTTCAACTAGCAACTGCCCAAAGCATTTCACAGCAAAAGAATTGCATTGGAAGTGTAGAAATAGTCGTTAAGTGAACAAATTTGGCAGCCGGTTTTCAAACAACCCTCAGATGTATGTTACGGTAATGGATTAGTTTAAACCCCACTGTGCATGTCTTAGAAGCACAACAAGTACATACAACAGGAGCCAGTTTGGGGATCAACTTGCATACCCAAACTATACATTTGGGAGTGAAATTGTCCACAGTTGTCAAAAGGATTATAGAAGGCTTCTTTGAGAGGCCAACCGAATGTCCTTTGCTGCTTTGTGGCCCAGGAGGACTATTGGGAAAAGTGCTTTCCTTGTGATGCCATCAGTTCTCTCTTCCCTTTTGCAATTGGGTTTTGCAAATCCTGACAGCAACTGTAAAGTTTAAATGGAAAATGTAGTTGAAGAGTGGGAGACTTATTTCCAAATATATTGAAGAACACAAGAAATAGATACATGTCTAGGCCATTTGGCCCCTCAAGACTACCCCACTATTCAACAAGCTGCACCAGGCCTCCACTCTTCTTCTGTGTGAGCTCCCAAAAGTCTACCTACTTGGTGATCTAGTCTCCACAATCCTGTGGGTAAAGAATTCCAGACATTCACTAGAGTCTGGGAATAGAAATCCCGTTGCATCTCACTTTAAATGAGTGGTCCATTATTCTGTAATTATATCCCCCAGTTTGAGATTCCTCCACGAGTGGAAACATTTTCTCAACATTTATCCTGATAATCGCTTTCAGAATTTTGTCATGTAGTGACAAGATAACCCTCTTTCTTCTAAACTTTGATGAATAAAACCCTAACCTGTTTAGCCGTTCTTGATAAGTCAATCCCTTCACCCACGAATCAGACTAGTGAACCTTTTGAACTGCCTGTAATTCCGGTGTATTCTTTCGTGAATACAGGGACCAAAACTTTACACAGTACTTCAGGTTCAGCCTCACTAACCCTGTATAGTTTTAACAGGACCTCACTCTTTTTAATTCCCAACATCTTAACAATAAACACCAAAATTGCATTTGCCTTTTTAGCTACTTGCTATACCTGCATGCTATCCATTAGTGTTCCATGCACAAGAAGACCCAGATCCTTAGGTGCTATACATTTTTGGAGTCTCTTTAACCATTTAAATAATAATCTACCTTTTGATTTTTCTTACATTCGGCACGAACTTTCACTGTCTCCTGCATTAATCTCCATCTGCCATGTATTTGACCATTCGCTCATCTTACCTATAACCCCTTGCAGATTCTTTGTCTTAATCACAATATAAACTTTCATCTATTTTTGTATCATCAGCAATTTGGATATAATACATTCTGCCACTTCCTCATAATCATTAGTACAGTTGGTATATCATTTGAAGCTTTAAGACTGATCCTTGAGGTGCTCTACTAGTTAGGGCTTTCTGAGTTGAAAAACACCTGTTAATATTCAAAGTTTGGGAGAAGATTTGTAGCTCGGGTGCCCGTTGTTGTGGTTCTGTTCGCCGAGCTGGGAATTTGTCTTACAAACGTTTCGTCCCCTGTCTAGGTGACATCCTCAGTGCTTGGGAGCCTCCTGTGAAGCGCTTCTGTGCTGTTTCCTCTGGCATTTATACTGGCCTGTCTCTGCCGCTTCCGGTTGTCAGTTCCAGCTGTCCGCTGTAGTGGGCGGTATATTGGGTCCAGGTCGATGTGTTTGTTGATAGAGTCTGTGGATGAGTGCCATGCCTCTAGGAATTCCCTGGCTGTTCTCTGTTTGGCTTGCCCTATAATGGTAGTGTTGTCCCAGTCGAATTCATGTTGCTTGTCGTCTGTGTGTGTGGCTACGAAGGATAGCTGGTCGTGTCATTTCGTGGCTAGTTGGTGTTCATGTATACAGGTTGTTAACTGTCTTCCTGTTTGTCCTATGTAGTGTTTTCTGCAGTCCTTGCATGGGATTTTGTACACTACATTAGTTTTGCTCATGTTGGGTATCGGGTCCTTCGTTCTGGTGAGTTGTTGTCTGAGCGTGGCTGTTGGTTTGTGTGTTGTTATGAGTCCTAGTGGTCGCAGTAGTCTGGCTGTCAGTTCAGAAATGCTCCTGATGTATGGTAGTGTGGCTAGTCCTTTGGGTTGCGGCATGTCCTCGTTCCGTTGTCTCTCCCTTAGGCATCTGTTGATGAAATTGCGAGGGTATCCGTTTTTGGCGAATACCTTGTATAGCTGTTCCTCTTCCTCTTTTTGCAGTTCTGGTGTGCTGCAGTGTGTTGTGGCCCTTTTGAATAGTGTCCTGATGCAACTTCGTTTGTGTGTGTTGGGGTGGTTGCTTTCATAGTTTAGGACTTGGTCTGTGTGTGTTGCTTTCCTGTAAACCTTTGTGGTGAATTCTCCGTTCGGTGTTCTCTGTACCATCACGTCTAGGAATGGGAGTTGGTTGTCCTTTTCTTCCTCTCTAGTGAATCTGATTCCTGTGAGTGTGGCGTTGATGATCTGGTGTGTGTTCTCTATTTCTGTGTTTTTAATTATTACAAAGGTGTTATCCACATATCTGACCCAGAGTTTGGGTTGAATTTGCGGTAAGACTGTTTGTTCTAACTTTTGCATTACTGCTTCTGCTATGAGTCCAGAGCTTGGTGAGCCCATGGGTGTTCCGTTGATTTGTTCGTATATTTGGTTGTTGAATGTGAAGTGTGTTGTGAGGCACAAGTCCAGTAGTTTAAGTATGCTGTCTTTGTTGATAGGTTCAACGTCCTGTTGTCTGTTATGTCTGTCCAGCAGGTTGGCTATTGTTTCTTTGGCTAGGATTTTGTCGATGGAGGTGAACAGTGCCGTTACATCGAATGAGACCATAGTTTCTTCCTTGTCTATGTGTATATTTCTGATGATGTCAACAGAGAACAGCCAGGGAATTCCTAGAGGCATGGCACTCATCCACAGACTCTATCAACAAACACATCGACCTGGACCCAATATACCAGCCACTACAGCGGACAGCTCGAACTGACAACCGGAAGCGGCAGAGACAGGCCAGTATAAATGCTGGAGGAAACAGCACAGAAGCGCTTCACAGGAGGCTCCCAAGCACTGAGGATGTCACCTAGATAGGGGGCGAAATGTTTGCAAGACAAATTCCCAGCTCGGCCAACAGAACCACAACACCTATTAATATTGACACTGTCTTCTGTGTGTTAGCCAATCCTCACTCTTAGTCACAATACTGTGAGCTCCAACCCTGTGCAAAACTCTTTCTGTGGCATCTTATTGAATACTTTCTGTTAAAGTTGTGCCTTTTCAGATCAAGCCAGCCGGTCACCACAAAACATGCTGCCACATTAATGACAGTGGGCACAGACAAAGCAGGTCGATTTTGCTTTTATTACTCCCAGTATCCCTGAAAACCCCATGGTAGGTGTTAGGTAGAAATGTGTACTCTTGATCAGTGGTTGGAACCTCAAGCTCCATTTATGGGAATGACCGCTGTTTCCTAACACAGATAATACTTATTCTGAAAGCAGTAAATTGTGAAGAGCATCAACACTTTTTTTCTTCTTTGTTAAACTCCAAACTGAACAGTACACTGGAAGTAACATACTCAGTTTGAAGAGCAAGCACTTGTTCTCTAATGTGCACATTTCAAATAAACAGGTGAAGAATTGCACAATATTGATAAATGATGATACGATCTTTGAACCTGAGGAAAGGTTCCAGCTCCATCTGGGCAACCCCTTAGGCAATCACTGGAGTGGAGCCAAGGTTGGAAAAAATGATGTTGCTACTGTAACGATATCAAATGATGAAGATGGTAAGCTGCTTTCTGTTTTATCATATTAAATAGTTGTAGATTTGCCTTATTATAATCACTAGTAATTTTTAGATTATTATTCTTAGAACATGGCTGTTCTACAAATTGATATAAAGACTAAGATTGAAATGTATTGGGATCAATTTTCGGTGCATTTGTTTGGTGTTAACAGTCTCAACATGTGTTGGTACCCTTACTGTACCTTTAGTACAGGTAGTGTCCAGATTCATTTTGTAAAGGAAATAACACTGTGTGTCCAAAATGCCCACCACTTTCATGTTTGGAATTTGATCTAGTATCGCGAATCTACATTTATGCTACAAGTGTAGCTAGTGTTAACGATGTAGTGCTGAGGTCACTTGATGGAGAGTTAACAGACCAAAGCAGTTAACATGTGGAATTTGGTGACTAAGTGAATCCTAAATGCATGAAGGAAGAGGTGCTGTTCTAAACGTTCAACTACAGGATATAAAGAGGAATGTAGTCATTAGAGTGCACAGTGCAGTTAAAGTGATTTTAAAAAAAACCCATTTTCTCTGGCCAGGAATGTGTCCAAAAGGCTTTATTGCCTTATTAGTACCAGGACTAGGAACATCTCAAGTTGAAGGGGTACATGAAATGAGAGGAAGAAGTGTCCTTCCAGCATGGTCCATGTGGGACAACAACATTGACAGGACTAAGAGAAAGCTTCTGTTAAGGAAGTATACACAGCCACAGGCTGTATTAACAAGCTGAATCAGATCGCTGGATTACAATCAGAGTGACCAAATTGAACAAATAAGGTCAGAGAGTTAAATCTGTGGCTCAATGATTAATGCTAGGAAGGTATGTTTCAATTCATGGGCCAAAGGCATCAGAACTTAGGAAAGAGGAGCTAACTTAGAGCAACCTTCACACGAAGGGAAGCACAGTGGCTCAGTGGTTAGCACAGCTGCCTCTTGGCACCAGGACCCTGGGTTTGATTCCATCGTCTGGCAACTGTCTGTGTGGGGTTTGCACATTCGCCCTGTGTCTACGTGGGTTAGATGGATTGGCAATGTTAAATTGCCCATTGTGCCTAGGGGATGTGCAGGCTCACTGGGTTAACCATGAGAAATGCAAGGTTTCAGGGCATGAGGGTGGGTCTGGGTGAGATGCTATTCGTAGGGTCCGTGTGGACTCGATGGGCCAAAGTGGCCTGCTTCCACATTGTAGGGATAGTATGATTCTATGCCGAACAGTGCCAGGGTGAGTTTTCTGGCAAATCTGACAAAGCAAACATAAGGCTGTAGAGAAGGTTTTAAACTAAACAGTTGTAGGTTGGGGAAAGGGAAGATTCAAAGGTTAATGAGAAAGGACAAAACAATAGCAAATGATAGTGCTGCAAGAAATGACCCGAGTGTGACAGGAAGGGATAGAGCATTAAGAAACATGAAAGCATCAACAAATAGGGTTCTAGCAAATAAGGAAAGATGATTAAAGGACAGAATGAAAGAATTTATATCAAAATGCATGCAACACTCTTAGAAGGATAAAAGAATTAATAACACAAATAGAAATATGGGTCTGAATAAGAGGTCTCTCCTTTAAGGTGGAAGCAGGAAGAATTTCTTTTCTTTAATATTTATAATTCTGTACACAATGATCATTGGATATATTCAAGGTGATGTTGGAAGGTTTTGATCTATGAGAGAGTTGAGGATTATGCGGGCAGACAGGAGAATGGAGTTCAGACTCTGATCCAGATCAACAGTGATTTTATTTTAGAGAGGAGTTGGCTAAAGGGGTGGAAAGGCTTACTCCTCCTTCTGTTTTTTATAGTCTTGTTATTTCTCAGTAAAACTTACTCTGAGATGCTGTGACAAACTGGAACAGATTTCAGACAGGCAGAGGCAAGGGCAAGTTCAGATCTTGTTCAAAAGGCATCAAATAGAGGCATGAGTTACATACTTGTCTACACTCTCTCCAATGCATGTTTTGTAATGTGCTGGCAAGAATTAAATGAAATGCTTCAAAAGTGTAAGCTGACAGGTGCATTGTCAAGGCTTTACATGATCACTGCAATCTTGTATTTTGGCCTTGTTGTGCCCAATACTGTTTCCTTAGTGATGTTGCTCCATTTTGTGGTGTAAATAAGATAATTTTAAAAAATATATAATTTTAAAATTCTGTCATGGCCAAGCAGAATTTATTGCTCATCTCTAGATGACCTTGCGAAGGTGGTGGTGAGCTGTTTCTTGAACCACTGCAGTCCATTTGCTGTGTGGGTTGATCTCCACAATGCCATTATGGAGGGAATTCCAGGATTTTGACCCAGCAATATTGGGAACAATTTATTTCCAAGTCAGGATGTTGAATGGTTTAGAGTGGTTTGGAGCTTCCCATGTATCTGCTGAACATGTCCTTTTAGATAGTAGTGGTTGTAGAGTTAAAAAGTGCTGACTTAAAAAGCTTCAATGAACCTTAAGATGATACACTGCTTCTCTTGTAAGTTCAATATGTGCAAAGTGTTGTAATTTTGATAGATCATTTATAATTTGTTCAGAATTCAATAGAATAATCAGTGTGTGAAATGCTAACTGTCACAAACATTGAATCAGTAAGAGATTATCCAGAAAAGAAATGAATCAGAGGTAAGCAGTTCCTCAATACTGCAAGTAGAAAGAAAATTATCTCTTGAGATGAAGTACGATAAGTTCCTGTCCAAATCAGAGATGTTGACATTTGTTTTAATTTGTATTGTATCATTTATTTACTTGAATGCTATTCTAATTCAGCCTTTATTTTGATATTTTCTTTTCAAGCCCCAACAATTGAATTTGAGGAAGCAACATACCAAGTGCATGAGCCCCCAGGCCCTGATGGTATTGCGATACTGAATGTCAAAGTGATCAGGAAGGGAGACCAGAACAGGACTTCAAAAGTTCGCTGCAGCACCCGGGATGGATCAGCTCAGTCAGGCATAGACTATAACCCCAAGAGCAGGGTCCTTAAGTTTAGCCCAAGTGAGTAATGTCACAACATTTTAAAGATTTTAAGTTTGGATTTAAAAGGATTTGAAACCATAATATGTTTTCTGTGTTAGGCCAACTGAGTAAACTTGTTATTTGATTGAACTTTATCAATCAATTTGCTGGCTTCTTTTTTTAAATGGAGTGCCTGTAACATCTCCAGTCTGAAGCCTGACCTCTGCAGCTGTGTGATAACACTCAATCACTGGAGATATCGGTGATCTCTAAGTTGAGACAGATTGTTCAGGTTCCTGTACACTACACTGCCCCATGAGCATTGTGGAATAAATCAAAGGCATTAAACATAAGCTACCAAATGCAGGATACTTTTAGGAAGTAGCAGAAAAAAATCTACATTAACTAATTTCGAAAATGGCATAATAAAATGCAATCTCACGTTATTGGGGTGAGTCCATTCTTTCTTTTGGAAGGTTTCCATCATTGGCATTTCAGAAATTCATTATCTTAAATATATGGACCTTCAGACCTTTGGACCTTTGGGGCTAGTAAGGGACTGAACAAAAATTGCAGTTCTGCTGACCATCAGTAAGAGCAGGCACTGTCTGCAGCAATGTGATTGAAGGAGTTGAGAGCACGGGAAAATCTATAGTAGATCATGCTGATTGGTTGGCTTCCTCCAGAGACTGAATCAATGATTGGAAGAGCAGCAATGGCAACAGAAGGGAACCAGTGACATGAGAGAGCCAGAGCAGTTATTTCTGCTGCAGAATTTTGGCTGCAGAAACATCAACCTCCTGAGGGGGCTGAGAGGCAGAATAACAAAATGATAAAAAGAGGGACTTTTCACTAATAACAAGGCCAGGAAGTCTTCACTTGACCTCTCAACAGGCTGGATCCTTTGTTCCTTTAAAGTAAATCTGCATCCTCGCCAGACAAATGACTGATAGATTTAGAGCCAAACTGCATTCATCTGAAGGTACTTTTCCAATTTCCAGCCGTTAGAATTGGCCGAGGAGTATTTGCATTTCACCACAGATGACTAAAAATGCTAAAGTCTCCATTCCCTCATTTTGCAGTGAATTTACTGCTTTGTGATGTAAGGTATACACAATACTTTGACTCACAGAAATTTCAAACCTTTTTGCCTTTGGCTGCTATCGTCCCCATATTAGTTTTGAAGTTGTGCAGAAATTAATCTGTAATAAAGCTGTGGTTTTCAATGAGATTTAAATATTTGGCTTATTACCTGCTTATTATCCATAACCTATACCCATATTGTGAAAGTATTCAGAATTACAACTGCACCATGATCTATAACTTTTGAATTGCAGCTGCTTTTTTTCTTAAACCTAATGCACATTTTAAATATTACAGGCTCAATTGAGGTTGATGGAAGGAAAATCATACTAGGTCTATGATGGGCAGCTAACCTGCTTCACCCTTTCTATCCTGACACGCAGAGGGTGGCAGAGGGCTGGAATGCGTTGCCAGTGGAAGTGGTAGGGGCGGGAATGATAGTATCATTTAAGATGTATCTATAAAGATCCATGAATGGGCAGAGAGTAAAGGGATACAGATCCTTAGAAAGTAGGTGGCAAATTTAGACAGAGGATCTGGATCAGTGCAGGCTTGGAGGGCTGCACTGCCCTTTCCTGGCCTGTAAGTTTCTTTGTTCGTACAAAAGTTGGAAACTACCCCTGTGTGTTATGTACAAGGATCAATCACAAATACAGAAATAGTGACCTTGTAATGTTACACCAGGAAATAATGCTATGATGCTGAGGAAGTCTTCATCAGGGAGGATGTTGCTCAACCTTTGCTCCTATGTACTTCAGCTTTGAGGTCCAATTTTTTTTTTTTGTTTTGAAAATACTGCATTGCCACTGTGAGGCGAGATTTAGTGTACCATTACTGACTCTGTAATCAGTAGGTGCAGTGAACTCATTAGCCACTCATTACCAATATTGATTTCTTTCTCCATAGGCATTGACCACATTCTATTTAAAGTAGAAATCCTGTCCAATGATGATAGAGAATGGCATGAATCATTTTCTCTGGTGCTGGGCCCAGACGATCCAGTTGAGGCGATTCTTGGTGACATCACCATGGCCACAGTGACCATTCTTGACCAGGAGGCAGCAGGAAGTCTAATTTTGCCAGCACCACCTATTGTAAGTGGGCATATTAATCGCCAGTTGATGTATTTGTACTGAATCCCCTGGATTTATTCCAGTTTATATGTGAAGCCTCCATTTATAATTATTGCTGGAATACCACCATCTGTACTGATGTGTTGTTACTGTATATTTGCTGATACTGTATGTGTTGATGTGATAAACAGTTAAGAAAGTATTTTCTGATCAGGTTTGCTTGATTTTTGGATGTGAAATTGTATAGCTTGGTCAGTGAAATGGGCAGAAATGATTTGCTTTGAAGATGTATCACCTTTACATCATTCACCAATTTCCAGCCTCTGAAATCTGAAAAATCAGGCAATTCCACCTAAAACAGATGGCAGTTTAGATATATTCTAATCAACCTGTTCAGAAACATCATTTCACTTTCTGGAACAAGTCGGACTTGAATTCAGGCCTCCTGTCTCAGCGGTGTGGGCAGTACCACTGTGCCACAAAGCCCTCAGAGAACAGTTTAAGTAAAATATTAAAATATGCAACACATGAACCCCCCATGATTCATAGTTATAACCCATGATATGAAATCACTGGATTGGCAACTACTGGAAGAAGAGAGAAGTTCATATATAAAGACTTTATGCCAGGCGTTCTGCTGCAACTTCACTTTTGACACCAGTGCCAATGCTGTCATCAATACTTTTCAATCAAATGGAAATATCCCCATTTACATTTTTTTTGGAGAAAGAAAGAGGTTCAGTACTGTGAACCAGTCAAATGTATCTGTGTTCTTCTCCTCCTCCTCAGTCTGTACATATTTTGTGTATTTGTAGAAGTCTCTGTGCTTAGTTTCAGCAGCCATTCACTGCAGATGAAAGCTGCTGTTGCCAATGGAGGCAGTGATCGTGGACTCAATGGCACAGGAAGTATTAGTGGATGCCAGGGTTGACCTATGTGGATGGTGCCATGAAGTGGTTCACAGAATTTGTTCTCCAGTTATCCACCTCATTCTGTACAGATTCCTGTGGGTGATGAGCTACTTATTCATTGATCTGATCCTGCACATTTGGTGTGCAGTTACTTTTATGCCTGTCTCTATTCACCTTTGGCAAAGACTGTCAATGGATTGAAATGTACTTCAGGACTATGAGGAATTTTTCCACTTTTTTAAATATTTCCCTTTAACTGTCACTTTCACAAATGTTACTTGCACAAACTGTTCTGCTTTCGGAGACATTCAGGTCAGCACCCAGAGCTGAATTGTGTAAACTGCACAGTTTGGGTAAGCATTATTTCTGTTTAAGCTATTCATAAATAAATTGCACCCATAAGGTCAACTTTCTTGAGTACCCATTCAGGAACTAAATTAACTAGAATTATTGTTCCTGCAAATTATCTTCTGTCTCTGTGCCAAGACAGTGCAGTTGGAGTGGTTGAAGATCAGACTTTGAAGCTGGTTTTAGGTCTGCTGGATTCTTGCCACTTTTGAAAACCTAACCTGAAGTGTGGGCAGGCATCTTTTGTGAGTGTTCCTTTGGAAGTCACGGAAAGGAATTTTTATGTGATCTACTGAAATTCCTACTAACATGCCAGGGCCTGGTCCTGCTCAATGTACGGTGCCCAAACCTTTTGTGAAAGGTTCTGTATCTGGGTGCCATGTAATCACATCACTGTTCGACTTAATGTAGACTTCAACGTTATGCTACATGACCTTGAAGAGACTTCAAACTTATGCTGCAGGGGCACTTGTGATTCTTGTCTGTGGTGCTATGGATTTTCAGGGCCATTACATGCAGTTGAACTATAATTGCATAATGTTTTTTTCTTTTGTGTCAGGACAGGATCAAAAATAAATGTGGAAATGATTAAATTTACAAATGCTTGGAGAGAAAATCTGAGCACAAAAGTTGGAATGTGTTACGCCTGTATTTTTCAATGGCAGGATAAACACAAAACTACTAGGTTACATTTGAGTCACTCTAGTCTAAGTATTTTATGAAATGTGATTTATAAGGTGCTTCAATACATTTGGGTTGGATGTTTATTGTTGTCTGTATTGCTCTAGGTTGTGTCTCTGGTTGATTATGACCACGTTGAAGAAGTGACAAAGGAAGGAACCAAGAAGAACCCATCTCCTGGCTACCCACTGGTGTGTGTGACACCGTGTGACACACATTTTCCGAAGTACTCTGCTATGAAAGAACGCTGTGACGAGGCAGGAATTAATCAGTCTACAGTTCGTTTCAGCTGGGAAGTGGCCACGCCCACTGATACAAGCGGAGCCAGGTCTCCCTTTGAGACTGTAACAGATACTACTCCCTTCACTAGCATCAACCATATGGTAAGTGTTGAAAACAATACAACCAGCAGGGAATTTGCAACAGCTTAAAAGGTCAGATGAAAATTAAGATACCCGGTTATTTTATTAACCTTTTTGCAGCGCAAAATTGAAAATGAATGCAATAGGCATTATAGAAATGACTGTTGGCTCAATGCAAAGAGAGAGGAGCAGGAAGAATGTAGTAAAATCGCCAGTTTGATGGGATTGAGATTATCTGACAAGTGATAGGTTTATTCTAGCTGGTGGCCTTGTAGGATTAATATGAGTTGCTGTTTCTCCTGCCTTCAAGCTTAACGTACAATATTTATTTTATTTTAAAATCTCATTGCCTCTAGTGTTTTTTTTGTAAATTATATAATTCATTCTTTTGCTATTGGTATCAATGGTGAAACCGGCATTCATAACCCATCCCCAGTTGGCCTGAGAAATCTACAATGCGCCATCTTTTTAAAATCTTGCAATCATGTGGTGAAAGCATTCATACAACATGGCAGGGCGTTGTACACTTCAGTGAGGGACATATGCCTGTGTCAGCCTGGTGTGAAATAGGGAAGTTGTGGTATTCTAATGCACCTCTGCCATCTCATTCTAGACAGTATAGATTTCAGGTTTTCTTTAACCAATTCCCTTTGATCCTGAAAACACTACTTCATAGTCAACTCTCTAATTCCTCTTTTTTTGTTATCATACTTCATAAAGTAAATGTTTGAAAGTCATTGACAACCAGTTTTTACTATATGAGAAAAGATGATCATAAATAAATCAAATGGTATCATCACTGATTTTGTTTTTGGAAGTAGAGGGTTTGAATTGAAACTCGGTCAAGTTCTACACTTCTTTTGGAATATTACTGAAAAAACTTGAAAACATTGGCTCGTGTGAAAACTGAGTTGTGACCCTTCGAGTCACATGAAATTATAAAGTAACTGTACTAGTGTGCGCTACCCTCAATTCTTCCAACGGGTGGCACTGTAACCTTGAAAGACCAATAATTACAGCAATTTACATTTATACAACACCTTTTACATTGAAAAATACAGCTCCAGGTGCTTCCCAGAAGTATAAGTTAACCATAAATCAACAGTGTGACAGAAGAAAATATAGCAGGAAGATGAACAAAAGCTAGTCTGAAAAATGTGTTTTAATGAAGGTCTGAGAGGAAAAGGTTTGGAGAGAGGGAAAAATCTGAGAGAAAATAGTGTCACGATTGAATTTGTGTTTACAAAGCATCCTTGATGGCCTCTCACAATATCCCGAAATGTTTCATAGCTGATCAAGTATCTCTAAAGTGTAGGCATGATTGAGAAAGAAAAGGAACCAATAATAGTTCTTTGGGAATCTCCGAGTATATAGGAAAAGAATCAATTTTTGAAGACTCTGGCATTTATTTGGTAGGTAAGAGAAGTGTACAATGCCACTGAGCCAGATAATGACAGAAGAGGTGTGGGGAGTCCTGACAGGAGAGATTCAGATATGGAATTATAGGGAAGTGATAACATATTCAGTGATTACAGAGGAAAAAAATGTGGAGTATGGAAGTAAATTAAGGAAGAGACAATTTTTCTATTTGTGAACAACATTTATTGCCCCTTCCTAATTACCATTAAGAAGCTGGTGGTGAGGTGTTGTCTTACTACTGCAGTCTATGTAACATGGGTACATGCACATTGCTTTCGGAAGATTTCCAGGATTTTGACTGTGCGCAATTCCTGATGAAGGGCTTTTGCCCAAAACATCGATTTTCCTGCTCCTCGGATGCTGCCTGACCTGCTGTGCTTTTCCAGCACCACACTCTCGACTCTAATCTCCAACAACTGCAGTCCTCACTTTTGCACATTTAAGGAATGTCAATGCAGTTTCACCATGGGATGGAGAGGAACACACAGGTGATCCCATGCACCTGCTGCCCTTGCCCTTCTAAGTGGTTGAGTTTGCAAGTTTGAAAGGTGACATTGAAGGATTAACAATATTAGGGACACTTTCGAAATGCAAGTCATATATGTTACAATTAAAAATATGTGCAGGTTAATCCTTTTAAAATTTTTCTCAGTTGTGTGGACATAACTTTAAGCATAAAACACAAATTAGGCAATTTCTGTCATATCTGAAAAAATAAAAACTATTTTAGCATACAGTAACATGCAAAGGTGCTGTTTGCAACTTATTTTGCCAATGTCAGATATGATTGGTGTTGGCATTGTGTAAGAACTAAAGTCCATCTACTTTCCCTAATCACCACATAAAACATCAACCCATTATGCCTCCCTAAAAGCAGGAAAAAGAGTGAAATTACCAGGGTTTAAAACTGGGCTTCCCAGCATCCAGTTCACTGCTTAAATCAAAGGAGCTAACAGAATTTACCCATGCAGAAGTGAGATTATTTTTCCAACTCCAATCAAAGCACCCTGTAAAAGATTGTATTGCAAAACTGCCCACTGGAGCAATATCACATTACCTTCCCCAATGGCCAGTAGAATAGTTCCACAACCAGTGTACAGCCCGTCAGTTGGAGAGTTAATACCATTAATGCAATCAACTTTCATGAGCTGAATGGCCTTCTCTCATTCCTGACTTCTCTTATTCTTTATAAAGCAAACTGCTTCAGGAACTGAATATAACTTAAAAACATTTTCCAAAAAAGTGGCAAAAGCAATCACATTGTGAGAATTTTAATTGTATGCAGTGCATCATTCCCATTAATATTTTTTATCCATCTGTTTATGTTCTGTGTTTGACCAGGTTGAGCCAATGGGATGGATTTCCGATGACAACATGTTGAGTTTACTTTTGCAAAACAGATTTTGCTGTAAAATTTAAACCTTGATAACTTGAACCTATCATAACCACCCAATTTCCTGCACTCTGGAACATTCTTGTCAGTCTTAAGCTAAAACATTTGCCTCACAGGCAGTGATTGTTGAGAGTTTCTTTTGCAGTAAGTGAAGCTAATCAAGCATAAATCCACAAAGAAATCCAATGTTGCTTTTGTACATCAATCCTGTAAGTTTACTAAACTATTACTAAAATAGTTGATAGGAAGAATCATCAAGAATGCATTTAAATGCCTTTCAGAATTATTTAAGACATATCACCTCCAAGTAAATTTCCATATGTCACTTTTTGGAAAGAAGGTTTCTATCAGGTAAGCCAGATATCTAACTGAACACTGATAGGTAAACTGTGAACTCGACTGTTATAAAGCATTTGCCAATAAATTGTAAAGTCCCAAAATTAAGAACCTGTTGTGTTGAACAGGGCAAGGTATCAAATTCCATCCATGTCAATGGAAGAGTGTGTCATTGGTTCTCATCAGTCAAAATCAATTCAATTAGGAAATTATAGGGGTAGAATTTTTGCTTGCTTGCACCGCTAAAAATAACATTGTCTAGGTGCAATTGGTTAACCAAGTATGAAAGACCAGGGAATTTTAAAACTGGGATACACACAAAGCCAATTTAATATTTGCCATGATCTTTTGTGCTAATTCGGGATTCAATTTTCTTGGATCAGGCTGTGTATATTGAAATGGCAACGTTTGTCCTTTGCACTGGTTTGAGAAGATTCTTCAAATTGTCCTAATTATTATTAAGCATGCACGAAGTAGTCACTTTTTAAAAGTTATGAAAGATTTTTCCATAAAATATGTAATTTCATAAATTGACCAATGTACATCAATGAGACTATTAAAAGGTTCATTTTTTTCCCCTTCATCATTATCAGTTCAAATTCAGTTCTCATAGATGGAAGATTAGACATATTTTACTAGAAAAAAAATTGCATCAATTTACCACTCTTAAGTATATCAATATATACTTAGCTCTTTAATGGAAGAATTTTATGTTGATGATTAGGCAAGTTAAGTTTGAATTAAGACCTAACCAGCACAACTTCAAATATATTTTATGTATGGTTTGTGATCAAAACAAAATCTCCACTGCATTTTATCATGTTTGGTCAGTAGGTTACTTTGCTGAATACGTTTTAACAAAAGTAACAATGACCCCTGCTTAAACCAAATGTTAGAATCTGGATGTGAAAATGACTTCCTGTTTGCAGTTGTTGATGTGTTAACTGCATTTGAAATGTATGATTTTGGAAATGCAATTCTGTCACAAATGCTATTTTTCTATTGAAAAGGAATTTTTATTTGCATCCAGACAAACAGCTTCATCTTACAGAATATTTCACTATGATGAGAGACTATACTGACATAATGCTGAATACAGCACAGAGAAATATTCAACTTAGTACACTCTCTTCCACTGTTAGCACTGAGCCTTCTACCTGTGCACAACATTAACAAGATCAATTGAAACTGATACATTATGGTCCCAGGACATGATTCCCCTGTAGCCATAACTTTACTGTGAAGAAAACTGATAAATCTGTGCTGTTACTGTCAACATTGAGCATTGTGCTAAAACAGGAGTTTGGGAATATACAGCAATTCACAGCATCTCTATGTGTAAATACTAAATGTTTTATCTGTTAGGTAATAAGAAACAAATGCGCAGTAATAGCTGGTGTGGGACATTTCTTTAAAAGAAATCTCAGGTAGTTTGGAGTAAATTGAGATTTGCTATGTTTACCACGCTGCGTTACATTTGCATTTGGAGATGTTTAAAACAATTCTTGACAAATGTATTCACATTTTTATTTTTGTAGGCCTCAAAAATATACAGAAACCTTCATTGATGAATAGCTATCATTACTGACTGTTTGTTTGGAATATCTCCCAAATTGCTGAATACATATTAAATGAATTACTATCATAATTCCCAAATTCAGAAGGATTATCAATTTTACGCCGAAAACAGAAACTATCCACAATGACACATTGAAGGAGCTTATAAGTTTAGTATTAACAATATTTCATTTATATCCAAAAATGTGAATCAGAAACAGGCCTTTAAACTCTTCAGCCTGTTTTGTCCTTCAATAAAATGTTGATTTATTTGATTGCAACTTCAAATCCCTGATAACTTTTCATCCCCTTAGCTTAATCAGAACCTATTTATTTCTACCTTAGAGATATCCAAGTGCTAAGCTTCCACCATCTTATGAGGAAGAGATTTCCTAAAATGCTTAACTTCTGAGAGAAAATAAATCGCCTAATCCCTGTTTTGAATGGGTGACCCTTGATTTTTAACAGCAAACCCTACTTCTAGATTCTCCCATGAAAGGAAACATTCTCTCCACAAATAACATGTCAAGATCCCTTAAGATTTCATATGTTTTAATCAAATTGCCTCTTAATTTTCTAAAATCAAGCAGGTATAAGGTTTCCTCTTAAGGCAACTCACACATTCCAGGTATTAGTTTAGTCAACTTTCTCTGCACTGCCTTCAAAAAAGTAGTTGAGGAGCTTTATGTCAGGGAGTCTTACTCCATGGAAGTTGAGTTGGGATGTTACACTGATTTGATACCAGATCCAGCAAACAGAAAAGGGATTTTTACGTTGTTAGGTAACCGAGGTGAAAAGACAGTGCTCTAAAACTTTGCACAAAATTGTCACATTGACTCTCAATAATTTAAATCCCCTCTTAAGCTTTGTAAAACTGATAAACAGCCTATGTTGTGCTGAAGGAACATTTGGGACCAATCTTCATCATTTGAGACTGTTCTGAATTTGGGATGAAAATTGTTTTATATGTGTGTCACACATGGATGTGAGATTCGCTGATAAGGCCAGCATTTATTGTCTGTCTCTAATCACACTTGGGCTTAGCAGCTTGCTGGGTCATTTCATGTAAATAACAATACATGGGCAGTTAGGAATAAATTGCATTACTGTGGGTCTGAAGTCACATGTAGGCCAGACTTTTCAATAGGACATTAATGAACCAGATGGGTTTTTGACAATTGGCAATGGTAACCATTGACCCAGCATTTAATTTTAGACTTTTATTTAACTGAGGTTGCACTGTCTGTTGTGATGGGGGTTTGGATTACTCATCTAGTGACGTTGCTACAATGCCATCATCTCCCCAGGGATTGTGAAGAGCTTTCTTATCCTATAATCATCCAAAGAGCAGATTGACATTACCAACCAAGTCCAAATAAATGACAAGGAGAAAGTGAGGACTGCAGATGCTGGAGATCAGAGCTGAAAATGTGTTGCTGGAAAAGCGCAGCAGGTCAGGCAGTATCCAAGGAACAGGAGAATCAACGTTTCGGGCATAAGCCCTTCTTCATTCCTGAAGAAGGGCTTATGCCCGAAACATCGATTCTCCTGTTCCTCAAATAAATGACAAGCCAATGTATGAAGTGGCTTTTACCTAAGTTGGGAGAATATCTCTTATCTTCTCTCTTGATTTGGGCTGAACAGAATACAGAGGGGCTGCCAAAACAGAGGGAAGAATTATAAAAGGAAACAAAACACAGAAAGACATAGATTGTGTGGTTTAAATAAGTTATTTAACTTTAAACTGCAGTCACTGATTAAAGGAAATGATTGGTAATTTTACAATCTTCAAGTAAACCCAGAGATTAAAGGAATCTTTCCTTCAGAATAGTGAATAGGTAGAATAGTCTGTCATCAAAGATAATTAATGCAATGCTAATTAAAACTTAAAAATAGTTGAACGGATGTCTGATTATAAAAAGGATTGAAGTCTCTAAAGTACCGTGTAGGGATTGATGATCAAATACTCTTTGTGCAGCTTTAGCTTTAGGCCTTTTGGCACCATCAGTGCACTATCTATAGAATGTGCTAAAGCAGGCTGGGTGATACAGGCTGTGACATTTGACTGGCACCATGGAGTTTTAATCACTTCCTTGGAGTCGGAGGAAGGGTGGGGTGGGGAGAAAACATGCTAGAATTTGTTTCCTTGGATTTTGAGAGATGAAACAAATTCAGCAGACTTGTTCACATGATAATTTGTATTTATGTAGAACTTTTAAGTAATAAAGTATCTAAGTACTAAGATGCTTTTCATGAAATTGCAAGATGTGATATCAAACCCATAATGATGCGAATGTGAAAAGCTTTAGTAAAAGCAGGCGATCAGAGAACTTGAGAGGTTTGGGCAGAGAATGTCAAAGCTTAGGGCCTAGACAGTTAAAATCATAGTCATTAAAAGTGCAGAAGTTAAAATAGGGGTGGGAGCTAAGAAGCTCCAACAGCTCAGCATTGTGGAGCTGGAGGGTAATACAGAGACATGTAGGCATTTGGACATAACAATGACATTTTTAAAACCTTGGCATTACTTATCCAGGAGCCAGCATAGGTCAGTCAATGCAGGGGTGGTGTGTGTATTTAATTTGGTGTGAGTGAATTCAGAGTTTGCATAACCTCAGAATGTAAGGCATCATCCAGAAGTGCATTGGAATAGTCAAGTCTATAGATCACAAAGACATGATTGAAAGTTTTATTTGCAGATGAGCTGAGATGGTGCAGAGTCAGATGATGATAAGAAGAGGTTAAAGGCAATGTGGGTATATGATTTTGCTGCTCCTCGGATGCTGCCTGAACTGCTGTGCTCTTCCAGCACTACTAATCCAAAAAAAGTATATGATTGAAAGCTGACCAGCCTGTGAGGTTCCAGAACACTACCCAAGCAAAGTGTGGTTTGACAGGGCTTCCTGCAAAGAGTCAGTACAAGTCTCTCACCAGCTCTTCATTAGTGTGAGAGACCCCCGACTATCCCACAACAATCCAATCCCAGGTCTCCAAGCATATATAATAGAATTTTTCCCATTGTATTATAATGTACTTGATGTTGTTACTAAGTTTTTAAAATACTTATCCAGCAAACTAATGTTTCTTCCCATAATCTTGCACTAGGTTCTGGATAGTATCTATTTCAGCCGGCGATTCCATGTCCGGTGTGTTGCTAAGGCGGTTGACAAGGCTGGCCATGTTGGGACACCACTGCGGAGCAATATTGTCACCATAGGAACAGATAGTTCTATATGTCACACACCTGTAGTGGCAGGAACAGCAAGGGGATTCCAGGCCCAATCTTTCATTGCAACTTTGAGGTACTTAGATGTCAAGCACAAGGAGCATCCTAACAGGTATTGTACAGAGAGCTGATCATTATTTTGATTGCACAGCCTTCACAATGCATTGACAAAATTTAAATGCTGTGTGAAAATCCAAATATTGTGACAGGTATTCATAAACTGTTTTCCAGTATTACCAATATTTTCTGTTTCAGCTGAATCCTTCTGTGCTGCAGTAAATTTTAGTTTCAACATCTGATCATTTTCATTGCAACTCCACTGTGTAGTCACACAACATGTATACATCCCACTGTCTACTGTAATGCTTTGGTTTCCTAATCAAGAATGTATGAATTTCTATATCTGGTCTGTTTTAACAGCTAATCTCAGCTGTAAGACCAGTAGGGGTGATGCAGTGGGATTCAAGTGAGTCCTTGATCTCAGGAAGGTGAGGGTAGGACCCGTCTCAGCAGTGATCTTTTGTGGGATCATTGTCTAAGGGCAAGTGAAAAATGGCTACGTCTATGTTCCAGAGATCTACTCCCCTGCCTGTGGAACAAAATATCAGCATGACCTGGCAGTCTGAGAAAGGAAACAGCAGATGATGATTATGAAAGGGAAAGAAACGATTCTAAATTGTGAAACTGTCCCTTGCTGGGAAAGTTAAGTAATGCTTTTTAATTTAGTTTACATTGCGATCATGCTACAAAGCTGCAATGTAATCAATATACACATTATAGTGTTAAACAGTGACTGAAATTTGGAATTAGTAGTTTACTCCAGCAAACTGTTTTATGACTGCAATTTAGTGCTGCACCTTTTTAAATTTAATGAGTCGATCTGCCATCGCATTGTTCATAATTGTACATGGACCGGGTTAAAAGATCTAGCAGTCTATATTATATGGCATTTCATGGTACACCTATTTGGAAGTAGCATTCAAAGGGTGTGCACCTTGAGAATTTATGAGTCTCCAGACTATGAGCTAATTTTCACATTAGAGGTGGGAAGTGAGCATTAAGCAATTACCAAATATGGCGCATCTGCCTCAAGGAAAACTGCCCTGAATGATAGTATTTTGTTCTTGGTGACAGATGCTTCCTGGATTTGGATCCATCGCCCAATGTAAAGTTCGGACATGGCCCCGGGCTGCCAAGTGCCACGGTTAAAAGGCGCTCCCCTCGTGCCATCACTAATCATCTCTATCACATTTCCCATTCCCAAGTCCCATCCTTTACTAATGCATACCGTTCAACCCAGTCCTAACGGCCTCTCATACTCTGCAGGCCAACCTTTGGTTCGCTACACTTTCCCAATGACCCATCAAACCCTCCTTCAGAACCCTTACCCTTCCATATATGCCCAATGGTCCCATAAACACCCAATTCCATCCCAATACCAAATAATAGCAACAAAAACATAACTTGCAGGAAAAGCTCAGCAGATCTGGCAGTATCTGTGGAGAGAAATCAGGTTAATTTCGGGTCAATTGACCTTTCTTTAGAACTCCAAATAATAGTATTTCCCTGGTATTCACCAGTACACACAGTATACAAAACCATATAGTAATAATGATATAGTGGAAACATTTGTTTTTAAAAATAAGCCATTCCATAATTTTCCTAAAATGCTGCTACAACAACTTGATAAAAATATCAATTTAAAATAAAACTTTAAAACTGCAAATACATGACACCACTTTCCATTGCATAACTAAAAATTAGATTTTTGAAAGTCCAAGCTTCCATTAGCTTGATGCATAGTTGGAAAAAATGTTCCAGAACAACAGTTTTTGACACTTCTAAAATGCCATTAACCATGAATTCTTGAGAAGCTAGTCTAAATCCATGAAAACTGAGTGGCTAAGATATGACTAAAATAAGACAATAGAGGCGGCCAGTTTGGGAATAGGGGAAGCAGAATCGCTGCCCACACCCTTTGTCCATGCTGGTAAAAATGGGAAGGCTGGGAAAGGGATAGGAATTACAGAAGCAGTCTAATCTGCCACTTTCAAAGTTCAGGCTGCTCAAAAATCCAGCGCTACCATTTTCCATTCATTTGAATTTGAATTTGTGACATCTCAAGAAGCACTTTGTTTTCATGCACTGCTTCACTGGACGCATCAGCATTTCCATACAGATCAATCAAAATGCATGTTGTAACAATCTAAAGTTACTAATTAATGTCATATACTATTCTCATGATAGGCTCTTTCACTAATATATATTTTATCAATTCATGCTCCTGGTACAAGCTTTGTACTTTGCAATGTATGCAGACTTTCAGTTTAAGATGGAG
Organism: Chiloscyllium punctatum; assembly: GCF_047496795.1. NCBI lineage: Eukaryota > Metazoa > Chordata > Chondrichthyes > Orectolobiformes > Hemiscylliidae > Chiloscyllium > Chiloscyllium punctatum. Next base: position 36,853,285 of record NC_092739.1, read on the forward strand.
ATGCATAAGTGATGGAGGAATTATTGAAGGGGATAGAGGAAGGGGTTCAAAAATACAATATTTAATTAAAAAAAGGAATCGGAGAATATCTTACTCTCCAGGATAACTCTGTAGTAATGGAGTAACTTGGACACAGAGAATGATGTATAGCATTGCGTTTAATGGTCAATTCCAGATTCAGAGCTGACCACCAGGTACTCTTCTGTTTTCCTTTGGGGAGACTGGTAGAGAGAGAGAGAGAGAGAGAGAGAGAGGGAAAAAAAACCATAATGTAGAAGAAGAATGTTGTTAAATGGGGTGTATGAAACAGCAGTGCCAATAGGTTTGTTGGCTGGAGGTGAGAAAGTTGTGAGTTTGAGAAAGTGTTTGCAAAGATCTAGAACTAGCACCATCTAGCCATGTATAGACGATATCAATATGATCTGTAAAGGAAGGTCAATATCAATAATTAGTGAAATGATTAACTGGTCAAATGTACAAATGTTAGACATGGCGAGGCTTGATGAGATGGCTAGAACACATTTATGACTGGAACATCTTTTGGAGAATAGGGCTTAATGAGAGAAAAATAAGTGAGCTTGGTGAATTGTGGTGAAAACTAAAATGATCAAGGTTGAGGGGAGTTGCAAGGCCACTTGGTATGAAGACAAATGAGAAGATAGACTTTGAAGGAAAAGTAGGAGAGTAGTAGAGTATTAGGTGATTTTTTAAAAATGAGATGTTAGCAGAGAGGATAAGAAACAAGCTGAGGCTTCTAATACAAGCCAAGTGTGGAGAAAATGGTGAAATGTGTAGCCAGGCCGGCTTTGTGCATGGGAAATCACGTCTCTCAAATTTGATTGAGTTTTTTTGAAGAAGTAACAAAGAGGATTGATGAGGGCAGAGCAATAGACTTCAGTAAGGCGTTCGACAAGGTTCCCCATGGGAGAGTGATTAGCAAGGTTAGATCTCATGGAATACAGGGAGAACTAGCCATTTGGGTACAGAACTGGCTCAAAAGTAAAAGACAGAGGGTGATGGTGGAGGGTTGTTTTTCAGACTGGAGGCCTGTGACCAGTGGAGTGCCACAAGGATTGGTGCTGGGCCCTTTACTTTTTGTCATTTGCATAAATGATTAGATGCGAGCATAACAGGTTAGTAAGTTTGCAGATGACACCAAAATTGGAGGTGTAGTGGACAGCGAAAAGGGTTACCTCAGATTACAACAGGATCTGGACCAGATGGGCCAATGGAGTTTAATTCAGATAAATGTGAGGTGCTGCATTTTGGGAAAGCAAATCTTAGCAGGACTTATATACTTAATGGTAAGGTCCTAGGGAGTGTTGTTGAACAAAGAGACCTTGGAGTGCAGGTTCATAGCTCCTTGAAAGTGGAGTCGCAGGTAGATAGGATAGTGAAGAAGGCGTTTGGTATGCTTTCCTTTATTGGTCAGAGTATTGAGTACAGGGGTTGGGAGGTCATGTTGCGGCTGTACAGGACATTGGTTAGGCCACTGTTGGAATATTGCATGCAATTCTGGTCTCCTTCCTATCGGAAAGATGTTGTGAAACTTGAAAGGGTTCAGAAAAGATTTACAAGGATGTTGCCAGGGTTGGAGGATCTGAGCTACAGGTAGAGGCTGAACAGGCTGGGGCTGTTTTCCCTGGAGCGTCGGAGGCTGAGGGGTGACCTTTTCGAGGTTTACAAAATTATGAGGGGCATGGATAGGATAAATAGGCAAAGTCTTTTCCCTGGGGTCGGGGAGTCCAGAACTAGAGGGCATAGGTTTAGGGTGAGAGGGGAAAGATATAAAAGAGACCTATGGGGCAACGTTTTCACGCAGAGGGTGGTACGTGTATGGAATGAGCTGCCAGAGGATGTGGTGGAGGCTGGTATAATTGCAACATTTAAGAGGCATTTGGATGGGTATATGAATAGGAAAGGTTTGGAGGGATATGGGCCGGGTGCTGGCAGGTGGGACTAAATTGGGTTGGGATATCAGGTCGGCATGGACGGGTTGGACCGAAGGGTCTGTTTCCATGATGTACATCTCTATGACTCTAAGAATGGGGAAAAGTTTGGATCCAAGGCAGTATCCAGAATTTTGGAAAGTGGCAATGCTAAGCTGTAATTTCTTTGTTATAATTAGAAGATTTTAAATCTCTTCCTAGGTGGAAAATCACAGACTGCAAGAGTGAAGTGTTACAGATAGTTAAGCAATACTGCATCTCCATCTGTCCTCCAGCACTTCAATTGCACAAAGTTATCCTTTATTTAGGTTGCCCACTGTCTTCTCCTATTAATTACTATAAACATTTTTCAAATACAATTAAAGAGTGATGAAGGAACCATGTAATGACATAAGTACTTCAGTACTAGAGAAAATGTTTTTTGTCAAGGATGGACAGAGCACATTTTTGTAATAAGAGAAAGGAACGCTACCGTTAAAAATATTTGGGTATAAATGAGTGTTTTCTGATATATCGTTTATAATATTTGGCTTATCTAGAGGTTAAGTGCTGCTTAAATTACTGGGATAGCAACAGTGAAAGGCACAGAAGGCACAATGTTCTTGCAGTGCATTCACGAGAGCATTTTTTGGCCAGCATATAACAAGAGGGAGGCTGCAATTCTAGATTTAGTCATGGGAAATAAAGCTGGGCAGGTAAACACAGATAATGATTTAAGAAATTGCCATCATAATGCAGTTAGATTTTTCAATATTATGGAAAGGGACAAAGATAGAATACAATTCATAGTACTAAATAGTTGAAAGGTCAATTTTACAAAAACTGAGAAATTATCTGGTAAATGTAGACTGGATACAACTATTTGAAGGAAGATCAGTGCGAGAAATGCAAAAGCGAGATTCTACAGGGACATTGTAGACATGCCTGCCCAAATAAAAAGGGTGATACTGTAAAATACAGAGGTCCTTGGTTAACCAAAAGTGCACAAGGTAAGATAAAGCAGAAAAATAGAGCTTCTAACAATCTTTAAAAGAAGTAACACTTTAGGAAGTTTAAGATATAGAAAGTGCAGGGAAGAGGTGAAAAAGGAAATTAGAAAAACAATGAGAGGAAATGAAAATCAAAAGATGCTTTGTTAGTATGGTAAAAGCAAGATCTACTAAGGAAAAGGTTGGGCCTATCAAGAGATATATGTGCTAACTTGTGAGTGGATTTAAAAATGTGAGTTCTTAAAGGGGATTTTGTCTCTATCTTCATAAAGGTGAGGAATGATGCAAACTTTACAATTAGAGTGGCATGAATGTTTAGATAAAATTAGCATCGTGAGAACAGAAGTACTGGAGTGTCTGACCTTCTTGAAGCTTGATTAATCAGTAGAAGCAGATGATTTGTGTCCCAGGCTGTTGAAGGAAGTTAGAGAGGAAAAAACAGTTGCTCTGAGGATCATTTTCCAATCCTTAGTCAGTTCAGGCAAGGTACCAAAGGAGGTCCGAGAACTTTGAAAGCTGTACCATTATTCAAAACGTGTGAGAGATATGTCAAATAATTATAGGCTGGTCAGCCTCACCTCACTAGTGGGCAAGTTAGCTGAATCAAAATTGAGAAATAGGATTAAATGTTAAAATTAAACTTCGGCACGGATTAATCAGGGATCAGGAGCATGGTTTGTGGAGGAAAGGTCAAGTTGTCCCAACTCAGTTGAATTTTTGAGAAATTAAGAAGGAGGATTGTTCAGGGTTGTACAATGGATGTTATCTGCATGGATTTTAGGAGGTCGTTTAACAAGATCCTAGCTATAGACCAGTCATAAAATAAAACCCATAGTATATGTAGAGGAATCTGACAAATTGGATGAAACATCGGCTCAGTGATAGGAAACTAAAAGCAATAGTCCATAGATGTTTCCTGAGTTCCACAAGATTCAGTGTTGGGTCCCTTTCAATTTGTGTTATATTAATAATTTAAACTTAAAAGTGAGAGCCAAGATTGGTAAATTTGCAGACAACTCAAAAATGGGTGGGATATTGACTGCAGGATGATATTGATGGTTTGGTTCTACTGAGCAGACAAATGACAAATGGAATTCAATCTTGAGACGTGTGAGTTTATACATTTGGAAGGCAAACAAAACAAAGGAATATACATTAAAGGGGAGGCTACTGAGAAGAGTGGTGAAAGTGGGAGACCTTGAAATGCATGTCCTCAGGACCCTGAAGGTGACAAGGCAGTAAAAAAAGGCATATAAACTCAAAGACATTTACAGAAGGAGGCCATTTGGCCCATGGTGTCTGTGCCAGTCAACAAAGATCTGACTACACCAAACCCATTTTCCAGATTTTGGTCCATAGTCTTGTGGCGATGGCAATGCAAATAAGCATATAAATACTGCTTCAGCGCTATGAGAGTATCTGAGTCAACCTTTCAGGCAGTGAGTTCCAGGCTCCCGTCACTGTTAAAGTAAAAACATTTCCTCTGCAGTGCAATCCCACCCAACCCATAACATGGTAACCAGAACTGCCTGCAGTACTCCAATTGTGTCTTAACTAGTGTTTTATACAGTTCCAGCATAATCTTCCTGCCTTTGTATTCTATGCCTCAGCTAATAAAGGTGAGCATCCGATATACCACCTTACTCGCCTTATCTACTTGTCCTACTATTTTCACACCAACATTCATCTGATCTTCAGTACTTTCCAGCATCCAATTATTCATAGTATTTTACTTTGACTTGTTAATCCAATCCAAGTGCACAATCTGTCACATTTAGAGTCATAGAGATGTATAGCACAGAAACAGACCCTTCGGTCCAACCCATCCATGCCGACCAGATATCCCAACCCAATCTAGTCCCACCTGCCAGCACCTGGCCCACATCCCTCCAAACCCTTCCTATTCATATACACATCCAGATGCCTTTTAAATGTTGCAATTATACCAGCCTCCACCACATCCTCTGGCAACTCTGGGTTAAATTACATTTGCTCTTTGCCCAGCACACAAGTTTGTTGATATGCAGCTATCCTCCTCGCTACCATTTTTGTGCCATCCACAAACTTTATAACTATACCCTCTACATTTACATCCAAATCATCAATTTACACAAGCTATAAGGGTTCCAGCATCAATCTACTGGAACAGAATTCTATTCCACGAGTACTTATGGGAATCTTTCCTTCGTTGGGCAGGATACCGAAAACAAAAGCAGGGATGTAATTCTGAAACAATTTAAGATACTGGTTAGGTTACAGCTCGGATTTTGTGTGCAGTCTGGTCACCAAAATTATAGGAGGGACATAAGTCTGGAGCGAGCATACAAAAATGTTGCCAGGGCTTCAAAATTATATGTATGAAGATAACTTGAACAGACAAAGATTATTTTACTTAGAACAGAGGTATTGACAAAATGAGGGGCTTGGGTAGGGTGGACAGGGAAGACCTATTTCCCATAGTGAAGAAGTTGATTGTTTGGAGGCACATCTTTAAGGTGACTTGTAGATCGGGCCAGGAAGAGAGATCTGCTCACATACAGGATTGTGGCTGCATAGAATTTGCTGCCTGTTTTGATGGTTGAGGCAGAATCTCTAAATTAATTTCAAAAGTATTTGCATGTGCACCTGAAGTGCATTAACCTGCCAAGTGCTGGAAAGTGAGATTAGAGTGGGAGGCTAGTTTAGGGAGGGTGACAAACAACACAGAATGACAGGCCAGTTAGTCTAACATTAGTAGTGCGGACAGTGCTAGAGTCTATTATAAACGGTGTGATAACAGAACACTTGAAAGGCATTAACAGAATTGGACAACACCAGCATGGACGTATGAAAGGTAGTCATGCTTAACAAATCTACTGGAATTTTTTGAGGATGTAACTAGTAGAATGCATAAGGGAGAACCAATGGATGAGGTGTATTTGGATTTTTCAGAAGGTTTTAATGAGGTCCTTCATAAGATGATACTGGGAAAATTAAACAAATGGAATGGGGGTAATTTATTGGCAGAGATAGAGAATTCAATGACAGAGGAAACTGGAAAATAAATGCATCTTTTTCAGAGTATAACGCAGTAACAACTGAGGTACTATAGGGATCAGTGCTTGAACTCCAGCTATTCACCATATATATAAATGACCTGGATGAAGGAACAAAATGCAACATTTCCAAGTTTGTTGATGGTAGAAACAGGGTGGGATTGTGAATTGCAAGGAAGATGCAAGGAAACTTCATGGTTGTTTAGACACATTGAATGAGTATTGTAGAGTGGGGCGCTGGAAAAGCACAGCTGGTCAGGCAGCATCCAAGGAACAGGAAGTCAATGTTTCCAACATAACCTCTTCATCGGGAATGAGGGGGTGGCCCAAAGGGGTTGAGAAATAAATGGGAAGAAGGTGGGGCTGGGAGGAAGGTAGCTAGGAATGCAATAGGTAGATGAAGGTGAGGGGTGATGGTGAGAGGCTGGAGAGGCAGATGGACCGGATGGGTGTGAAGGAAGATGAACAGGTAGGAGAGTTCAAGAGGGCAGTGCCAAGTTGGAAGGTCGTTTCTGGGATAAGGTTGGGGGGGAGGGGAAATGGTATGGTTTGTGGGTCCCAAGGTGGAAGATGTGGCGTTCTTCCTCCAGGCATCAGGTAGCTAGAATTTGGCAGTGGAGGAGGCCCAGTACCTGCATGTCCTTGACAGAGTGGGAGGAGGAGTTAAAGTGTTCAGCTACAGGGCGGTGGGGTCATTTAGTGCGTGTCCCACAGATGTTCTCTGAAATGGTCTGCAAGTTGACATCCTGTCTCCCCAATGTAGAGGAGATCACACCAAGAGCAACGGACACAGTAGATGATGTGTGTGTGGAAGTACAGGTCGATCTCTGTCGGATGTGGAAGAATTCTTTGGGGCTTTGAAATGTGGTGAGTAGGGAAGTGTCGGCACAGGTTTTGCACTTCTTGCGAGGCAAAGGAAGTGCTGGGAGTGGAGGGTAGGTTAGTGGGGGTCGTAGAGGGAATGGTCTCTGCGGAACACAGATGGGGTGGGGAGGGAAGTATATTCCTGGTGGTGGGGTCTGTTTGTAGGTTGCAGAAATGGCAGAGGATGATGCGTTGTATCTGGAGGTCACTGGGGTGGAAAGTGAAGACCTGGATAGTTTGTCCTTGTTGCAGTTTAGAGGGGTGAGGTTCAAGGGATGAGGTGTGGGAAGTGGAGAAAATGCACTGGAGGCATCGTCAACCACGTGGGAAGGGAAATTGTGGTCCTTGAAGGAGGAGGCCATCTGGGATGTTCTCTGCTGGAATTGGTCGCCATTGGAGCAGATGCGGTGGAAGAATTGTGAGTAAGAGATAGCGTTTTTACAGGAGCCAGGGTGAGCGGAACTGTAATCCAGGTAGCTGTGGGACTTAGTGGGTTTGAAGTAGATGTTTGTGTTGAGTCGGTTGCCGGAAATGGAGATGGAGAGGTCCAGGAAGGGGAGGGAGGTGTCCGGGATGGTCCAGGTGAACTTGAGGTCAGGGTGGAAGGTGTTGGTGAAGTTGATGAACTGTTCAACCTCCTCGCAGGAGCATGAGGTGGCGCTAATACAGTCATTGATGTAGCGGAGGAAAAGATGGGGAATGATGCCAGTGTAACTGCAGGAGATGGACTGTTTTACGTACCCAACAAAGAGGCAGGCGTAGCTGGGCCCATGAAGATGCCCATGGCTTTTGTATGGAGGAAGTGGGCTGATTTGAAGTGAGGGTGAGGACAAGTTTAGCCAATTGGCTGAGAGTCTTAGTGGAAGGGTGCTGGTTGGGTGATGAGAGATGAAGAAACGGAGGATTTGGAGGCCTTTGTCATAGCAGATGAATGTGTACAGGGACTGGATGTCATGGTGAAGATGAGGCATTGGGGACCAGGGAACCAAAAGTCATGGAGGAGGTGAAGGGCACAGGTGGTGTCCCGAACATATGTGGGGAGATCCTGGACCAAGGGAGACAGGACAGTGTCAACGTATGCAGAGATAAGTTTGGTGGGGCAGGAGCAGGCCGAGACGATAGGTCGACCAGGGCAGTCTAGTTTGTGAATTTTAGGTAGGAGCTAGAACCGGGCAGTGCAGTGTTCCAGACCATGAGGTTGGAGGCTGTGGATGGGAGATCCCCTGAGGTGATGAGGTTGTGGATGGTCTGGGAGATGATAGTTTGGTGGTGAGGTCGTGGTCAAAAGGTCAGTAGGAGGGGGTGTCTGTGAGTTGGAACCTGGCTTCAACGGTGTAAAGGTCGGTGCGCTAAACTACTACTGTGGCCCCACACCCCCTTTGTTTGCAGGTTTGACGATGACGTTGGGATTGGAGCGGAGGACTGTATGTTGCAAGTGTGAGAGATTGGGGTATGTGAGGGGGTGGACATGTTGACGCAGTAAATGTCACGGTGGCAGTTCAAGGTGAAGAGATTGAGGGAGGGTAACAGCAGCACGGGGTATCCAAATGGATGGATGTGTTGGAGGTAGGTGAATCGGTTCTCAGAGGGTGTTCAGGAGCCCTGATGGAAAAAGTAAGCCCAGAGGCAGAGGCAGTGGAAGAAATGTTCAATGTCACAACACTCTGCTTTCTGACCTATCACCTCAACCCCCACCTCTATCTACCAGCTACCCACCCCTATCATTTAACTCTTAGCTCCCTTGGGTCACTCTACTGTCCCTGATGAAGATCTTATGCTCAATACGTTGACTCTCCTGTTCCTCGGGTGATGTCAGACCTGCTCTGCTTTTCGAGCGCCACACTCTACAACTCTTATCTTCAGCATCTGCAGTCCTCACTTTCTCCAGGTTCAATGAGTGGGCAAATACATGTCAAATGCAGAATAACATGGCTCAATAGAGTCATAGAGATGTACAGCATGGTCCAACCCATCCATGCCGACCAGATATCCCAACCCAATTTAGTCCCACCTGCCAGCACCCAGCCCATATCCCTCCAAACCCTTCCTATTCATATACCCATCCAAATGCCTTTTAAATGTTGCAATTGTACCAGCCTCAAGCACATCCTCTAGCAGCTCATTCCATACACGTACCACCCTCTGCGTGAAAAAGTTGCCCCTTTAGGTGTCTTTTATATCTTTCCGATAGGAAGGAGACCAGAATTGTGCGCAATATTCCAACAGTGGCCTAACCAATGTCCTTTACAGCAGCAACATGACCTCCCAACCCCTGTACTCAATACTCTGACCAATAAAGGAAAGCATACCAAACGCCTTCTTCACTATCCTATCTACCTGCAACTCCACTTTCAAGGAGCTATGAACCTGCACTCCAAGGTCTCTTTGTTCAACAACACTCCCTAGGACCTTACCATTAAGTGGATAAGTCCTGCTAAGATTTGCTCTTCCAAAATGCAGCACCTCTCATTTATCTGAATTAAACTCCATCTGCCAGTTCTCAGCTCATTGGCCCATCTGGTCCAGATCCTGTTGTAATCTGAGGTAACCCTCTTCGCTGTCCACTACACCTCCAATTTTGGTGTCATCTGCAAACTTACTAACTGTACCTGTTATGCTCACATCCAAATCATTTATGTAAATGACAAAAAGTAGAGGGCCCAGCATTCAGTGTGGAAACAGAAAGGAAGAATATTATTTAAATGGTGATAGATTGGGAACACAGATGTATGAAAGGATCTGGGTGCCCTTGTGCACCAAGTCAATGAAAGTGGACTCGCAGATGCAGTAAGGAAGATATATAGTTTATTGGCCTTCATTGCAAGAGAATCTTAATTCCAAAGTAGGGATGTCTTAATGAAGTTATAGAGGACCTTGGTGAGACTCCATCCACAGTATTGCAAGTAATTTTGGTCTCCCTCAAAAATTACAATAGAGCAAGTGCAGAAGAGGTCCATTAATCTGATCCTGGGGATGGCAGCAATGTCATATGAGGAGAGAATTTACTGGTGATTACAAGGATGAGAGGCAATATCATTGAAATATATAAAGTTCTTGGCAGGATATAGGCAAGGAGGAGGTTTAAAAATGGGAAAGAGTGTTAGGATAATGACTTTTAGGACTGAGATGATGAAATCTTTCCTCCAAAGGGTAGTGCACCTGTGGAATTCTCTACCACAGAACACAGTGGAGGCCAATTCACTAAATATGTTCAAAAAAAGATTTTTTTTTAATTTTAAAGGCATCAAGGGGTATATAAAGAGAAAGTTGGAATATAGCAATGAGATGGACAATCAAATTGACCTGAATGGTGGAGCAGGCTTTGAAGGCCCTAATGGCCTACTCGTGTTCCTGGTTTCTATGTTGCTATGGCCAAACATTTACACCTGTGTGGTAATGTACAACATTGCTAATGGAAATTCGCTTTGTCTTGACTTTGCATGGCCAATGCCATAGAAGATGTCCTGACTGAAAGGTTTTAGCCTGCGTGAAGTGCTAAGGTCTGGAGAAAAGAAGAGCAAACAAGCAAGTGGTTATAAAGCCAAATTGGCAGTGACAATGTAAAAAGACCCATTTGTCTTCATTGATTAAAATACTTCTCAGTACTTTGAAATGTTGTTTTAGTAATTTAGATTATAAGCAGTAGAATTCAAAGGTTTTTAATGGCTGCGTTTCTTTTTGGTCAGAATCCACATTTCTGTGCAGATTCCTCACCAGGATGGAATGTTACCTCTTGTGTCCACCATGCCACTACACAACCTGCATTTTCTCTTGTCAGAATCCATCTACAGGCACCAACACATCTGCTCCAACCTGGTGACACTCAAGGACCTCAGGAGTATAACAGGTAGAATCCTGAGCGAAGTCGGAAAATCCACATCCTCTCACCAGCCAAGTTTCTGGAAACTTCATAACTTAAAGACAAAAACTGTAATATGTAAATCTTGATATATTTAAAACTTGAAGTTATGGGTGTTTCAGTAGACAACTGAAGAGTAAGCAAACATTTACATACCTACCCAATAATTCTTCAGGGTAAAATTCTTCCTCTTGATAATTTTAGCAGGCAAGTCAGCAAGAATCCATAAGAGAAATACCTATGCCAATTTTTTTCATTAGAATTATTAATCACAGATCATGATTAGATGATATATACAACAGTTTCTCTCTGTTTACTTTCTTTCTTCAACCTATCCTTTAAAAATAAACTTAAAAACAAGTACGGAGGTTTGTGTTCTGGAAATGAAGTTCTGATAATCTGCTGAAGAAATTGAATGTTAAACTGAAAGGAAAATACCATAGTTATTTTGCCACAGTAAAAAGGTGAGCCTTCACCACATTATTGACCCAAAGGTGCTACTTCAATGCAAGTTCCATGAACAGAATAGTTCTAATTTGGTGACAGCTAGTTCCTTTCCCAATGGCTGTTTCTTTCACAGTTGTAATGCTCCAGTTTTAAAACCATGCTCCAATAACATACATACTGTCTGTATAGAATATAATTATCTGGCACTAATAATAGAAATGTTGTCAAACCTGAAACTTTATAATAGATGATCCTTGATAAACAGATCAATATTTCTGCTATGTTCATTCTGACCTTTTTTTTTATAAATCCTGCATGCATTCATGTATGTTTTTATTTCAAATGCAGGAATTCTATGAAATGCGAGAAGTACAATTTTAGAAAAATGTGAAAACATTTTACCTTTATCCATGTTGATGACCCCTTTGACTTAGCATCCTTTTGAATTCTAGCCATAATTTGCACTGTTAATCTTCACCATAAAATAATTCTAATTCTAAAACTAATACCCCTCAGAATTCAGACTTAAAAAGCAACACTGCATTTATTTTCTATGCTTTCTGTTCATTCATTTAAAATAAATATCCTTGCTCTTAGTAGAGAGTTGGAATCTATCTGTTATCAGCTTAGTATTTTATGATAGCCAAAATATTCAGTAAAGTTGTATTTGCAGATTCTGGATTTCTCGATGATGTCAACTATGATAGCATCACTCTTGGTCCTGGATATGATCGGCCATTCCAGTTTGACCCGAATGTAAGAGAACCCAAGACCATTCAGCTGTATAAGCATCTCAATCTAAAGAGTTGTATTTGGACTTTCGATGCCTACTATGACATGACAGAACTGATTGATGTCTGCGGTGGTTCAGTGACAGCTGACTTCCAGGTGATTATTTCCAGAAGAGTTGAAGAGCTGATGAGATACTTATCCTTATGGTTCAAAATCATTTTCCTGACAATGCTCCAAATTATAAGTAACTTCACATTCTACCTTTTGACAATTAAATCAAATCACAGTAAGAAAAGGGTAAATTTGTTTTGTCATTTTCCATTAATCTATCTCAAAGGATGTAATAATATTCAGAATATTTTTATTTAAAGCACTGTGCATAAGGGAGATTTGAATAACATCCAGTGACGTTCTCAAAACTCTTTGAGGTCAATTAATTACATTTGACCTGTTGCTGCAAAGGTCAATATGGAAGGCTCAAAAACAACAAATTAAATGAGTGGTCTAAAAGCTTTTGGTGCAGAATTTTTGAGGTAAGACTACTCGCTAGAATATCAGAAGAATTATGACTCTATTTTGAATAGTATCATTAGATCTATTGCATTTACATAAACTGATGGACAGAACCTTACTACAATATTTTATCTGAAAGGTGGCTCTACAATGCAGCGTGGCCTTGGTACTGCATAGACATATGAATCTAACTCATGTGCTCAAGACTTAAATTAATAATTGAACTGACAGGGATAAGTTTTGGCTTTAAATTGTAATGTGCAATATCAGCTCAATTACCATGATACACCTTTTATAATATGTTTCCATTGACTTCAATTGTGGCTAAGCTGATTTTTCTCATTTTGCACTATCACCTGAGATCATCATCAATGCCATATCTTCTCATTCAGAGTTAGAATGCGAACAAATGAGCTAAGCATACACAGTTAAAGTCTGTGTCAGAAAAAGCTGTTTCAAACAAAGTTGAACGATTACTTGCTTTATTTGGACTCTTTTTCACCATTGTTCATTCAATTAACTACATAGTTTATTCATACCCTTTTCCGATTAAACCTTAGCTTGTGCAAAGTAATGTATCCATTGTCATGGGTCTACAATACAGTGTGCTTTCTACATATTTTAAAATCATTCATATCATTTTCGGTTATTAGATTTGTGAATGAGTGGCATGTGGGATTTTTGTGTATCAGAAAAGTTTTAGTAATTTAACAATTTCTGGATTTTAAAAATAATATGAGAATAGAATTCTTGGAGGCTAGTGGAATTTTGTTTACATTCAGTGAGTTTTATAAGCAATCAGAGTATGTGTTAGTTATTTTGGAAGATTCTGGAATTGTTTTTGGTTTAGGGGAAACATCCATAACTTGAAGTTTCAGTTTGGCAGTCTTCGCTAAAATTGGATGTCTCGTACAGCTGCTCCTAAGGAAGGGAAATTGTTTAGAATGGTTCAGAAATGGATTACCCAAGTGAATGGAGTTTTGCTTTAAAGTTGCAGAACAGAGGTTTTTGATTAAAACTGAGAGTTATTTAAAGCTAAAAAGGTCTAAACTCAATTAGATTCTCAAGACATGGAGTTGAAGCTACAGTTAAGCCTTATTGAAGTGGAAGAGAAAGGAATTATCTCTCTGGTGTGTGTGTATTGCAAAGGAGTGCTGTTGTATTAGATTAGATTAGATTACATTACAGTGTGGAAACAGGCCCTTCGGCCCAACAAGTCCATACCGACACACCGAAGCGTAACCCACCCATACCCCTACATTTACCCCTTACCTAACACTACGGGCAATTTAGCATGGCCAATTCACCTGACCTGCACATCTTTGGACTGTGGGAGGAAACCGGAGCACCCGGAGGAAACCCACGCAGACACGGAGAGAACGTGCAAACTCCACACAGTCAGTCGCCTGAGGCGGGAATTGAACCTGAGTCTCTGGCGCTGTGAGGCAGCAGTGCTAACCACTGCCACCGTGCACAGTAAACTGTTTGATGTGTTCTATTTTATCTTCATTCTTTTGTGTATTCTGTTTGATTGTTAAACTAAATCTGTAGCATTGCATTATTATGTTTCAGTGGGAAGAAAAACCCCAAAAAGCAAAATATTATCAATCAAGCCAGATATCATTCTGGGTTATGATTTGTCCTGTGGTAATATTAGAAGACACTCTGACAGTATATGCATATTAAGGGTTGAGAGCAGCAGGAGACTTTGCAGAATTATTTTTGAAAGGTTTTGAATTGTGATGAGTTCATAGTGAAGCAGATCATGTTCATAGACTGGGCAGCACAGGGTTTAAAGGGCTTAAAATGTATTTTCCTGTGTCACATTTCTTTGTGTTCTGACAATTGGCAGGTACGAGATTCTGCTCAGTCATTCCTGACAGTATCAGTGCCACTGTACGTCTCTTACATTTATGTGACAGCACCAAGAGGCTGGGCATCACTCGAGCATCACACTGAGATGGAATTCTCATTCTTTTATGACACAGTTCTTTGGAGAACAGGTTAAAAAAATGATATTAAAGAAATTATATTTTAAATTTGTTTTTTTATTTCATGTGAACATTTTCATTTTTACTGTGTTACTTACTGCAGGTATACAAACTGACAGTGTATTGTCAGCACGACTTCAGATCATACGGATTTACATAAGGGACGATGGTCGGCTTGTCATTGAATTCAAGACCCATGCAAAATTTAGAGGTAATTTCCTTGTGAATTGAAGCATGTTAAGAAAGGGCAAAGCAATGGATTTATGGAATAATTAAATGTTGGTTATATTTCATATTTTACAAGAGACAATTATACGTTCCATAAATCACTTCTAGAACAATAAGAATTCATATTCAACAGTTTGTTTTTACAGTCTGTGGCCAGTGAATCCCAATGTGTAACATTACTTTTGAATACAGCAATTGAGGAATAAAGGGTCCTAAGAGAGTTTTAAATACATTGATGCCCAAATTCTGCACTTGTCTCTCTATCTCCATGACATAGAATTACAACACAAAAATTACTGTATGAAACATCTGTTCCACCATAAAACACCAATAGATTTGTTTTTCTTTAAATTTCAACATTGACATCAGATTCTTGCCTGGAAATCCTTGCTGGTTTTATTTAGTTATTGATTTAGTTTGCTCCAATTGCACTATAAACGTCAACCATGGGTATTGCTGTGTTACTTGAGTTATATAATAACAATAATAGATTAATGTTGCAAATGCATCAAAAAATAAATTTTAGGCCCTTCCCCTGGAGTTCTATGCTGAAGAACAGGTTCAGGAAGTCATTGGGTAGTTAATTTTCCTGTTTTCCTTGCCCATAAAAATAGCCACAATTTTCATTTGCTCATTTTCAGATATAACATGTCCATCTATCTTTTGTTTGCCTAGCTAACCGCATGAATGATGGTAGCTAGGCATGTGGACTGCTCTGTTGTGTTTCTTTTCCTTAACTTTAAATGTTTATCTGCCTCCATACCTTTCTAATGATATGAAAGGTATTACTGTCCATTCCTTTCTTCCCTCAATTTGCTGTATTGCCTGTGGATTATTGCTGCTTCTCACCATACCACTTAACAAAAACTTTCCAAGAATGCTCATTCACTTGTCTCCACTGTTAAGGTACAGTGCTGACTGCTTGCTTGCTCACCATCCCCAACCCTCCCCCCCACCCCCCCATCACTCAACTAACTGCTGCTGAAGAACAAAGTTATCATTGGAAAGCTGCCATTACATACTCCATTGATTCAAATGCAGAACAGTAGAACTGAGTTACAGCAGGTTCAGACCAGCCGATAGATGCCTTGTTTCAACCAGTTCCAGCAGTAACTTGCCATGAACTAATTTCACTGAATAATTTTTACAGGAAAATATCCTCATTGTTATTTTAGTATCTATTTTTTCTGTGTTACGATTCACATTTGAGCATAACTCCCATAGAACTTGATAATGTGGATGCAGCAGCCATTGAAATTAAATCAGATTTGTTCTCAATTTAAGATTTTCATTGAGACTTCAAAACTGGTCCTAAGGCTGGTTTTCAATCAATGAAATTTCTTTTTAAAAATATAAGTTCCGCCCACTTCCAAGGTGGAAAGTAGTCAGCCATGAGGAGAAAGGCACTTGCAGAGATTAGGAATGATTACAATAGGGACAATGGGACTTGAAGTGATAAAGTAGTAAAGCAGAGGTATAAGTTGAAAGAAATACTGCACACTGCTTTGACTCTGCAAATATCAAATGATTCCTCATCATTATCATTATACGTTAGTAAAATGTATGTATAGACACAAGTAACAGTACAGGACAAAATAAGGTATAGCTGTTTGGGCACAAAACTGTTGTTCTGAACTAAGAAAGAAGCCTCACCTTGTGTGCATGTCCCTCTCCAGGTCACTTTGTAATGGATCACCACACACTGCCAGGGCAAAAGTCTCAAATTGTAGCTCCTGATCATTTAGGAGGCATTGAATTTGACTTGCAATTGCTGTGGAGTGCTCAGACGTTTGATTCCCCATACCAGCTCTGGCGAGCAACCAGTTCCTATAACAGGTAAAGTATAAAGCTATTTTTTGCTAGACTAGTGCTTTTCAAGGATGCTACACCTTGAAAGTAAATTTTAAACATGCTGGTATTTTATGTATGATAACAGGGTGCTATTTTGTTCTCAACTGTGTTCTGCAATATTTTAGAAAAAACAAATGCAGATCTAACTATTTCATTGTGGGAATGAGATGCATTGTCCTGTTCATATTGTTTGTTGTGGAAAGGATAGTTATGAATTATTTTGCTTTTATCTACATCCATTTCAATAACTGTAATGCAAGATTTTAAAGCAATAGGTAACATTTTTCATTGAACTTTGATTCATATAATATCTGTTTGGCTGATTAGTCTAAATTCTCTGATTGCACAGCCACACAAAAAAAAAAGCCGTCTAGCCCTTTGAGGGGAGACAGCCATTATTAATTTCCATGCGGGCTCTCAAGCATTCATCATAACTTCAGAAGAACATCTGTGGAAAGCTGGAGAAAAAGCAACAACGCAATTTACAACGTTTCACCAAGGTTTCCACAGATTCTTCCTCAAAGTATAATGGATGATCCAGAGAACCGAGCCCCATTGTCACCCCACTTATGCTGTAAGAGTGCCTTAATTAAAAACTGTAATATTCCACCGTACAGCAGCATGCAGGTTAGAATGTTCAATAAATAATTTTAAATTATATTTTATATGCAAAAAATTCTTCTTGATTGTTGTGTGCCTAAGATTTATCTATTTACTTTAAAAATAAATTAGTTCTAGGGACAACAAAAAGCATAACAGTTCTGTTTTGAAACCAGTTCCAGACAGTATTCATGATATGTCATGATGCTCTTCAGTTAAATGGTAGGGTCCCAACACAAAGTGGACAAGTATAAAATGTGACAATAGACAGAATCGTATGGAGGTCTGAGCGATGCTATGCTGAGATTTGTGGCAGAATCAGATGAGATGTCCAACGAGGGTAGTCTCTACATTTAGAGCATCTTGCTCTGTCTTTTATGTTTTTGACAAACAGCTTGGTGCATTTCTTGCTATGCAGTAGTGAGTTGCCACTTGCTGGGTATGATTTCTCATTAAACATCTTGTTAATGGTTCAACACATTTCATTAATGTTCAGCTTCTTACCTTATGCAAATGCACTTAACAAGTGAACAACGAGAAATCTCAACAATCAAACCAAAGCAAGTACTTGTTCCAAAAGATCTGTAGGTTGGACACCAGGTATTGGCATCTTAGCACACTCCATGGGCACTGGCCATGTGCATTAGCATCTAATATGTGCCAGTGTTTAATAAGCCTCCTGGCAAATGTTCGATCCATTTAGAGGATGTTTCTGCACTGGCGACTATGTTGTACTGTTACCAGAAGGGTAGTGTATGCTCAGATACATATACCAACAGCTCATGGACTTGACCAGGCTGCATCTCCAGGCTTTTTGCTTGCTGTTACAGAACTTATTCACATCAATTGGGGAGAGGATGGTGGCATCTATCCTGTTGGAGTGGTGAATGTCATTGATCTTCTTCCTTATAGCGCTATTCATTTCTCCAGACGTTTGAGACTGCTTCAAACTGTTGGTAACCTTAGACCAGGCTGATGTGGTCTGGTGCCTTCACTGAGGGAAAGAGCAAGTCCTGCCTCTGCACCAGCCCATCCAATAGGACCTCCAGATTCCTGCCAACAAAGCATGGTGACAGTTTTCCCATCTACCATGTCCAAGGCAAATGTGAGCAACTGTGGAGGGATTGATATTGTTTTGACCAGGTGCACAACATCATTTTAAAGATTGCATGGATGCAAGGGATGCCAGTGAATTCCAGAATATCTATTCATTGGCAAGTTGTCCCAGAACAGCGCATGGTAAGATGGGGCTGAAATCAGACAAAATCAGCCGACTTAGCTAAGAAAATATTTCAGTACTCATAGTGGATGTAATTTTAATGCAAATTTTGAAAGAATTCAGACCATTTCAAGTCAGGCAATGTGAGATTGGTAAGACAAAAACAGCTGCATTCATATAAGCCGAGAATATTTTGTCAGATGTATCAGTTGACCAATGTCTGATGTGTTGATGTTCCTTTTCTCAATACAAGGAACAAGCAAAATTATATAAATGGAACACTCTTCAGATAAAATCAGTAAAAGTCAATGTTAGATCTCAAAAGTGATCCACAGAATGATTAACTTTAGAATGAAATGACTGGGATGATCTAAATACAGTTCAGTAAGCAGTTGGAAAGTCGAGTACAGGCAGTTCTTCTATAACGTGATGGTTGTGTTCTTGTGCAACACTGTTATTGAAAAATTGCACTTTGGAAACAGCACTAAAGTGTTGGTGATGTAATTACGTTATAGCTGATGCACATTTTAAAAGTTTGTGCTTTAGGACAACATCCCCAGTTCGTCAATTGTGTTACAGTGAATTCGCATAAACTAAACACGTCATAGCAAAGCGGTCTGTAATTTATAAGAATCCAACAATTCATGTAAGGTATGTTACAACATTCAGCAAGACAACCATCTTCATAATTCTAGAACTTGTAAGAATATTTGGCTCTTTCAGGCTGCACAAGTCCAAAATTAATATCCAAAAACTTTGTTTTGGGGTTAACGTGACAATGACATAACATTGAATTCTATAGAATACATTTCGGAATCTAGCAACGTGAGATTTAGTTCTGTGAAAGAGAGACAAGTCTGCTGGATTTCTTTGCCCTGCCTTGTACAGAATTGCAAAAAGCTCTTTTATCTTTAATTGACGTGGTTTTTTGTCATTACTGACTATTTCTGTATAATTTTTTAGCCTGTCAGAATTTGAAACTGAGTAAGTATATTTCTCAGCAAACTACCATTTGATATTCTATTTTTAACAAATTATTACATACAGGGAAAGAATTGCAACTGTTAGAATAAAGCTATCCTCAAGCTGGTGTTAAATTTAGTGCGATTTTGTTAATAATTTAGGTTAAATGAGATACAGTGTGTCTGTAGACTTGAATCAACTCATAACAGAATAACTATAGCTGGCAGCAACTTAAAGAATTTGCATGACTTTTTTTTCCTTGTGTTTTTCATACCCACAGAAAAGATTATTCTGGAGAGTACACAATCTTTCTGATCCCCTGCACTGTCCAACCCACACAACCTTGGATCGACCCTGGAGATAAGCCATTGGCCTGTACTGCACACGCTCCTGAAAAGTATGGGCATATTATGATGATTCCACTATATAAATACTTTTTGAACTTCTGCACAAAATGCACAAATATTTTCCAAATGGATTTTTCTCCTTTTTTTCTGTCATGGAAAATTACATCTTGCTGTTTTATCATTGAACATGCATAGATTTAGATGTGTAAGCTCTGTCCTATCTTGGGGATTCAGATTGCCCAGTCAGTTGCAGTGTCCAAGCTGGAGTTAAAATTACAGCTTCCTTCGCATTGTACCTCAAAATCACTGATCATATTTGTAGGTATGCCAATAAAAATGAAAAGAGGTGTATTGCCAGGATTTCAAACTGAGTGATTGTTATTACCATAGCTGAATATTATGTTGTCACATGTTGGACAGGAGAGAAAACAAAACAACCCTGTTTATCTTCATTATCTGAATAAATGTTCTCAGTACGCACATAGTAGGGTCCAGCAATATTAGCAGTTACTTTCTCTGTACAAGTAGGGTCTGTCTTAGTTTAAAGACCTGGATTTGAGTTTTGCAAAGTCAACTCCTGCGCAAAAAGTATTGTTTTATCGAAAAGAGTAACCAATTTGTAATTCTGTCATGACTTGTAAAAAATGAAGTACTGGGCTGCTTTTGTTGCTTTATATCTATTGGTCCTGAATTTACTGGGCTTTACTGGGGAGATGGAGTGTTACAGCTGTGCATAAGTAATTTTATGGGCGAGTTCTAGGATGGCTCCTGTTTCCACTATGTTTCTGCTCAGTTAAGTTTGTAGTTTCCATCAAATATTGCTACTTTCTCTGTGTTTTGTTAGTGCTATGTCAAGAGCAGAGCTGACATCATGCTCACTGGCCTTGAACAGAATCAGAGTTGGGAAACTAAACAGATCACCTTTAATTGGCACTGCATTTCTGGTTCCCACCTGGAATGAAAATTGACCCTTTATTTTTCTAAAGTGATTATACCTTGGTATTGATGCAAGATTAACATTGACATATTAATATGTCTATTGCTAATGTCTACGGTAAAGAGTACTGAGAGAGAGCAGATTTATCAACTGCACCAATTGTCATAAGATTTCCAGTTCTGATGAAATTTGGCTTTCTAGCTATAGTTGCTGGTTAGATCTATGCCAGAGAATATACAACTGTTAAGGTAAATATCTTCTAAGCTAATGTCAGTACATTGAATTTGTTATTTTCTTTCCATCAAGGTTCCTTGTCCCTATTGCATTTCAGCAGACAAATCGCCCAGTTCCAGTTGTCTACTCTCTCAACACAGAGTTTCATCTTTGCAATAA
This sequence comes from Chiloscyllium punctatum, assembly GCF_047496795.1. Taxonomy (NCBI): domain Eukaryota; kingdom Metazoa; phylum Chordata; class Chondrichthyes; order Orectolobiformes; family Hemiscylliidae; genus Chiloscyllium; species Chiloscyllium punctatum. The sequence goes on from NC_092739.1 coordinate 36,874,202, forward strand.
CGAGAAGGTCTTTATGATGGATCCATCTAAAACAGAGATGTCCCTGGCTGAAATGGATTATAAGGGAGCCTTCTCTATGGGTATGTGGTTTTCTAAACTCATTTTGTAATAGGTTTGACTATTACAAATCTCTCCTTTCCAACAGTTTATGTGACCCTAGTTGAAGCATTTTCTCCTTGTTCCAGAAATGACAAGAATGCCCTTCATATTTCATAGAATCCCTACATTGTGGAAACACAGCCTTCGGCCCGACAAGTCCACACTGACCTTCAAAGAGTCACCCACTCTCCTACCCTATTTCTCTACATTTACCCCTGATTAATGCACCTAACCTACACATCACTGAACACAATGGACAATTTAGCATGGCCAATTCACCTACCCTGCACATCTTTGAACTGTGGGAGGAAACCCACGCAGACTCTGGGAGAATGTGCAAACTCCACACAGACAGTTGCCCCGTGGCTGAAATCAAACCTGGGGTGCTATGAGCCAGTAGAGCTAACCACTGAACCACTGTGCCGTATTATTCACTCAAGACTTTTCAGCAAGGGTAGATGTGAGATTTTGCTTTTCTATGATGGTGTAAAATTTGCAAAAGTAAATCAATTACCTGTTTTACATTTGTCCTGATCTATTTCCAGTTCTTTCCACACCTTGTTTGGTGACCACCTGTTTTAGATATGGTCAGACATGCCCTTCCTAACTCTCTATACGGCAAGCTCAACGTGTGTTGCTTTTTTCATAACATGCCGTTTAAGGCTTTATTTTAAATGGACATGACCTGCCATGTCTGTCAATCAGTTGATCAAATAATGTACTATTTTCATTGCACTATTCTCACAAACTTACATCACTAAATTTTCAAAATCAAACTTTCTAACCTGAAGAATTGAAGTCATATCAGACTTGAAACATTAACTGTTTCTCTTTTTGCAAATGCTGCCAGACCTGCTGAATTTCTCCAGCAATTTATCTCTTTAATTCAGATTTCCAACATCCAGTAGTTCCAGTATTTTGCTTTTATTTGCATGTGAAGTCTGCACCCTGAGCTATAGCTGACACTAATAATGCCTGCAGAAATTTGTTTTGCTATAGATGTAGAAGAAAAGAAATTTGTAGTTATATACCAATAAGACACACCATTGCTGTTATATTCACTCAGCCCATTATGGATTCCAAAAATTGAAATATTACTAAAGAAACTATAATTTACTTTAGAAACACACAAGCTTACTGATAACTTAGCTCCTAAACAAGCCTTCCCTTCCCGAAGAAAAACAGTATGCCCTCACGAATGTGAGTTGCTTGGATTCAAAGTTAGGCAATTCACCATAGCCTCACCCCAACCTCCTCGTGCTGGACTAGAATTCACTTGAAGTCTTTTTTGGCATTCCAGATTCCCTAAATGCTGTGATGTAAATTATTCTTCCCTGCATGTGGTCACAAAACTTGCATCCAAAGCCTCAGTTGAGATGATAGAATGGAAATCAAAGGTCCTGCAAAGTGGGCCCACTGTACTTCTTACCCTTGGCCTGTCTGCAGCTCCTTATATCTGGTGTTTTACTACAAACTGCAGGCAGTGCCTATGACTAAGCAGGTGGCTCCATGGTCTGACTAAATGATGAGGTGCTATTCTGTCACACTCTCTGCTCTTCTATTACTGTGCAAGCAGTTCTTTGATATCTGAAAGCAGGAATTGAAAAGACACGTTTTGGTTCAAGGAAGGTGAATAAGAAGCAAAAGGTCTGTGGTCACACATCTGTAGCTCGTTCATGATGCCAGACAGCAGGACAAGGATTAGCTGCAAGGTGGTGAAGATACAAAGTATCTCATCCTCAGTGTTCTCAGCAATACCAGATCTTGCAGGTTATGACCCATGATACAGACAGCCATTTCCTCCATAGAGCTCAGGAAATGCATTTGTCAGTCACCAGTTTGCCTCACCTTTCAATTCTGTCACCTTGACATGCAGGTGAAAGAGAAAAAGTGAATGGTTGTGTTTGTGTGATGAGTCACCTTTTAGATGATGGCTAGAGATATGTGGAAGCAGCAAGAAGAAGTAATCACTGGAAAATGTGAGAGGGTAAGATGCAGAATCGAACAAGGCATCATTAGAATCTGAGAGGGGGGAGGTGAAATATCTGGATATTCAGTTCAAATGCTTATTGCCAGACTACTGAGTGAGTATCTGGTTTGAATTTCAAGATAGGTCAATTACTTTCCTTTATTACAAAAGGTTAAGAGATGTGGGGATAGACCAGAGAACTCGAATTGAGGTAGAAGATCTAGTAGAATGGCAGAGTAGGTTGTGGAGTACTCCAGAACTACCTGATGAAGGAGTGGCGCTCCGAAAGCTAGTCCTTCCAAATAAACCTGTTGGACTATAACCTGGTGTTGTGTGACTTTTAACTTCATTGATGTTGACCAGCTATGTAAGTTCATTAGACTTCTTATGACAGTGCTGCCAGTTTTGGTCACGTTCACAAAGTTGTCATTCCCCTACTGGGGAATTATGGCCTCACTTCCATGACTGAGGCCTCAGTGCCACATTCAAACTAGGGAGCACTCTCTTTGAAAATGGTATTCCATTTTCCTTCTTCAAAATTGCAGCAATGGCATTTAACAGCAGCCTGTTGTGAATCAGTATTCCTTACTATTGTGGGAAACTTTAGGAAATGCAGGCTGTTTGCACTATTTCCTGTTGGCACACATTGATCACCCTTGCTGAATTTCAAGTACCTGCTCAAATCAATGACACAATCTGCTAAATGAGGGATGACACCGAATCTGGATGCTATCTACCTCTGACCCCAGGCATTGGCAGATCATGGCTGTGAACCCCATCCCGAGAGACAAGGTGGAGGATAAAAACCATCTAATAAAGCAAACTAAAATAAAAATAAATTCACGTTCACCCACAGTAAAAGGCCCAGCTTTAAGGACCCAGATCAAACTGCAATAAACAAATGAGGCGTCAACTCAATTCAGTTCAATTTTTATTTTAAATGTGGTGGAGTATCTTTAAATATTAATTAGATTCGGTGTTGCATTTGAGCTTTGAAGATGCACACTTCAAGTTATTTTACTGATAGTAAAGGGAATTTCGTACCTGCCTCCAGCCAAATTGCCTCAATGAGCTATCGGACAGAATTATAGCCAAGCTAACCATCCTGAAAAACTGAAAAAAAAAAGGCAAGTTTGGAGTCAGGGCAGCAAAATGGTGCAGGGAGAAGACCCTGCCAGCTTCCACACTTCCAGCAAATTAATTCTGGATTGGAAAGACTCTTGGGCCTTTCCACCTGAAATCCAGTTGAGGGTCTTAAGTGGGTGAGAGTGTCATGACACATGTAATCTGAAAATGGGCTCCTAAAATGGGATCCCACATTCAGAGGCACTCTACATTAGAAAATGACAAAGGGGATACAGTGCTGAAAGCTGTCCCATTTCCTGATTCACTCCTCTCCCCAACCCACTCCACAATCACTATAAATCACACATTCACCTTTTATCTTGAGCTCCTCATTGATTCTGGACTTCTAGTGGGTATGTTACTGACAGCTACCACTGCTTCTGGGATTGCACCCCTCAGGATCCTTAATCCTGGGAAGACCTAATGATAGCCACTAAAGTGCCTGATGGACAGTTGATGTACAGGACATTGGTTAGGCCACTTTTGGAATATTGTGTGCACTTCTGGTCTCCCCCCTTTAGGAAGGATGTTGTGAAACTTGAAAGGGTTCAGAAAAGATTTACAAGGATGTTGCCAGGGTTGGAGGATTTGAGCTGCAGGGAGAGGCTGAATAGGCTGAGGCTGTTTTCCCTGGAGCGTCGGAGGCTGAGGGGTGACCTTATAGAGGTTTATAAAATCGTGAGGGGCATGGTTAGGGTAAATAGATAAGATCATTTCCTTGGAGTGGGCGAGTCCAGAACTAGACGGTATAAGTTTAGGGTGAGAGGGGAAAAATTTAAAAAGGTCCTAAGGGGCAACTTTTTCACACAGAGGGTAGTACATATATGGAATGAGCTGCCAAAAGAAGTGATGGAGGATAGTAAAATTACAACATTTATAAAGCACCTGGATGGGTATATGAATCGGAAGGGTTTGGAGGGATATGAGCCAAATGCTAGCAAATGGGACTAGATTAGGTTAGGATATCTGGTCAGCATGGACAAGTTAGACTGAGGGTCTGTGTCCATGCTGTACATCTCTATGATTCTAAGCGGCCCTTCTCCATGTGAGATGCATTGCCATTACAAACATTTAATTCTACCCTTCTGTTATCAAAGCTAGGTCTCCATAACCCAGGGACAATTGGACCTCCAGCAGCAAACATGCCCACCGGTTCTAGGCCACCACAATAATTTGACCTGGTCAGCATTCAGGCATCAAACAAGATGAGGCAGTGCTGGGACAAATGTGATCTCTTTACAGGAGAAGGGAGGTATCAGTGCTACAAAGGCTCGGGTTGTGACATTTGGAGGAGCACTCATCCCCTCTGAACTATAAAACTAAAGCCAAAGTTCCTAGATCCTTTTGTGACTGGGAAACCGCTGAAATTGTACTAATTGTGCATGCAATCTGTTCTGCATGGTACTTTTTTAACCTGGTAATTGAAGTCCTACTTGCATCAAAAGTCCTCGAAAATTTGGAAAAAAAACACTCTAACGAGGGCCCAAACAATGGTCAATCCTTTGTTATATGCCACTATCCACATTTTGCAGAACAAAGTAGGAAATGGTACCAAACCATATCATGGTCCTATTGCCCTGGAAATGCCAGGTAAGAGGGCTTAAAGCCTCCCTCATTTCTTAACGCATCACCAAAAGGTATTAACGTAAGAGGAATAGACCAAACCAACTAGTGGATTTCGGTGAACCTCCACAGAATGTTAGTGTTCAGGACCATTTGTTCGAAGTTCAGTTGCACTGAAGGTCAGCATCACAGCAATGACTGTTGCTTCCTGTCTCCCGAGAAAGAATTACTATTCCTCTAACTACTGGAAATCTATAAATATGCTGCAGCTACTGTTCACCTACTCCTTCCCTCTTTGGTTAAGAATGCACAAATATACTTATCAAAATCAGTATGGAATGTTCTAATCAGTATGCTTCCAAAATCAAAGAAGATTTGACCATATGATGCAGTCCTAAGGGAGTTTACTGATTATTGCATATTACTTAGTTATGTTACCCAGTCAAGGCACATGTCATTCTTGGAGAGCTTTGTGGTAGGTCTGGAATCTTGTACCAGAGCAAAAGGGTTTTGTCTATAATATCTGTTTTTATAGACTCATAGTAAATTTTACAGATTTTAAATTAGTGTCTCACTTGCATGGTAATATGGAGTGAGATGCATTTACATATTGCCATTCACAGCAGTTTTCATTTTTCTAAAAAAGTTCTAAATTAAAAGTTATGAAGCAGCAATTGAAATTTTTTTCCCTGCTTTTCCAAAATTTGTCCAATTTGAGGTTTTCGGTTCCATATTTTTCTCTCTCCCCTGGGACAACTGGATTATCAGAACTATTGGCTAATTCACAGCTGCCACCACTGCCCAACAGCAAGTTGTATGATTTAGTTCTGATCAGTCAGCAACCCTTCTTTCTTCGGAAGTAATACCTTGTATGACTTTCCATCCAGTGGACCAGCAGAGAGTTCACAAGCTTCCCATAACTTAAAGGAACCAGCAGTCCTGCCTGCTAATTTTTTTTTGCCTTAGCTGTTCAACTATGAGCTGTTTGTAACACTCCATAGCTTTTCTTAAGACTCCAAAGGAAAGCTGGAAGACTTTGAGATACTTCCTTAACTACAAATAAACAAATGAACATGTTTTATTTTTAGACATCATTCAATTCACTGCAGTCTTTCATTATTTTTTCTTTTTCTGACTCTTAACATGGCAGAATTTAAGGAACTGCTCTGTACCATATTATTTAAAAGTTCTGTATAAGATTACACAGCAGTACCCATAATTAAAGCTCTTTGCTTTAGTCTGTCTCGGCACTATGGTTAAAAAATAAACAATTCCTGTTTAGCCCACTTTCAGATTGTTCTCTTTAACTTTGCATCTGACAAGTAAAACAAGCAGAAGGATAATTAGAATAAGTAATTATTTTCCAGGGAGCAGTATGTATTATCAAATCATTTCTATCCTGAAGAGATATGAACGTATAGTAATCTCAGAGTGTGTTTATATATAACAAGACATGGTCAATTACTGTAGACATGTGTTGTAACCACATGATGGAATGTTGCCCAGGAGACAATGATTCACTTATGTTCTCATTTTAATAGGTCAGAAACTCTATGGACGTGTGCTTTGGAATCCTGAACAAAACCTCAACTCTGCCTACAGGCTACAGCTAGAGAAGGTGTATCTCTGCACTGGAAAAGATGGCTATGTCCCTTTCTTTGATCCAACTGGAACTATTTATAACGAGGGTCCACAATATGGCTGCATTCAACCTAACAAACACTTGAAACATAGATTCCTCCTTTTGGTATGTTTACAACATAGGTTTTCAAAATTTTGTGGAGACAACCTCTCCCATTTTTCAACTTTAATATATAACAACCTTTATATCATGAAGTTAGCCAACCAAAATGTACATACAAATGATCAGTTGGATGTTTTACCATTTATAGTATTGAAGACAGTAAACAGGTTAATTAGGCTTGCCCTCTGCTGTGCCTTAGAATGTGGGAATCTCACCTGGATACTCCACTGGCCTCATGATAGACGTGCAGGTGGATATCGAAGACCACCTCATCTTGGACTTCAAAACACTAAAAGCATTTCAGTCACCCTGTGTGAAATGGAAATTACATAAACTTTCAACTGTCTCTGAGGTCTATTTAAGTTCTGAGAAAGGGTCATTTGACCCGAAAAGTTAAGTCTGATTCCTCTCCACAGATGCTATCAGACCTGTTGAGTTTTTCCAGCCATTTCTGCTTTTGTTTCTGATTCACAGCATCTATAGTTCTTTATTAAGTTCTCTATAGACCCGGAATATTGGTTCCACAGGCAAAGAGGACTATCTACCCAGTAAGTTTGGTAATAAGACTCTAATCCTATTCTAGTCTTCTATTCTGTCTGCCAGTTTGTTTTGTATTTCCAATGCTATCTGTGTATTATAAACTGGCTCTTAAATAGCTTTGATGTGCAACCCAGTATTGAACTCTAACTTGTGCAATTCAAAAGATTCATCCTGATTACCAATTATTTGGTAATGATTATTCAGTCTTAGAACAGGCAGTGCTTGCCTAATATAGAGTGCTTCGGAAATGTTAGACTTGGTTGAATATTAACTTTTTTTTTGCTCTTTTTAAAGGACCGCAACCAACCAGAAGTAACTGACCAGTATTTTCATGATGTACCCTTCGATGCTCAGTTTGCATCTGATGCACCAGAGTTTCTCACAATGAGGGATGTGCCCGGAGTGGATGGTTTCACTATGAAGGTTGATGCTTTATACAAGGTTTGTCTGCTTGTTTAATTTACATTATTAGGGGCATTACATTGGCACTTTCCTGTTGCATAAAGATGGCTGTCCAATTTGTTTCATATGGAACAGCCCTGAGATTGTCCCTTTTTGCAGTATTTAGCCTGAGAACAATTCAAATGAAAGGAAGCAATGACTTGGATTGGACATTTTTTTTAATTAAGAAGTACATTTTACAACTTGCGCCAAGATGCACATCAGCATTAAAACCTTTAACAATACACAGCAGTGATGTGTGTAATCAGGATGAAAACTTCCTGATCCTGCACAGCAGAGCTCTAAGGTAAGGTGGGAGAAATAAGTTGTTGGGTCTGTGACCTGACACATCCCGCTCTCCGAGTGATCTTGCCAGAGTCTGGTCATCACCAGCAATAGCTAGTGTTCCCACCCGGCTACCTGCTCTCAGAAACTAGCGGCAGCAGGAGGCAGCTGCCCAAGGCGTCTCTAAGGCCTCCTATGCTTACTCCCAACAAACACAGCAGGAACCAGTGGGTTACAGTTGTGGCTGCAGGCTGCTCTATGGACTGATTTCCTCTCCACAAAAGAGGCTTGGCAGCTGCGGGTACAGCTTCTTAAAAAGGTTGAAAGGACCTCAGAGGGCACCACGAGATGGAGGCATCATTTTGTTTCCTTCTGACAGTCCCTACGTTCACTTCAGCTGGTAGGGCTGCCATCTTGTCATGGTAATAGGCTGGCTAAAAGGACCTGAAGCTGCCATCTTTAATTAGCAGTCCTAGAGGCAGCCTTTTCACTGGAGAGGAGGATTGATGGAAATTGTCTTATCTTAGGGTTGTCCTGAAAGGAGACAAGATTCTGCCCATAGTAGAGTTTAAAATGTCACACTACACTAAGTAACAAACATATTTTCTGCTTCTGTTAATATTTAAGTGGCTGCAGCAGAGAATGTCCTGTCTAATCTACTCTTCACTGATTGCAGTGTACTGAGAACATTATGAGGCACAAATTGTGCCAAGACTCTGTTAAATTTCTGGCATAAATGAAAGACAAAGACCCAGTTCAGTACAGAACTCAACCATTAAATATTAAGTATTATGACTTAAAGAGGCCATATGAAACTTATTGTTTGAATTTTGACAAATACCCAATCGGAGCAGGAGAAAAACCCATTGACCGCTGGTGTCTGTTCTGCCATTTGAAAATATTCCAATTGATCTGATAGTGGCCTGAACTCTCTTTTTTCATGTCTACTCCCACTTCCACCCTCCAATACTATTCAATTCTTTTGTTAGTCAAGAACCTGTCGACCACAACTGAAGTGTGCACCCTACCAACCCTGTGCTCTGGTGAATAGAGTTTCACAGATTCATGACTCTCAGAGAAATATTTCTCCTCATCTTCACCCTAAATGGGAGGTCTTTTGTTTTTTAAAATAGTGTTCCCTACATCCAGTTTCTTAACTGAGGGGAAATATGATGATAAATGACTATTGGGTACCACTCCCTCAGCCACTGTTTTCCATATCAGATTATTTGTCAGTTAACTGGACAACTCTATACTGGAGAACTGCAGTTGACATCAAGTTAGGGAGCATCTGCTATACATGCATTGATAAGGCTTAAAACCAATGGAGTGTTGGAACATTTATAATCAATCTGACATTGTGAATTCACATAGAAAGGAAAGCACCAAGAGCCTGATCCCAGAATCTCTACAGTGTGGAAGGCCATTTGGCCCATCAAATCCACAACGACCCTTCAAAGAGCATCCCCGTAACCCACATTTCCCATGGCTAATCCACCCACCTTGCAAATCCTGGGTCACAATGGGCAATTTAGCCCGGCTAATCCACATTCCTGTACATCTTTGGACTTTAGATTAGGTTAGATTCCCTACAATATGGAAATAGGCCCTTCGGCCCACCAGGTCCACACTGACCTTCCAAAGAGTAACCCACCCAGATCCATTCCCCTATGCTATATTTACCCCTGACTAATATACACCTAACACTATGGGGAATTCACCTGACCTGCACATCTTTGGACTGTGAGACGAAACCGGAGCACCCAGAGGAAACCCACGTAGACATGGGGAGAATGTGCAAACTCCATAGCCAATCATCTGAGGTGGGAATTGAACCCAGGTCTGTGAGGCAGCAGTGCTAAACACTGAGCCACCGTGCCACTGCAGACTGTGAAAAGAGATCAGAGCATCAGGAGGAAATCCGCTCAGATACAGGGAATGTGTGCAAACACAGACAGTCACCTGAAGTTGGAATCAAATCCTGGTCACTGGCACCATGAGGCAGCAGTGCTAACCACTAAGCTAGTGTGCCAAGCCTGATGTTTACATATTACTTCTCAGATTAATTGCTTTACTTCCTAACTCATTCTGCCAAATTTACTCAACCATTTTATCTTGGTGAGAAATACAGTTTGTAAAATTGATAGAAAATATTGAATCCACCTTGATATAATTCATTGTTTTTTTAGGTGAAATACTTAATCATCTCTTAACCAAGGTTATATTGTCCTTGACGTGGCTCTCGTTAATTTATTCTATATTGCTGGAACCTTGGACCTTGTGAGAACAGGACATAAGAGCTAGGAGCAGGATAGGCAATTCAGACCCTTGAGCCTGTTCTGCTGTTTAATACAATAACAGCTGATCTCAGCTTGGCCTCAACTCCACTTTTCTGCCCACTCTCCATAACCTTTCAACCCATCAATCCAACTAATCAAAAGTCTCCTCCTTAAGTTTACTCAATATCCCAACATCCACTGAACTCTGGAAGTGAATTGTCCAGTGAGAGAAGTGATTTCTATTGATCTCGGTTTTAAATCTGTTACTCCTTTTCCAAAAACTATGACCATTTGCTCTGGATTGCCCTGCATGAGAAAACATCCATCCTGCATCTACTTTATCAATGTCTATGCATCTTAAATGCTTAAAATAAATCATCTTTTCATGCTCTAAACTTTAGAGAGTTCACATTTGCAAAAATTGCAGCCAAAGAACTCCTGGCAAGTTGTTATAGTATTATTTGAAGATTACAAAACCTGCTGTCATTGTACAATTGTGGGGGAGTGTTGATCAAGCCTCCATCTGTTAGGAGTATGGTTTAGACTATAAGATATAGGAGCAAAAATTAGGCCATTCAACCTATCGAGTCTACTCCGCCATTCAACCATGGCTGATAAGTTTCTCAATCCCATTCTCCTGTTTTCTCCCTGTATCCCTGGGTCCCCTTGACAGTCAAGAACTTATCTATCTCTGTCTTAAATATACTCAATGACCTGACCTTCACAGCCTTCTGTGGCAGTGAATTCCATAGATTCACCACTCTCTGGCTGAAGACATTCCTCCTTATCTCTTTTTAAAAGGTCTTCCCTTTACTCTAAGGCTGTGCCCTTGGGTCTTAGTCTCTCCTTAGCAATGGAAACAGCTTCCCCACATCCACTCTGTCTAGGTCTTCGGTATTCTGTAAGTTTCAATTAGATTCCCCCCAGTGCCCCCATCCTTCTAAACTCCATTGAGTATCGACCCAGAGTCCTCAAATGGTCCTCATATATTAAGCTGTTCATCATGGGACCATTCTTGTGAATCTGCTCCGAACACGGTCCAAGGCCAATACACCCTTCCTGAGATATGTGACGCAAAACTGCACACATAAGTCCAAATGTGGCCTGACTGGAGCCTTGTCGAAAAGTGTGGTGCTGGAAAAACACAGCTGGTCAGGCAGCATCCAAGGAGGATGAGAGTTGACGATTTGAGCATAAGTTCTTCATTCCTGATGAATTATTCCTTATGCTCGAAACGTTGACTCTCCTGCTCATTGGATGCTGCCTGACCGGCTGTGCTTTTCCAACACCACACATTTCAACTCTGTTCTCCAGCCTCAGCAATTCCTTCTCCTGACCAGAGCCTTATACACCCTCAGAAGTACATCACTGCTTTTGTATTCAAGTTCTGTCAAAATAAATGCCATCATTACATTTGTCTTCCTAACTACTGACTCAACCTGCAAGTTTACCTTGAGAGAATTCTGAACTAGAACTCCCAAGTCTCTTCGCATTTCAGATTTCTGAATTTTCTCCCCATTTAAAAAATAGTCTCTATTCTTCCTACCAAAGTGCATGACCTCACACTTTCCCACATTGTACTCCATCTGCCACTTCCTCAAAGAATTCTAGCAGATTTGTCAGGCATGACCATGATGAAACCATATGCCCTATTTTACCATACACTTTCAACTATACAGAAATCTCATCTTTCACGATGGAGTCCAGGATCTTACGCAGGACTGAGGTTAGGCTAATTGGTCTGTAAAGTCCGTCTTCTGTCTTATGCCCTTTTTAAACAGAGGTGTCACGTAATGATTTTCCAGTGCTCTGGGATCCTCCATGATTCTAGTGACTCCTGAAAGATTACTACTAATGTCTCCACTATCTCTTCAACTCTCTCCCTTATAATTTTGGGATGCATTCCATCTAGTCCAGGTGGTTTATCCATCTTCAGCCATTCAGTTTTTCTCGCACCTTCTCCTTGGTGGTGGCCACAAAACTGAGCTCTGCCCCCTCACTCTCTTGATTTTTTTTGGGAAATTACTTGTGTCTTCAACTGTGAAGACTGAGGTGAAGTAATTATTCAGTTCCTCGGCCATTTCTTTGTTCTCTGCTACTATCTCTCCTGCATCATTTTCCAGTGGTCCAATGTCCACTGTTGCCTCTCTTTTACCCATTATTTATCTAAAGAAACTCTTATAGTCTTCCTTTACTAGCTTAGCCTCATATTTAATCTTCTCCCTCTTTATTTCATTCTTGTTGCTCTCAGTTGGTCTTTGTAAGCTTCCCAAATCTCTGGTTCACTACTTTATATGCCTTCTCTTTTGCTTTTATACTATCATTGACTTGCCTAGTCAGCCATGGTTGCCTCATCCTCCCTATACCATGCTATGTTTTCCTCAGGGTGAATCTCTGCTGTGTCCCCTGAATTACTCCCAGAAAGCCCTGCCATTGGCGTTCCACTGTCTTTCTTGCTCGGCTCTTTGCCCAGTCAATTCTACCCAGCTCCTCCCTCATGCCTCTGTAGTTGCCTTTATTCAGCTGAAATATTGTTACCTCTGGTTCTGTCTTCTCTCTCTCAAACTGCAAAGTAAATTTGATCATGTTATGATCACTGCATCGTAAGAGTTCCTTTACCATAAGCTCCCTTATCAAGTTGCACAACACTAAATCTCGAATTGCCTGTTCCCTAGTGGCCTCCATCACGAGCTGCTGCAAAAAGCCAACTTGTAGACATTCCACAAACCACTACCAACCTGATTTTCCCAGTCCACCTGCATATTGAAATCCTCCATGATCACTGTAACTTTGTATTTCCTACATGTCTTTTCTATCTCCTGGTGTAACTTGCGCCCCAGCTCCTGACTACTGTTTGGAGGCACATACATATCTCCAATTATGCTTTTATTACCTTTGTGGTTCCTTAGTTCAACTCACACAGATTCTACACCATCTGATCTAAATTTATTTCTTGCTAATAAAGCAATCCCATCCCCTCTTTCCACCTGCCTATCTTTTTGAAAGGATCTATATCCTTGAATATTTCCAATCCAGATCCTCTTGCAGTCACGTCTCCATGATGCCCACCTTGTCATACTAAGCTAATTTATCCTATTCCTTCCAAGCATTAAGACATAACACCTTGAGTCTTGTATTGATTGTCCCTCTTCTCAATATCATTCATTTGTCCAGTGAGCTTGAAGTTTGATTGCTAAAGCTTTCCAGATACTCTGTCCTATTTGTGTCTGTGTTAGAGATTTTAATGACCTCTCCCAAGTTCTGCACTCTTATCTTTTAATTGGAGTTCTCTAAATTCCCCTATAACTGAACCCCCACCCCATTTAGTTTAAAGCCCTGTCTCCAGCCCTAGTTATGCGATTCTCTAGGACTCAGATCCCAGCACAGTTCACATGAGGAGCATCCCATTGGGACAGATCCCTTCTTCTCCAGTACTGGTGCCAGTGTCCCATGGATTTGAATCCATTTCTCCCACACCAATCTTTGAGCCACACATTTACCTACTTAATTTTATTGACCCTGTGCCAATTAGCTCATGGCTCAGGTAGTAATCCAACGATTATTACCTTTTTTTGTTCTGCTTTTTAATTTAGCTCCTAGCTGTTTATACTTCCTTAGCAGAAATTCTGCCCTAGTTTTATCTGTGTCTTTGGTACCTATGTGGACCACAACCACTGCATGTTTATCCTCCCACTCCAAGTTCCTCTGCAGCCCAGAAGAGATATCCCAAACCCAAGCACCAGGCAGGCAGCACAACCTCCAAGACTCTTGATCATGGTCACAGCGAACATTATCTATGCCCCTAACTATACTAACCCAATTACAACAATCTCTCCCCACTTGAACCAAGGTGCTATGGTCAGTCGGCTCATCCTCCCTGCAATCTCCATCTCCATCCACATAGGGAGCAATACTCTTGAACCTGTGGGACAAGGATAAGGGCTGAGCCTCCTGCAACTCCACCATTGGACCCCTTGACCGTTTCACTCAGCCACAATCTGTTGTTCATGACCACTTGCCAAATTTGTTAGCTATTCTAATGGATGTGATTGTCTCCTGAAACACAGCATCCAGGTAACTATCCCCATCCCTGATGTGTCGCAATGTTTGAAGCTCAGACTCCCAACTCAACATTTATTGCAGCAACAAACATTTATTGCAGATATGATCACTGGGAACCACAGTGACGTCCACCAGCTCCCACATCACACAGAAATAACACATCATCTGACCCTCCATTCTTATTTTATTTAATTAGTTTTGAATTTGTGTTTATTTTAACTGTTTTTATACTTCTGCTTATGCAATTTGTAATCAATAAATTAGCAAGATTCAATTTAGCACAGATTCCAATTTAGCAGGCCCTTATTAGCCAATCAATAATCACAGCCCTCCTGTGACATCACCTTTCAGTTTTCCATTCAGATTCAGCAACAGAATCACCCACCTTCCCAGAATGCTCTTCACTCAGCCCCTCTCCCAAAGTAAAAGTAAAGACCCCAAGTTCACGCGGTAAGTTTATATACCACTTACTTTCCTAGTCTGCTCTCCGCTTGGCTCCGCTCCTGAAGATGTAGCCATAGATCCAGACAGTACCGTAGTATTAATCTCACAGTTCCAAATACCACCATGACAGTGGGTGCAGTTTAAATTTAATTAACCTATGTGGCATTGAAAGCTAGTCTCAATGATAGAGTCATTGAGTTGTACAGACCCTTCGGTCCAATAAAACCATCATTGAATACTATAATGCCCTTTAGCGAATGAAATCAGCCATCCTAACTTGCTTTGATCTCCATATGACTCCAGACCAACAGGAATAAGGTTGACTTCTAACAGCTTTATGAAATGCCCTAGCAAACCAATCCATTCAAGAGCAATAGGGTGTGTTGCCACTGACACCAACATCCCATAAAGGAACAAAAGGGAGAAAAGAGATTGAGAGATGATCCTATTGAAATAGATGTAATCCTAGTTGGGGCGATTCACAGGGTGGATGCTTTTCCTGTGGTAGGAACTAGAACTAGGGGACACTGTTTGAAAATAATGAGTCTCCTATGTAAGATGGAGATGTGATTCTATTTTACTCTAATGGTCATTAGTTTCTGGAATAGACTTCCCTAGGAAGCAGAGGAGACAAAGTTATTGAATATGTTTAAGGTTGAGTTAAATAAATTCTTAAATGGCAAACAAATCAATAGACACTAATTAGAGGCCACAATCAGATCAACTATGACATAAGCTTGCTTTTTGCCACTAGGTAATGTCAAATGTTATTCCTGCTCCTAATTCCGATGTTTGTAAAACAAAACTGTTTATTCAGAATTGTGTCAAGCTTTTTTGAGTATTGTTGCACTCATACAGACAAGTGGGGTTTACTCTGATTTGTGCCCTCTAGATCATGCATATGCTTTGGGAAGTCATGAAGTGAGATAACTTCCTGCAGTATTCCTGCTGTTGTAGCACTATATTTGTACAGGGGTATGGATAAGTCTCAGAGTGTTGATGGAATGGGAATCAGCAATGGCAGTGTTATTGAATATCTAATGGATATGGTTAGCGTCTCACTTGATAAAGATTGACATTGCCAGGTCTTGGTTATATGTTTTCTATTACTATATGACTTTGTTACTTCTTTTAGGTTGAAGCTGGCCATCAGTGGTATTTACAAGTCATTTACATTATTGGTCCAGAATCCCTTTCTGGACCACGGGTTCAACGTTCACTTAACTATCGATTCTCACGTCGAAGGCGAGACCTGGTGGACAAGAATGGCAAGTTAACACTTGATGACTCTTTGATTTATGACAATGAGAATGATCAGGTCAAGAATGGCACAAACATGAAGAACTTGAGGCTGGAGTCTGAGGCTGTGGCATTGACCTCACACAAAGAGGCATCAATTGGAGGTGCTGTTGCTGCTATCATGCTGCTACTTCTGTTTCTCATTACTGCTTGTTTTTTAGCAAGAAAATGTAAACATAAGAAATTACCCAAGGAGATTCCAGAGGAATATCCACTGAACACAAAAGTTGAAATTTGCAACAAAGCACTGAATAGATTGGAAAAGAACTTAAATGGCAAGCACTGCACAGAGAAGAATATCAACATATTAAATAAAAATGATATCATTCGGGTAAAGGGTGTCAAGGTTAAACAGGTAAACCTCAATGTTAAGCTTCAGAATAATTTGCAAGATGGTACAGAGGTTTGATGATTGACATTTTATTACAAAATGTCATTCTTTTGTGGTGGGACGTGGGGGAAGAAAGAGAACAACCTTGAAAAAAAAAATTGTAAACAAAGGGAATATGGTCTGAGTGGTCATGATTGTGTGTGTGATTCTTTTGCAATTGAGCTACCTCATTCTTATATACACATGTACCACATTAACACAGTACTCATTAAACCTGGTGCATATCTGTTCTTGAACTCTTTTGAAAATTAGATGCCTTTGGGAAATTCTTTTTTGTCTGCTCATAATCTCAATACTTTTCTGATGGTAGCTCAAGGATTGTGCATGCTTTTAAATATTGAAAGTTTCTTTTTTCATAGCTGGGCTAGATGATAATCTGAATTGTCTAAAAATACCTGTAAATGATCAAACCACTTAATATTTCACTCTTGTTATACTGCTTTGTTTCCAGCCATGTATTCGTGTTCATGTAAAAGTTTGTTTTTAACTGGATATGGTGTGTAAATATCCTTTAAGTGCAATTCCAGTTTAGAGGCAAAGTTCACCCAGGCTTATAACCAATCATTCAGAAACACACAAGATGATTTTCATTTTCATTGGCTTTGTTAAAACTTGAAGAAAATTTTTTTTCAATTATCATTTTTTATACTTGTGGTAAATTGAACAGACTGAAAGGTATTGTTAAATATTTGGACATCAGCATCCCCAGTGTAATCAAAGTTTGTGTTTTATTTTGGACAAATACTATTTTATGTACTGTATTATCTATTGTTGGGTTTTGTATCCTCTGTATGGAGTAGTGCAGTCAAACTTCAGGGTTTATGTTTAACTGCTTAATGGAACTGTGAGACAAACCATATTTGGATTGCATTATTACTGTACTGTATTCACATGAGGATCCCAGCAATGCTGCTGGTGGAAGCCATTAGCACATCTACTTCAATTAAACTATTATATACCTGTGAGTAACAAAAATGCTGTCCCATTTCTTTTTTTAGTAAGGATCAGCCCACTCAGTGAGCACTTATCCATGTTGTTAACTGAGTGATCGAGTTGTAGTGTTCAAGGTTTATCATTGCATTGGTGATGAGAAAACTGACTACTACATGACACATCACAATGTTTCAACTAATAAAGAACATTCTATTTAATGTCACTGAATCCTGTCTTTATTGTTATAGTTCTTCTCCCTTTTTATATTTTAATTAAAGCATTTTAACTAAAATATATATAGAGAACAAACTTAAAATATCATCTTGATGCTGAAGGGCTTGAAAGGGGCTACGTGAATGCAGGTTTCTTTTCTTTGCATGACAGACAGAGGCTAATTTTAAAAAAGACATAAAATCACTGCAATGATGAAAACAAAAATAGAGTTTTACTTTTGCCATCAGGCACTAATCTGAATGTTGAGGATCAGCTGTTCTGCACCCCACCTAAACAGCCTTTGTATTAGTTTAAAATGGGTGACGTGGAAACATGGAGGATGTCTCTGCATCTGTTGGTGAAAGTTAAAATTAACCAAAATACAAATAATGATTTCAAAATATAACCACATTTATTCATCTTTAATGCAACTTCTGAAAATCATAATAGGTAGCAGTGCTATAGAATATTCCTTAAATCGCTACATGAAAGTCACAGATGTTATATTTTCAGCATGTCTTTGCAGACAGTGCTGCAATGATGATAACTGTCAATCTGAATTAATTATTTGTAAAATTTTCTGTGCCATTAAAATGTCAAAATGGAAATGTAAATCCACTAATCCCACACAATAGGCAGTCACACTCAAAGAACATAATATTTATTCATAGGGAAGCAACATGAACATTAGCTCTCTGATCTGACAATGGCTCCCTCCTGGGACAATGGAATGGGGTAAATTTATTAAACAGTTTGTTTGTGTTAATGCAAATATTGGAAAAAATATCATCCACAATATTATTTTAAAAAGCTTCATTTATGGTGCTTATCAAATTCTGTTCATTTCTAAGAGAGAGTCCTATATTTTCTAGAAATTGAAGTGGTTACTTGATAGAATGGGCTATGTCAGGCACTTAAGACTGGGACTTACAAATTTTCCTTAAAGCCGAGCAGGAGTAGTCTTCAAATGGAAACCGTGCCTATCACACTGGAAAATATTTTAAAGATTTTATGGAAGTTAATAAAAAAGTAACTTGGATAAAAGACCCTAAATAATGACAGGTTCCTCCATTTGTTCAGTGTGGTTTTACTGGGTGTAGAAATTGAGCATTGCAAAAATATGTCCCTTAAATTTCATGTAATAGGAAATGTTACCCAACTTTGGTAGATTTTTTTTTCTAAAATCCCACAAAGCCAGACAACATTTTGATCTTCGAACTATTGTGCCATCCAGTACATTGGCAGCCTTCCACAAACTGTCATGCGAGGTATGAAACAGAAGCAGGCACTTCCCCAAAGGGGAAGTTGTTCCAAGCCATCTGTTTATTCCTCCTTGCAGCTAGTTTATTAAGTGGATTTTACATCAAGTTGCTCTCTGCCCATTACTATAAGATCATCAAGAATGAGAGAGGATGTAGGAAGCAAATATAGAATCACAGACTCCCTACAGTGTGGATACAGGCCATTTGGCCCAACAAGTCCACACCATTCCTCCAAAGAGTAACCCACCCAGACCCATTCCCCTAAATAATGCACCTAACCTACACATCCCTGAACATTTTGGCCAATTCACCTGACTTGCACATCTTTGGATTGTGGGAGGAAACCAGAGCACGTGGGAAAGGTGAGGTGGGGTGCCCACACAGAGGATGTGCAAACACAGACAGACAGTCACCTGCCACTGGAATCGAACCTGGGTTCCTGGTGCTGTGAGGCAGCAGTACTAACCACAGCCACCCCAAATCATCACAGAATTGTTACTTTGGGTGGAGGGCCAGTTAAGTTGACCAGATGTCTGGTAAGCGAAGAAGCTAACAGCACAAGTTCAGTTCCCATTCTGACTGAGGTCACTATAAGGATCCCATCATCTTAAGCTCACCCCTTGCCTAAGGCATAGTGACACTCAGCTTAAACCACCATCAGTCATGTCTCTCTGATGACAAAGTAGCTCTATGGTCCTCTGGGAGAATGGCGACTTTACATTAGAAGCTATTCAGTCCATTGTGTCTATGCTAACTCTTGACAAGCAATTTACCCTAATTCCATTCCACCCTCTGCCCCGCCTTGATAATGGCCCAGCTCTCTATTTCAAATCTATTGCAACTCAATCTACCTCCCTTACACTGTGATGTATAACAATAGTTGCTACCAATGGATGTATTACTTTCCAGACCTGAAACATACACTGCATGAAAGATTTTTCCCATGTTGTTGTTGTTGATCACCTTCACTTTCAGTCCTTCCACCCATAGGAACAGTATTCCCTTGTCAATGCTGTCCCTTGTGTTTTAAATTGAGGTATCAAATCTCCTTTTATGCAACTTCTTTAATATCTTCACATCCTTTTGAAAGTGTTATGCCCAAAAATGAACATTGTGCCAGTTGAGACTGAGTCAATGTTTTTGTATGCAGGCTTAACACCGTTTCCTTGCACTTGTAGTTTATGGAGTTCAGGATCCCATATATATTATCAATTCTACCAACCTACCCTGCAACCTTCAAATGATCTGTGCATACATGCTTTCAGTTTCTTCTGCTCTAAAATTGTACCCTTTATTTTATACAAAATGTCCCATAAAACAGTTCTAGAATTTTCCTATTCCCTTATTGTATCTCCAGTGGAGTCATGATATCAGAGGTAATATATTTGCATGGATGTATAATAGGTGGGAAACAGCAAGTGGTGATAAGGAGTTCTCTTTTACGTAAAAGAACTTGATTAGCTGGTTGCCTGGAAATGACAAAACACATTCGAATTAAGCCAATGAGTTTAAATTATACCCCCAAAAAAGTAAGAGAACTGCCAAGCCAATGACATCTGCAGAGAAAATAGCTCTTTAAAAAAGGTATCTTTATCAATCAGTAACCTGTGAAGCAGGATCCCCAAGGAGGAAAGAAGACCAAAATACCGAGAAGAATGAAAGCTGCCTGGTTGAGAGAAGACCTTTTGTTCTGTAAATCATAATCAGGAGTGTTATCAGACTAGTATCATAGAAGGGAAGGTAAAAGATAGCTTAGAGTAAGGATTTGTAAATTAGGTGTTAGTTAATTATTCTCTTCTACTTTAAGAAATAAATTTGTTAATTTTTACCTTAAATAGTTCTTGGCCACTTGAATATTATTTACAGATTACTGCACGAGATAAATCTTTACTGTGTTGCTGGTTTTAAATTAAGCAGGAGGGTTTACCCCGTGTCGTAACAAGATGAGCCATGATTCCTACTGAATGCAGAGCAGGCTGAAGAAGGGGCCTACTCTAGTTCCAATTTTTTTTCTGGTGTTTTGAACTACTGATCAAAACAGCTGGGGATTTGGTGTCGGGACATCATTATGATTCTAGGTCTGCTTTACCAACCCCTCCCCATTTCTACAATGGCAGTTAAAAAGCAAGGCTTCATTTAGAGAGCAAGAGATTCTATTTGTCCATCAAGTCAAATGATAGAAGTTTAATATTAAAGGTAGACTGGAAAAATAGTGAATGGGGACTGCATGCATAAGTAAAATGGAGTACAAAATATGTAGGCAGTGTGGATTAGTTTGTTCAAATGCTAGCTAACTAAAATGTGGTGCAGAATGACATCAATAGAACAAGTTCAATGCCACTGCTGGCTGGGGATGTTCATGTCTAGCTTACACAATAGTGTCCCCAGGTTATCGACTCTAAGTGCCAGGCATGCTTATGTTCCTTTGTGGTTTGTGTCTGATTATCTTAGATGCAATGTATTATAAAAGAAGAATTAACAACCTGTTCAAATATACATTATAAAAAGAAAAATACTTAAGTCTGAATTAATTTGTCTTTATATTTGTGGTGGTTAGAAGTATAGCATTCCACCTTTCACAGGAATTGCAAGAACTCCTTAATTGAAACAAATTTTCTTCAAAACATTTTTAAAGTTGGATTTCAAAAATACTTAGCAATACGACATTCAAATATAACAACAGTTCCATTTACCCACAAGGCAGGAATCTGAATATATTATGCAATTGTGGAACTCAATGAATGTTTCTCAGCTCAATCAGCAAGGGACTCATTTTGTCTAATTAAAAAGGTGCAAAATCTCATGCACAAGCTCCCAATTAAAGTAGTCTACCAATTAAAGACCGGTGATCAATGCACAATTATTCCTTCAGATTACAGAAACACCTATTTACATTGGCATGGTAATTATTGATTTAAATTAGTAAAACAATTTTAGATGTAATGCATGCTACACTTTTATACAAATGATAGTTATATTGTACATAATTTGACACAAACTCAGCCATCACACCACAATAGATCAGGCCGGAGCACTGCAGTTCTGCTACATCCAGTCATGAATGGGAGCAGACAATTAAATGACAAATCTTAATGAAGAAGCCAACCCAAGGAAAACAAGTGTGACAACATTTGCACCCATCCCCCAGAACAGCAAATGAATGATCCATCTCTACGTTATCAGAAGGTACCCATGAGAGATGCCAGTCTTCAGCCAATTTAATTCATATCAAGAAACAATTGAGTACACTGGATGTAGCAAATATTGTGGCTGTGACAACACTGGCCACAGTGATGAAGACCTGTGCCCCAGAACAAGCCATGGGGCCTAATGTAATGTAGACATTTACCCAGTCAGGATAATGTCAGGGATGGGGAGAAGAGGAAAATTTCTTCCCTGATCACACCTAGCATACATGATGATTATTAGACAGTTGTTAGATGCCAACATCCATTACTTGCACAAATATAAATAATTGAGGAAAAGGAAAACAGATTTGTTCAGGGGAAATTGTATTAATTAATTTTCTTGAGTTTTTCATGAAGTAATAGAGTGCCTCACCAACAAAGTCAATATCTGATTAACAGAAGGGACACAGATAGTGGCAGAATGTATACAAAGTTAACTGAGGAAGAGGAAGTTAAGTGTACTGGTGAATAATTGCTTTTCAGACTGGAGAGTAGTGTGGTTCTCTAGGGTTGGTACTTGGACCACTGCTTTTCTTGATGTATATCAATGACTCTAGATTTGGGTGTACAGATCACAATTTCAAAGTTTTTAGATGACTTGTGAAATTTGAGAAGGAAAGTGATAAATTCAAGTGGACATGGGCGTATGGTGGAATGGAAAGATGAAACGATGCAGTGAAGTAATTCATTTTGATATAAAGAATTATGAAAGGCAACACTTTTAAACATTATATAGGAACGGAGACCTCAGGGTATGTGTGTGCATCAGTGAAGGTTTTGGAGAGACTGAGAAAGTAATTTTTGAAGAAGAGATTTACAGGATTCTGGACATTATAAATGAAGACATAGGAAGTTAGTGAACCCTTATAAAAATGCTGTTTTGACCTCAGTTAGGTTAGTGTGTCTAATTCTGGCATATCTGAAAGAAAGAACGTGAAAGCTGTAGAGAAGGTGCAGAAAATTTTATAGGAGTAGTGCCACAGATGAGGGATGTCAGTTACATCAACAGTTTGCAGAAGTTGGTGATGTTCTCTTTAGAAAAGAAAACGTTGAGAGGAGATTCAATGGAAGGGTTAAAAATCATCAAGGGCCTGTGGTAGACAAGTAGATAGATTGAAACTGTTCACACTGGCAGAAGAGTCAAGACCAAGAGGATATACATTTAATGTGATTGAGAAAGGAATCAAAAGGGAGCATGAAGGAAAACTTCTTGATGCACAAGTGGTTAGGATCTGGAATCCACAGCCTGAGGGGGAAAATCAACCATGGCTATCAAAAACGAATCTGATAAACACATGGGGGAAAATAACTATTGTGCTATGGAGAAATGGAAGGGCTGGCACTAACAGAAGATCCCTACAGAGACCAAGCACAGGTTTGATAGGCCAAAATGTGCTGTAACCATTCTGCAAGACTTTGCTGCTAGAACTTTGCTACATGTGTTTCTCAGGAAACATTTATTGGCCCAGCTAGCTTTATTTTCTTCATTAAATGACATTCCCTCCACTATAAAATCAAATGCTGATGATTGGATAATGTTCAGTTCCATTTGCGAATCTCCAGTTGGTAAAGGTCTGTGCCCACATCAGCGAGATCTTGGCAATATAACAGGGCTGGATTGATAAGCGGTAAGTAACATTCACACTGCATGAATGCAGGCACTGATCATCTTTGACATCTTTCTCATCAAAGCTGACCATCAAACATCTTAGGGTCCCCATTGATTAAACACAACTGAAATTTTACAGGAGTACGGAGATTACAAAAACAGGGTGGGTACTTCATGATGAGTAACCCAACTCCTTACTCCCAAAAAAGCCCATCAATCACCTCCAAACTGCAACTAATGAGTACGATGGAATAATTTCCACTTGACTGGATGGGTGTAGTTTTAACAACACCTATAGAAGCTTAAATCCATTCAGAAAAATGGCCTGTTTGATTGACACACCATCCACAAATTGAGTCCCTCCATCACTGGTGTACTGTGGCAGCAGTATGTCTCCTCTACAAACTCTGCAACAACTTACCCTGGCTAATTCAAGAGCAACTTTCAAATCCAAGTCCTTATTCACCTAGAAGGTGAAGAGCTGCTGGAGTAATTGGAATATCACTTGTCTTGAAGTTTATCCTCAAGCCACATATTATCTTGACTTGTACTATTTCTTCATACTTGCTGGATCAAAATCCTCCTCTGAGCGCACTGTGGTGAACTTCAACTACTGAAACTGATGTTGTGTGAGAGAATGATTCACCAGAAACTTCAAGGGTAGTTAGTGATGAGAAACAAATGCTAGCCTTTCCAGCAATGCTAAAACCTTATGAAATAATGAAAAACATAAGTAATGGTGTTATAAAATGAATATATAATCATTGATATGTATTTTATTATTTTCATTTCTTTATGCTGCTGTTTATACGTGTACATGAAATGTGAAATGTAGTTAAGAGTTTAAAAATGTGGATGTGTTTTAATTAATTGGTTTTATATTCATTTATATCAAAAAGCTGTGAATGATCCTGAAACTGATAATAGCATACTGGAAAACACTCCAACTCTGAACAGTATTCATGTGTAAGGCAATCTCAATCCTACAGTAGTTTTGGGAGGAGAAACTCCATTCAAATAACAAAATGACTAATTAGTTTTTTTAAAATTTTGAATTACTGATTATTCTCTCAAGGACATAATTTCATATCTTAATGAGTTCAGTTGACTGCACTTGTTTAACCCCTGGTTTTGAAACAGGGCACAATAGGTGAGTATTCTAGATTACTAGAACAATTAAATACATAAAGACAGAAGTCTATAAACTAATTTTACAAATAAATGAAGAACATAATAATGTTCTTTAATCCAATTCATTAAGGCTAGATATATTCAATACTGAGCACTATTTTCTAATGCACTTGTTTTAAAGACTCAGTTGCTTTCTACCGATCTCAATTGGATCATTTGATTACTGACAGACTGGAGTGTGATCCTGAACAAGTTACTTTCAAAGTGTAATATTTTCCTTTTTCAGCTTTATAGTTATGTTTTATTACTGAGTGAAGGCTTAAATAGAGTGAAGACCTTTTTATCTTGATCATTTATAATGATGTTATTTTGTCTACTTTGTCTTCATACTTGCAAATTTCCTGTCTGTCAGTATATAAAACCTGTTAAATGACTGTGGTTGTCAAATTTTACACTAGTATTCCATCAGTGGCAGTCTTCATTTGCTGACAAATCCTTGTGTACCTGATGTAATTATGCACATGGGTGTAACATTAAAATTTAAAATTCATTAAGAAAATTGAGAGAATAAAGGGACACATTTAAATTGAGGGAAGGGAATTTCTTCTCCCGAGAGACTTTTATAGACTAGATTACTGAAAATATTTAAAGAGGAGTCCGATAGATTTTCTAGATCAGCCATGGTGATGTTGAATGACAAAGCAGGCTTAAGGGGTTTTATTGGCTTATTCCTGCTCCAATTTTTTATATGCTAAAGGTATTCTGCTCTTTATCTTATTTCTCCTTTAAAAGCATCCTTAAAATTTACACCACAAAATCCAGCACTATAATGCTGGTCATTTTGGTGGTACCTTAGCAGACTGAGGTGAAGAGGGGTCAGTGCACTCATAATAACTTTTAAAACAGTCTGTGTTAATAACACATTGATAGTGTGGATGTTCTATGGATATGCCTAAGTAGGCAGATCATAACAGTACCCTCTAACTAAAGGCTAATTCGTCTCATCTTCTATTTCAACCCCCAGTCTCCTAGTTAACCTCCTCACTTTAACACACAAGTGCATTCAGTGGCACAGGGATCCACAAATTAAAAAAGGGGTCAACTTCTACCTGCAGTTCCTTATTCCTACCGACTGGCTCTTACCCAGTCTGTAGAAGTAGTGATTGGTAAAAGAGATCTGAAAAATTGTTAAGTCTAAAGTGCTGAAAGTTGAGAAGATCTTGTCTGTTGCTGCATGGAGACCAAGTATACTCTCTGCTTCAAGTCAAAAGGGAAAATAGCTGCAGTTCTCCTTTAGGCTACAGCCCCCAAGGAGATGGAACAGAGGCAGCAGGATCGAGAAGTTGCTCACAGACGACAGGGGTGCGGGGGTCTCAGCAAGGGGCCTTCATTAACACTTCTCCTTTGTATGTTTAAGCCAGAGGCCTGTGTGTTCAACAACTGTGATTCACCAAGAAAGTGATCACAAAAAAGTGCCCCTGCTGCTAAGCAGGGCGAGGATGGCACTGCCAATGGCAGTCAAGGTAGTCACTGCTCTGAACATTTTTGCTACTAGATCCTTCTGGACTGGAATAGATGACAAAGTAAACATCTTGCAATTCATCACCCATAACTGCATCCTACTGGTCCAATCACATTGTATATGAAGATAGAGGTCATAATTAATCTTCTTTCTACATGCAGCATATACATGGCTTTGCCAGACAGCAAAATCCTAAACTCCCTCCCTAATGGCATTGTGGGTCTACCTACAGCACATGGACTGCAGCAGATCAACAACGCAGCTCATCAGCACCTTCTCAAGGGCAGCTAGGAACAGGCAATACTCAGCTAGAACAACTTCAAAAAGCTACCATTCACTCAAAGTGCAGTTATTGCATAACCATCCAGAATGTCACAATCCTGTAGCAGTTATGTTTTGTTCCTCCACTGCTAATTCACTGCTCCATCTTTCAGCTCTCACATCAACCAGAGGGTGACTGCACAGTGAGAAGGCCACTCCAAGGCCACTCTATACCAGTCTGAAGACTCCTTGCAGCATCTCCACCAAATATCAGCATTCCTGAGATCTGTGCTCCGTTTGACCAAATTAATATAGTGTGCTGAAACAATTCAATTTGCCTTGGCTGCTCTGAAAAAGGTCCTTGTGCACCTGATGGTCTGCTTTCTGGAAGGCTTCTGAACACCTGGAGGGGGGGGGGGGGCGGGAAAGGGAATCTCTCTCCCAAGCTACAACTCAAGCACAACATCTAAATATATGTGAGCACTCTCTTGTGACTTGCATCAATTTTGTATGTTCCTGAAGGTCTTCAAATATGGCTCAAACTGTTTCGGCCCAAGCTGTAATCAGAATGCACAATGCCTTTAAGAGGTGCAGGCTGACTTTCCATGCTAAGCTGTGAATGCATGCAGCTCCTCACTCATTGCTGTACAGCATTGCAGATTCATAGAAAGCAATAGGCAGCACTACATTTGTGCATCTGTCTGCATAATTTTGAACACCACATTTTTTGGAAGCTTCAACTCCGGAAACCTCAACTTCAACAACTGAAAGCTAAACTAAAACCCTGGGTCTTTGTAAGGCTTACTCCACCCACTCATGGCTTCTTTTGTCTCTTTTTTAAATTTAAAGCTCAAAGCTATTTACTCTATTTTCCCATGCAGACGCCTTGTCACCAGGTTTACAACACCTCTCTACCAGAGGAACAGGATAGAACAAAACCCTCTAAAGGCATATTTTGTCACAGCAGAAAAATAAAACTAATCAGCTTTTAGTTTGAATGTCACTAAGATA
Source organism: Chiloscyllium punctatum (assembly GCF_047496795.1). Taxonomy (NCBI): domain Eukaryota; kingdom Metazoa; phylum Chordata; class Chondrichthyes; order Orectolobiformes; family Hemiscylliidae; genus Chiloscyllium; species Chiloscyllium punctatum. The sequence continues at coordinate 36,901,573 of NC_092739.1, forward strand.
CAAGAGGAAAATAGCAAGGCCTAGTTAGGGTAATTAAACAACCCACAGTCGCTTAGACAACTCATTGATTTTCGACCTCAAATGCTCTAAAGCTATGTCTATATGTTTCTAAGAACATCAAAATACTGACAACCTATTTAAAATCAGTAACTTATACTTACAGCCGATTCTAGTGCTGCAGATGTTGGAGGGCATTCTCATTGTGAAGGCAGGACTTTGTCTCCACTAGGACTGTATGGTGGTCACTCTTACCGATACTGTCGTCATGGACAGACACATCAGCAGCAAGCAGATTGGCAAGGTTGAGATTAAGTATGTTTTTCCCTCTTGCTGGTGCCCTCATCATTTGCTGCAGATCCAGTCTAGCAGCTATGTCCTTTAAGGCCAGACTAACTCAATCAGTAGTACTGCTGTCAAGCCACTCTTGATGGTGGACACTGAGATCTACGTTTTGTAGCCAGTCTACATTTTGTATCCTTGCCACCCGTAGTGCTTTCTGTAAGCGCTTTTCAACTTGGAGGAGTATCAATTAACCAGCCAAGGGAAGATGGTATGTGGTCATCAGTAGTGGGTTTCTTTGCCTATGAGACTTCATGGGGTCCAGAGTCAATGTTGAGGACTTCTAGGGTAACTCCCTCCCAACTGTATACCATCTCTGCTGGGTCTGTCCTGCTGATGGAACAAAACATATCCAGGGACGGTGATGGTGATGCTGGTGTCTGGGTCATTGTCTGCAAGGTACAATTCCATCAGTATGACTAGATCATGCTGTTGCTTGACTACACTGTGACAGCTCTCCAAGTTTTGGCATTAAGCCCCCAGATACTACTAAGGAACTCTTTGCAGGGTTGACTGGGCTGTTTCTATCGTTGTCTTTCCCAGTGCCTAGGTCAATGTCACATAGTCTGTTAGGTTTCAATTCTTTGAGATTTCGTAGTGATTGATACAACTGAGTGGCTTGCCAGGCCATTTCAGAGGGCAGTTGAGAGTCAACCATATTGTGGTGGGTCTGGAGTCACATGCAGGTTAGACCAGGTAAAGATGGTAGATTTCCTTCCCTGAAGAACTTTAGTGAACCAGATAGGTTTTTCTGACTATCAACAATGGGTTCCTGGTCAATAGTGGATTCTTAATTTCAGACCTTTTTTTAAAAAGATTTCAAATGCCCCCATCTGCTGTGGTGGAATTTGAACCTGGATCCCCAGAATATTAGTTGAATTTCTGGATTAATAATATAGTAATTCAAGTCCCCGTTCAACTCCTACCTGTTCCAGAGATGTGTCATAATATCTCTCAACAGGTTGATTCAAGCTATACAAAAACTCACCAAACACCACAACATCAGGAAAACTCAACAACAACAAAAAATCAAAGCATGTACATGGCAGAGTCAACTAGCAGCTTGCTCCAAATGAAATCCATCTTGGATTTAGGGCAACAACATCTCAGGGCATTATCCATGGATACCAACCACACATATTTCACCTGCAGACATTGGCAGGTACTGGTTGCCAACCCATCATGCTCATCGTGGCACCTCTCTGATACACTGGCAGGCTGATCTCGGGACACTGAACTCCCTGGTGCAGTGGTAACCAGCACTGAGATGGCCGCAACTGACATACACAGACAGTCACGCAGCTCCTGATATAGACCAGGCTGCATCTCAGGACTGTTTGCTTGCTCTCTTAGCTTTCATTCATTTTATGCTACTTGCATGTGCACACCATCCATGTTCTGCCTTGCCACACTGTATAGGAGGAAACAGGTTCCTCCTTTCTACTCTATTGCTACCTCTCACAATTTTATATATCTCAATAATGTTCACCCATTCAGCCTTCTCTCTTCCAAAGAGAACAACCCCAACCTCTCCAATCTCTCCTTGTAGCTACAGTTGTCTACCCTGGCAACCATATTCCTAAGTCTTGTCTGCACTCTCTCTAAAGCAATTACATCTTTCCTGTAATGTGGTGCCCTGAACTGCAGACAGTATTCCAGTTGTTGCCTCACCAGTGTCTGTACAGTTTCATCATCATATCCCTACTTCTGTATTCTGTACCTCTGCCAATGAAGGAGGTGGTAATGTTCCCCTACTGGATACTGACAAGATGAGAGTGGGCAGTGGGTATTGTTGACTTAGAGAAGGAGCGTTCAGATCTGATATCGCTAAGGACAGATAAAATGTGTTAAAATATGTGGTGGTTAAACAACAACTTGGCTGAGAAAATGAGAACACAATTGTGACAAAATGACAAACATGCACTACAGACAGTGTGGTTTTGCCTCTGCTGTGCCTTTTGACTGTTGATGAGCGGCAGTGTCAAGTTAGCATATTCATCCAGATGCATGGCAGCCATTCAAAAATGGTATTGGAGGGAAGAAATGCTGGTGTTTCAAGTGAATTCCACCGAGTGACATGCAGGAACGCTGCATGGTATGATGGGGCACGAGATATCATAAGGACAAGGCAGATAATTAGTGAGGAGAGTTTGGTAGGATACAGCAAGAAAACTCACTGAGGCTCACAGCTTCAAAAATAACTCCCAAAAAAAAAACTTGACAATGTAAACTGATCAAAAAAAAAATTCAGCCCTATGTCTTCTCCTTAACATAAAAGATGGATTACACAGTTACCTAAATGGGGCTCAGTAACAAGATAGAAATCAAAGATCCCAAAGGTCCCGAAATGTTTATCTTACCTTCAATAATACTGTGAGGTACGGAGCTGGCGGTGGAGGGACGGACGAAAGGACCCACACACATTAAAACTTGCAAACACTACATACTGGTCTAATTCCTCTTGCGAGATCCCTGAATTTAAAACACTAATTAGCACAACTGAGTTCACCTGTTTTCTACACACATACCCAATGTTTAAAGTGGTTTCTAATTATGTTTCCAATTTTCAACAAGTCCAACTCTTTCACTTGTTCTTCACCTGCTTTAACATTTCTCAATGGTGTTAATTGTCAGTTAATCATACGAAGGCCAACATCTTTTACCCAAGTTATCTGTTGAGTTGACTGAATTTCACATGTTCTAGTAAAACATTCCAATTACAAAAACAAAATTACAAAGCAAGATTCATTGACCATGTTAGATATATGATTACCTTTTGATGCAATGAAGGTACAAGCTTTGGAGTTGTATGCAAGTAATATTGTCAGTCATTGATAAAATCTGGGAAACCATCCAACAGCAATTAAAGTCGGGTTCATAAACAATGAAGGAAAGGCAGCAAGTCAGTAAAATATTTCCGAACATGCAAAAAAGATAAAGACACAATGTTATCAAGGCAACTAATTTACGTCTATGAACTCAGTTCTTACTGATTGTGAAATATAAATTAAAGTTCTCTGACATTTTCTGCAATGTCAGCAACCAAGCAGTCTTATAGCAAATGCAGATATAAACATCAGCACTGTGCATTGCTCAGATAGAAGCACCATGCAATATTTAGAAGGTGATGTTTGAGTTTAAAGGCACTAACTAAATGCATGTTTTTTTGATGTGACTGGTCAAACACAGAGTCAAACATAAATGGATGTTGGTGATTAAATGAGAGAATAGTACAAAACGATTATACATGAGTGTCTGCAAACCACACGCCTTGTGGGTTGCTTGATCCTATTAATAATCACAGGGTGCAGGCTTTCTCAGACATTATAAATTGTTTCCATCCAATTGACACCCTAACCAGGAGAAGATTTTACAGTAAACATGACTGAATTCAGTTTGTGTGAAGAACGTACAGTAGTAGCAATGAGGGCAGGATTAAGACAGTTTGCAACTGCTTACAGGCTATGTGGGTCTCATGTGAACAGTTTTACATGATGCAGGAGTACAAGAGCAAACATTTAGCTCTTAGTGATATTGCTAGTTCCAGGATGCAGCCATTCACAAATGATTCAGGTACAGAACCTAAGAACAACTGAACTCACAGCAAGTTCATCAAATGTCCTCCAGCAGATACTTGAGCAGGAGTGACAATTAGGGGTGGCATGGATAGGATAAATAGACAAGGTCTTTTCCCTAAGTTGGGGGGTGTCCAGAACTAGAGGGCATAAGTTTAGGGTGAGAGCAGAAAGATATAAAAGGGACCTAAGGGGCAACTGTTTCACGCAGAGGGTGGTGCGTGTACGGAATGAGCTGCTAGATGAAGTAGTGGAGGCTGGTACAATTACAGCATTCAAAATTACACCATCTGCATGGATATATGAATAGAAAGTGTCGAGAGGAATATGGACCATGTGCTGGCAAATGAGACTAGGTTAGGTTAGGCTATCTGGTTGGCATGGATGAGTTGGACCGAAGGGTCTGTTTGGGTGCTGTACATCTCTTTGACTCCCATGCAGCTACCGTGTTGCCTCAGCAGATGTGCAGTATTTCTGCTTGCATAAATTTTAAAATTAGATTACATTTGGATCCATGGAAAATACATGCCAGAAATGGGAAACGTGTTATAAATCATCACACTTACACAACAGCAAATGAATTTTGATGTCACAGTCATAACGTGTTTTTCAGTCATATATAAAAGACAGTAACATTCAATTACACTGAATATATGTTGCAATTCTTTTATCATTCAAATAATAAAGTGGAATGTTTCTTTCTTCTGAAATTAAATCATAATGTGATTTTTACAAACAACTTTACAACATTGTTATGTACAGCATGCAGAGGGATTCCTCCTCTGAATACTTACTTCTGCTGCAAAGTACTTCAGTTCTTAAACAGAAAACAATAGCCCTTAAGTTCAGAACATGCTGGCATTGGGAAGACTACACAATACAACTGTCATACACTTTGTCTCTTGCTACATATCTTGATCCACTATTCATCCTTGTTGAATTGCATTTAAATGATTGCATTATGGAAGAGGGGTTCAGTGTTCAAGATCTCTTTTTAAAACATTTTTTCATTACCATTTTTGTTTGCTTCTTGTTAAGTAGATGAATAGTGATTTCAATGTTAAGATGAGAGATTGTTCCTCTCAGAGGCAAAACAATGCATATTTGCAAAACCCCTTTGTGTTTTACTGTGTTCAGAAGTTATATCAAATGAATACAATGATTCATTAACCTCATTGCTCTGTGTGATTTATCAACTGAAGTAAACTTGTTTACGTTTCAAAGCAATCTTCACAATGCCTGTGTCAAATCAGTTTATCTTGAGAGAGACTAAAAGGGTGTACACGTGCTTCAGATGTGGAAATCCGACCCAATCCGATCCACTGCTCAATTAAGTGACTGGCATCAGTATAACTGCAAAGATACTTGCAGTAGTTTTGAATTTATAAAAGGGGGCAACAGTAAGCCCTATAATCAAGCACAGGCTGACAGATCAACAGACTAAGCAATGTCCCCAAAAGCTGTCATAGAGTCATAAAGATGTTCAGCATGGAAACAGACCCTTCAGTCAAATTTGTCCATGCCGACCAACTATCCTAAATTAATCTAGTCCCATTTGCCAGCACTTGGCCTACATCTCTTTAAATTTTTCCTATTCATATACCTATCCAGATGCCTTTTAAATATTGTAACTGTACCTGCCTCTACCACTTCCTCTGGCAGCTTATTCCATACACGTAACACCTTTTCCATGAAAAAGGTGACCCGTAGGCCCTTTTAAATCTCTCCACTCTGACCTTCAACCTATGTCATCTAGCTCAGGACTCACCCACTCCATGGAAAAGACCTTGTCTATTTATCGTATCCATGCCCTGCATGATTTTATAAATCTCTATAAGGTCACCCCTCAGCCTCTAATGCTCCAAGGAAAACAGCCCCAGCCTATTCAGCTGCTCCTTATAGATCAAACCTTCCAACCCTGGCAACATCCTTGTAACTCTGTTCTGAACTCTTTCAAGTTTTACAACATCCTTCCAATATGAGGGAGACCAGGCACACAATATTGCAAAAGTGGCCTAACCAATGTCCTGTACAACTGCAACATGATGCGCCAACTCCTATTTTTGATGCTTTGATCAATAAAGGAAAACATACCAAATATCTTCTTCACTATCCTATCTACCTGAGACTCCACTTTCAAGGAAATATAAACCTGCACTCCAAGATCTCTTTGATCAGCAACACTCCCCAGGACCTTACCAATAAGTGTATAAATCCTGCTATGATTTGCCTTTCCAAATGCTGGCACCTCACATTTATCTAAATTAAACTCCATCTTCCACTCCTCAGCCCATCTGATCAAGATCCCATTGTACTCTGAGGTAATCTTCTTCACTGGCCACTACACCTCCAATTTTGATGTCATCTGCAACTTACTAACTATACTCCTATGTTCACATCCAAATCATTTATATAAATGATGAAAAGTAGTGGACCCAGCACCAATCCTTGCAGCACACCACTAGTCACAGACTTCCAGTCTGAAAAGCAACCCTCCACAACCACCTTCGATCCAGTTCTTTATCCAAATGGCTAATTTTCCCTGAATTTCATGTGGCCTAACTTTCCTAACCAATCTACCATGTTAAATGTCTTAATAAGGGTAGTGCAGTAGATGTGATCTCTGTGGACTTCAGTCCATATAGATCACATCCAGTGCCCTACCCTCATTAATCCTCTATGTCACTTTTTCTAAAAGCTCAAGCTTGTAAGACATTATTTGCCATGCACAAAGCCATGTTGACTGTCCCTAATCAGTCCTTACCTATCCAACTACGTGTAAATCTTGTCACTCAGGATTCCCTCCAACAACTTGCCCACCACCAATGTCAGGTTCACCGGTTTATAGTTCTCTGGCTTCCTGTCCTGTGATACGATTATTGAGGGGGAGCACTGCCAGTGGTGTCTGTGTCTGCAAATCTTCATGGATAAATTAGCCCACCTCAGTTACTGACAGGCATCTTCCTGATGCTGAGCAATCACATAGATTGTTTTTTTTTCATCATGTCCAAGCAACTAACTCTGATGCAGCACATCCACTGCCAATAGTCCTTTGATTTACTAATGGCTTCTCTGCATCTTTGACCAACCTTGAGCTTTCTTCTTCTCACAGATGAGCTGCACCATTGTACAGAGAACAGAACCTAAGCAACATATAACTTGCAGATGCACAATCCACATGATTAGATTAGATTACTTACAGTGTGGAAATAGGCTCTTCGGCCCAACAAGCGCACACTGACCCACCGAGACCCATTCCCTTACATTGACCCCTTCACCTAACACTACGGCCAATTCACCTAACCTGCAAATGAGGAAATTGGAGCAGACACGGGGAGAATGTGCAAACTCTACACAGAGAGTCACCTGAGGCGGGAATTGAACCTGGGTCTCTGGCGCTGTGAGGCAGTAGTGCTAACCACTGTGCCACCAACCACTGTGCCACCGTGCCTTCAACTCTTTACTGAAGGATTTCACTCCTTTAAAACATTCTCAGTGCTTTCCTCCACACTAAATGGGAGCAAATAACTATTTTCTTTGATGTACCTCAAAAAACAAATACATCTTTCTTGAGCTAAATCCTTTTCAGGCTTTACTTAAAAACAACTATATTACCCCTTGTGTGGCTATAAAGAATGGTAGAGTTAATACTAAAGGAGGAAAACTGTACATCTTTTACATTAAAATTTCATCCATAAAGCAAAATATACCCCAAATTCTGCATTTTTAAAAGTATTTTAGTAAACGTACAATTTATTGAGAGGGCGTTTTCTATATTCGACACATTGGTACTTGCCATCTGAACAGCTTAAAGTTAAAAGGGTGAAATGTTTAGTGGGAATCTGATCATAATCTTGAAGTAATGTGTCAGGTACAAGAGTGATACATAATAGAAAACACTTTTAGCAAACGCTTGACAATTATAGATAAGATGCATTCTGGGCGAGGCTTTATTCTATTTTTAGTTTTATTGCATTTGGCGGAATTTTATCAAAGGGTTCCCACTTCAGTTAGTGGCCTGAATCACAGCTTTAAAAAAATTGATTTTGTGCAGTCTGTGGAAACTGCAGCTCTGGCGAGCATCTTTGGTGTGGTTATAAAATGAACCTGCAATTGAATGTGAAAACAGGCAATTCAGTAGTTCTTTGTGCAAACCACAAAAATGTATTGCAATGTCCAAACTGCATCACTTCCTCTCCGTTATTATAGATATAAAACGGGCTCATGAAACTTGAGCTGCACTGCACTTCTGCCTTATGTTGGGACACAGAGGGAAGGGTCACACACATGTTAAGGTAAATAAAATCAAAATTGTTGCACTGCGTTTGAGACTTATATCTATAATATTTATTTTAAAAGATACGCTTTTAATGTATTGCTTTGTTGACAAATGCAAAATGAATATTGAAAAGTTAAATATGATCAAATCACCGACACCTGAAATAATTCTTGGTCGCATTCCTCCTTGTTATCTAACAGCAAGTTCTGCGTTCCCATATCCGCTGAGTAAGTACGACAGAAATGCATAAATTGATGTACATGAATCTAGACTTCTCTCAAAGACGATGTTGAAGTTCCTTCACGAATTAGAAATGGCATTGAATCAATGATAACTTGACTCTTTCACCACTAATTTTACGGCTGAAACAATTGAGAAAGTTGCACCTTGCTGAATGAGTAGCCAGACTTCTTATGGCCTAGCAATTCCACAGTTACTGCTAACCAGCCTCACTGGCTCTCGAAAAATAAATTGATTTTTTTTTGGTAAATATCATTTTTTTTCATTGTGATACAAAATAATCTCATTTTAAAAAAATATTTCTTTGTTGTATTTAGCTTTTATCTTGATCCTATGTGTACTCCAAATCATGCTGTTCCGTTAAAAGTGAAGGATGTCAGTGTTTTATATTTTCGCGCTTGTTGCCTGTGAATTATTCCGTGATGTTTCCCGTGCTTGCTCATCTCTCTGCTGCTGGACACGTGATGATTTTCTTATTTTGTGGGCTGAGTCGAACTTTTGTCAGGGATAAGAAAATTTCAGCTGAAGGCAGCTCTAGATCTTTATTGGAAACTAAAAGAACACTACTTGCTGCATTTATTTTAATCACTGACTGCAAAGTCTCGCCCCTAATGAACAGTATCCCTTACAATGAAACAGATTGGCTGAGGTAGACAGATGCGTTAGCAAGAAAATTGGTTGACATTTTGTTTTATGTTTAATTGATAATATTTAATTTAAAAAATGAGGCATTAGGAAAAAAATAAAATTTGCATACAGCAAAGTAAAAGCAATAGCTTTTAAATATGGCCTAATGGTTAGCACTGCTACCTTACAGCGCCAGAGACCCGAGTTCGATTCTATCCTTGGGTGACTGTGCGGAGTTTGCACATTCTCCCCTTAACTGTGTGGGTTTCCTTCAGGTGCTTTGGTTTCCTTCCACAATCCAAAATCGTGCAGGTTACGTGGATTGGCTGTACTAAATTGCCCATAGTCTCCAGGGATGTGTAAATTAGATGGATTAGCCATGGGAAATACACGGTCACAGGAAAGGGGTGTGGGGGGTGGAGATCCTGGGTGGGATGCTCTTTGGCGAGTTGGTGTGGACATGTTGGGCTGAATGCCCTGTGTCCACATTTAGGGATTGTACAGATATGTTTTATTTAGTGCACTGCTTCATGCAGGAAATCAGTCCTTGGGGGAAGTGTAGGTTCACAGTGTTGGTTAAGGATTCCATCCTTCCCCAGTAAAGAAAGACAACCTTGGGTGCTATGATCTGTCAGGATGCATATGGTAGCTAGAAATGGGAAAGTTCAAGGTTCAATTTTCTGCATCTTTAGAGTTCAGTAAACAAATTGTGATGAAAGTTTCAGTTTGAAGAGATGTGTAGAAATAATATTGGGTGATTTCAACTTTTGCAAAATAGATTAGAATTATAGTATGCAAGTGATCATGTTTTGTTGATTGCATTTGTTTTTGCTACCAAAATCTGTATACTACTGTAACTATAAGAAAAGCATTGCATAATTTTTGTTCTCGGTACTGAGTCAAGCAAACCATAGATATGAGAGTTGAACAACAAAGTGTATACAACATGTTAATTGTGAGAATAAACATACACAACGATGTCAAGGATTAGCATGCTTGACTGGAAAAAGGTAAAAGTTCAAAAAGATAAAAAGGGATCTTGCTCAAGTTGATTGTACAGAAATGTTGCCAAGATGACAGATTAGCAGTAGGGGTTTCAACTTTGAGATAAAAAGAAGATAAATTCAGTGGAAACACAGATACAGATGTATCCAAAAAGATTTCTGTGAATAGATTAAAACGAACCTGAAACTTTTAAAGGAAAGATTTAAATGTATATTGTACCTTTCATCATTTCAGCACAGCATAAATAGGAAGAACACAGTAGATGTAGTTTTATATGAAATTTTACAATGCCAATTTTAAGGTAACTTGGTTAGAAAGTTGCCTAATTAATGAGAAATAAAAAAAGAGTGCATGTATGTTAGGTGGAGCCAGAACGTAAATTTAGTAAGTATCAAATCCACTTTCTTTTTTATCTTTAATTATTTTGACTATCAAAAATCTAATGCAGATGGGAGTAATTCCAATGAACTAGCCTCCCCTGTTTTCTGAGAAGAGAATTTCACAGACTAACAACACTTCCCTAAAAATAAATCCTCATCTCCTTCTTAAATGTGAGGCCTGTTATTTTTAAACTGTGTCCCTTTGTACTTGTTTCTCATAAAAAGGGGTAATTCTCTCAAAATATATTCTGTCTAGTGTCCTCAGGATTTTACATGTTTAAACAATATCACTACTAATTCTTCTATACACCAGTGTGTAAAGTTCCAACTGTTCAACCTTTCTTCATATGTTATTCATCCAATGAATGAGTCATGTTTGTTGACAGACAATAATGACTGTACTTCAAAGTAGTAAGTGCACTGTACAGAACTATAAGATCGATGCAAGGTCAGAAATGTGAAGCGCTTTATTTGAAAACTTTCACTTATTTTGTAACAATACTTCAAGCAGCTAAGATTTTTATGTGCCATTACATGATGTTCTTGCTAGATGAATGCTTTGAAGTATGGAAATGCCATAAAAATGCAGTCACCTCACACAGTAATTAGTTCATTTTTAATGTGTTTACAATTAATGTTTCCTCTTATGTGTTCTTCCTTTGAAAATGAGAGACTGAGTAATTTTATCTTGAATTTAGATAATGTTATGTTTGGGCTACATTTGATTATACTGTCAGGGTTGCCTCTTATTAGTTGCTTGTCTGTGATTGACTGCATTATGTACTCTGTTATAATTATACCAAGTACAGGATGTTATCATGTCAGTCTTTTCAGTGCTACTTGGTTGAAAGCATGTCCTGACCATGGCATAACATGTCTCAGTAGTAACCAAGGCATAATCTTTTGACTAAAGAAAAAGAATCATATCTAACAATTAGCTGAAGAAATTTGTATTTTTACTCAAGCTTTGGTAAGATACACTGTGGTATAGATTGGCCTTCTGGAATATTCTATGTGTAACCCTCGTGCAAAAGCAAGCCTGCATTTAAATGTTATTGAAATCTATGCCCTCTGGTGCACTGGGAATAATTATCTATTATCTAGTTCTGAGAGAAAAAATGTGCAAAGGACAATCCTTGGTCTCTACCAAGTCATGTTGAAGGTAGAATTGCAACAATTGGATTTGGATATAAACTTGAAGAAGAAAAAATACAAGGCTTTGAGAGATGAGAAAGGGAATCAGGTTGTTGGATCTTTCCTCTGAAGAGATGGCACATATGCTATTGGTTGAAAGATTTTCTGTATGTTATATTCCATGATCCAAATTGGATCCATGATTTTGAAGCCAGAGCAGATAAGAACTGGTGAGAGTTGCTGCTGCTTTCTGTCTCTTCCTACACCAACTTATGAACACTTTGTCCAGTTAGAGAAACCCAAAATGAGGTGTTAACTATTGTATGCAGGCCTGTGACCATTCAAATACAATGGGTTTCTCTAATCTGTGAAGAGCATAAGTGTTCTTTGGAGCTCTCAACAGCTGGGGAATACTCAGGTAAAAGCGAAACACAAAACACAAGTGGAAACTTAAGACTTTAGGACTGCAGGAAACAAAAGTAACAATTGTATTTTTTTTCCCTGTTGGAAAATTACATAAGGCCCAAAAAACAACACCCTTCCAGTACATTCCCACCACAATTCTGGTAGAGTGCAAGGAAGGGGTTGGAAACTGGCAGAAAACCACTTATAATACTGCATTACTATTATCTGCGAGATGAGGTGAGGTGCTAATTCTCCAATGATCATTCTAAGGATAGAAAGACAAGGACATGTAATGTTGGGAGATCCCCTGTCTTTGAACTCCCAGGGGACAAGGTAACATCATTTAAATAGAAATCCAGAGCATACAGAGATGTGGGATGGCATGAGAGGTGGATGGTAAAATTTTGAATTCAATTTTTTTAAAAATCTGGAATAAAGGAAGTTAGCCTAATGATGACCTTTGCTGATTGTCATAAAATAAAATGTTGTTTAATTATGCCCTTTAGGTAGGAAATCTTGATCCTTACCTGGTCTGGCCAACATGTGACGCCTGATCCACAGCTACATCATTAACTGTTAACTGCTTTCTGGGCACTTAGAGATGTGAAATAAATGCTGACCTAGCATATCCCAGGAGTGAATTCAAAAACGGACAAATTTTTTTCAATGGTGCAAGACCAACCCAGAAAATTGTCTGCTGCTCCTGGTGGTTTTCAGAAGTCAATTTTCTTATGCTTACCAGATTATTTTACGTAGGAGACTATTTGGAACTAATTTTACATATTGCTGGGACAAGATCCTAATAACTGTCTGGATACTGACTCTCCTAGCCAAAGTGGAGAGGTTGTGATGTACCCAAGAGGTAACCTCAGTAGCATGGTAACTGCCGGTCCTATATCAGTCAGGTGCCCTATCCCTGCATACTGCCCCAGGGTCACTATTAGTGGGAGTGATCTCAGTGAAAATGCCAGGATCATAACCTGTGGAATTTTGTGCCTATATTTATTGCATGCATGTATTAAAATTAATTTAGATCCTTTGTGACAAATTGTAACTTGTACATTTTTGTTTGTTTTGTAGAGTTCTCATCCTTAACAACATTCTTAAGTGAAGAGGAAAATGGCATCCACATGGGTAAATTATAAGTACCATTCAACTTGAAATTTATCCAAGGAAGAATATCTACCAGTTTTGATTAGCATTGAAAGAACCATTCTCCCAAGATATGGGAGGCTAGTAACCTAAACAGAGATCTTTGAATTACAGGGATTTGAATCAAAGGATTATCTTTGCATACTTTTTCAGTAACATTTGTAGATATATGCAACAAAAATGTCATTCAGTGAAGAAACAAACCATTTATATGATGTAGCCTCCATGTCCACAATTATTTTGAAATAGTTTAAAAAAAAAGCATGCCTTCTTTACATAAGCTACATTGCTGAAGTCCTCACTGCAAACAACAGTAAATTTCTTGTTATGCTGATTTTCCTGTTAGCCCATACTGATTCCAATAACAGTGAATTGTTCATCTGCCTGTTGTTGACTTTTCCAGGAACTGAAGCAGCTTGAGTAGTTGATGACACTTTCAAATTTGTCGTTGATGCTGCTTCATATCAATTTATTATTCCTGGCAGGATTAACCTTGTGTATTCATTAGAAATGGAAGTCAAAGAGCGGGATTTGTTTAGAAAATTTGTGGAGACAACTTTTCAATTTACAAAATCTGAGGTAATGCTAAACTTATACAAATATTGGTTAGGATATTGTGCCCAGCAAAAATGTCAAAGCCATGGAGAAGGTTGAAAGGTTGATGCCAGAAATGAAAGGCTTTAATTACAAGGAGAGTGTAAGGAAACTGAGACTTTTTTTCCCATGAGAAGAGAGGTTAAGGAACAAAATGTAACTGATGTTTACAAAATTATAAGTTCAATGATCGGAATAAAAATGATCTGAATTTAAAATATCACAAACATATTAAAATGAGGACTTATAAGAAGACTTGTTAAAAGTGTACAGTTAGGGCAAAAGACAAATTTAGAGACAGAATAAAAGCTTGAAAAGGAAAATGGATAAATACTTGAAAGGAGAAGTATGAAAAAAGTACAGAGGATTGGATTAACTATATCCGCTGTTTTCAGAAGAGCTGGCACATGGCTGTTTGAGAGAATGACCTCTTTCTGTGCTGAAAAGTATTGTCATTCTGTTTAATCATAAATAAATAATATGCATTTGTATTTAAATATTGGTTTAGCTATATTTAGGGGAGGTTTATGAGATTCAGAAATTACAGGAGTATAGAGGCATTTCAACAAAGTGGGTTATTATGTGGTATTTGAGTTCTTCATCATACTTAATGTGGGAGAGGGCACTGCCCTCAGATCAGATACATCTAAGTATGTAATAGTATGGCTTTGCTTTAAAGGACTATATTTTTCTGAGCAAATATGGAATCTTTTTTTTTTCAGAATTATCCACTTTTAACATCGAAAGATGAAAGAATATCACTAATGGAAACTATGGGTTATTTCTTCTTAATTTAAACTGGTTAAAGATACAGCCTACCACTGACATATAAGAACATTTTTTTTCTGTAAAATAAACCCTCCACTAAATTAATAAAATATCCAATTAACAAACACTGCACATCCAAGGCAGTGAAGCAATAAGAAAAACAAAAAATGGCAGGAGTACTGCTTGAAACAAGAGAGAGACTAAATCAATATTTGCCACTTTTGAGAAGATTTGTAGCTTAGGGTAAGGTTCAGGTTGTAAGTTTGCTCGCTGAGCTGGTACACTTGGTTCTCAGACATTTCATCACTGTGCTGGGTAACATCATCAGTGAGCCTCCATTGAAACACTGGTGTTCTATCCCATGTTCTGGGACCAATCACCTCAACACCCACAAAAGGATCTGCATCAGGAGTCACAACACATTGCAGCAGGAGGAACTATGAGTAGCAGAAGAAAAATGCCTTTACAGTATATTCAAGAACAACTGATACCCGATAAACACAGTCTGCCGAATCTTAAACAACAAACTCAAACAAGAAGACACAACATGCCCGGAGACTCTAGCCATACTACTATATATCAAAGATGTCTCGGCGATGACTACCAGACTATTCTGACCTCTTGGCTTCATGGTAGCCCACAAAACTACCAACACACTGAAACAGTAACTGATGAACCTACTGATGAACCTAAAAGACCCTGTACCAACAACCAACAAATTGAATGTCATGTATAAAATACTGTGCAAGGACTGCAACAAACATATATTGGACAGACAGGCAGAAAACTAGCCACCAGGATACACGAGCACTAACTAGCCACCAAAAGACATGACCAACTATCACTAGTATCTTTACACACAGACAAAGAAGGACACCACTTTGACTGGGACAACACAACCATCCTGGGACAGGCTAAACATGGGAATTCCTAAAGTCCTGGCATTCAAACCGGAACTCCATCAATAAACACATTGATTTGGTCCCCATTTACCAACCTTTGAGAAAAAGAACTGGAAATTATAACACCCACCTTACCAGACCAAGACACATAAATAGAAAGTGGGGACAGAACACCAGCACTTCAACGGAGGCTCACTGTTGATGTTACCTAGCATGGAGACAAAACGTCTGAGAACAAACCAGCCAGCTCAGCAAGCAAACTTACAACCTGAACTAAATCAATACATTGTTATTGGAGGAGAGAATGTACTCCGTTCTCAGGGTGCCACCTATCTCTGAAAAAGCAGAGACACCCATGTAAGGATGTGGCCATGGAAGAGAAGCAGGCAGTCAGGAATTGCAAACCCTTCCACAGCTCACCGTCCAGATCTAATGATGGCTACTTTAGCTAGGCTCAGGAGTTGACCCCAACGAGGTCAAGAACCATGTTTTTAAAAAAATCTTATTAACCCACTATGAAATGATCTAATCACCTAATCAAACACTAAATACTGCCCACCAGAGAAATAATTCAGTTCAATGTTTTTATTCAACCTGTTCAGACATGTTATGGCATACTGTATCTCTGGAGCTGATGGGATTTGAACTCAGGTTTTCTACAAGAACACAAATCTCAAAAGTAAAGTCCAATGAGCACCACCCACTGTCAATCAACTCTAGAGCTGTTCTGCTTTGCTGTTAAAAGGATGCGCATTGTCACACTAATACTCACGTCTTCTCTAATCCTTCCTACAATCACCTTAACGCTCTCTGATAATTGACCTCTCAGATAGGTACCTCATAATTTTAAATTAATTCATCCCTCAAACTTCTCTGTTTTAGAAAAACAACTCTCATTTCTATCCAATCTTTCCTAATAACCGCAATTGTCAATCCCTGGCAACATTCTTGTAATTTTCCACTGTACTCACTTCACAGAAATTATGTCCTATCTGTAATGTGGTGACTAGAATTGTAGAAAGGTTCCAGTTGTGGTCTAACCAATGTTTTATACACTTGCATCATTACATCTCTGCTCTCGCATTCTATACTACATCCAATAAAGGAAAGCATTCCATATGATTTCTTTACCAGTTTATCCACCCATCCCGCCACCTTCAGGAATCTATAGACATGCACTGTTAGGTTCCTGATGAAGGGCTTTTGCCCGAAACGTTGATTTCGCTGCTCGTTGGATGCTGCCTGAACTGCTGTGCTCTTCCAGCACCACTAATCCAGTATTAGGTTTTTTAATTTGTCTAGTTCTCTCAATATCCTCCAATTCACTGTATATTCACTACATTTGTTTGTCTTCCCCAAATTCATTACTTTTCACTTTTCTGGATTGAATTCCATTTGCAACTTTTCTGCTCACTTAATCAAACCATTGTTATGATTCTGGAGTTGCCGACTATCAAGTTTAGGGCAATATTTGTGTAATTTCTCAATAATGTAAGTCCAAGTTATTAACATATGGAGTAAGCAATATGAGCACCATCAACGAGATCTGTCAAATGACATTAGAAACCACTTTGACCTTGCAACTCTACACTTTGTTGTCTATCACCCTGCCAAACATTGGATCCAACTTGCCATATTTGCTGGTATCCCATGGGATTTCACTTTAGCGACAGGTTTGTCATGTCGGATCTTGTTAAGTATTTTACTAAAATCCGTTCAGACAACATCCATTGCACTACCCTCATCAACCCTCCTTGCTCCTTCCTCCACAAATTTGACTATATTAGTAAGACATGAGCTTCCCCTTAGAAAACCATGCTGACTGACTCTGATTAATATGTGCCTTTCTCAATGACAGTATATTCTGACTCTCAGAAAGGGTTCCAACAACTTGACAACCACCAACGTCGGACTAACTGCTCTACAGTTATTCTTTGCATGCTTAACATTTTTCATGTTGCATGTTCCTAGTTCAAATCTTTCTTTTTTCTAGTTTAGAAGAGTTTTATTCTTACTTTGTCTATACAAATAACTTCACAAGCTTCAACATATGTATGAGAGTTTATATCTGGTGCATTATACTGTTCAGCATTATAATTGCAACACTGGTACAAACACACTGCAGTGTTGCTAGCAAAGTCAGGGCTGCAGGGGGCAACACTGTAAAATTGTTGAATTGTTAGAAATAGTCTGTACCACTGCCAGGTGCAGTGGTATTGTTATAGAAGTAGTCATTCAGAAGAGTTGACTAATAGTCTGGAGACACAAACTCAAATCCTTCCAGAGCAGCTGGTAACATTAAATTCAATGAATAACCTGGAACAACGAGATTGGTGTGAACTGCCCTTTAGCCAGGAAAATCTGCTGAATTAGCTTGTCTGGTGTATGTATGATTCAAAGACCCACAGCAATGTGGTTCACTGTCAACTCTTAAACTCCACTGTCCCAAACCACTACTAAAAATGCAAAAAAGAATTAACCCTGCAAAGTCTTCCTCAGAAATCTCTGGGAATTGTTCTGGGAGAGTTGTTGAAAAGGCTAGACAAGCTAACATACTGATATAGTAATTTTTCTAATCATACCTTTCAGCCAATATTCCAGTCACCACCTCTGACTATGTGCTATCTCACTGCTGGCACAAATCTCCACAGAGGTAGTAACACAGTAGTGTACACTAGCAATCCTCAATATTGACTCGGACCCCATGATGTCTTGCGGCATCAGGTTAAACATGGACAACAATACCTCCTGCTGATTAATACTTCCATGCTGATGAATCAGTGCATCTTCATGTTTAATGCAAATTGGAAGAAGCACAAAGAGTGACATTGAAACAAGGAAATGTTCTGTAGGTGGGAGACTTTAAAATCCATTCCCCAGGTTAACTAAGTAGAAATCGGTAGTTACCAAGCTAGTGAAGTGCTGAACCCCTTACCTGTGAGAGTGAACCTCATCAGGTCCTGAGAGAATCAACAAGAGAGAAAAAAAAATCTACCTGACCTCATTCTGGTCATTCAACCTATTGCAGATGCATCTGGCCATGATGGTATTGGTGGAAGTAACCACCACCACTTGTCAAGATGAAGTTGTGCCATCATATTGAAGTCACCACTGTGCTGCATGGCACTACCACCATGCTAAATGGGGTAGATTTTGAACAGATCTAACAACTCAAAACAGGAGGTCATGTCATGGGCCATCATCAGCAGCAGAATTGCATTAAATCACAATCTGTAATCTCATGACCTGCATTTCCTCTAACCTGATTAACTGCATCCATTGCTCCGATGTGTCCCGATGCTTCCTACATCGGGGAGATAGAGTGCAAACTCTATTGGTTCGGGGACATCTATGGCCTGCATGCTCCAATCAACCCCACCTACCGGTGGCCAGCCATTTCAACTCCCCCTTCCAATCACCCAACGACATATCCATGGGTCAAAATAACGCCGCCACACTAAAACTGGAGGAAGAACACCTCATCTTTCATCATGGGAGCTTCCTACCTTATGGCCTCAACATACCTTACTACCTTATGGCCCCAGCTTCCAAATCTGCCCACCCCCACCTCATCTCAGATTCAGCCCTCCCTCTCTACCTACTCCCTTGACCTGATCTAATCTGTCCATCTTCCTCCCCGCCTATCCGCTCCCCTCCGCTCCACCCCTCCCACTGACCAATCTCAATTACCTCCTACCTACATCCACCTATCACCGTCCCACATACCTTTCCCCCAGTCCCACCCTCCTCCCGTTATTTATTTCTCAGCCACCTTCCCTGCCCCCAATCCTGATGAAGGATTCCCCCCTACCCCCGAAACGGCGTTTCTCCTGCTCTTCTAATGCTGCTTGCCCTGCTGTACCTTTTCCAGCTCCACATTTTATTGACTTTGACTTTCTAGCATCTGCAGTGCTCACTATCTCAAAGCCTGAAATTTCCTCTACTCTACTATTACTAACCAGCCAGGGATCAGCCCTGGTTAATTGAACAGTGCAGAAAAACATGCCCAGAGCAACACCAGGCATACCTAAAAGTTAGACGCCAACCAGATGAAGTTAGAACACAAACAATGGAAGCAACAATGTTTGGACCTAAGTAATCCTATTTACCAACTGAGCAAGTCAAAGCTTGCCACCCTACCACATCCAATTGTGAATGATAGTGGACAATTAAACAACTAACAGGGGAAGGTGACTCCTCAATCATCCCCATCCTCAATGTGATAGGGGAACTCAGCAGGTTACTGCAAAAATTAAGGCTGAAACATTTGCTACCATCGTCAGCCAGAAGTGCTGAGTAGTTGATCCATCTTCACCTCCTCCTGAGGTTCCCAACATCACGTGTCAGTTTTCAGAGGTTTCATTTTACTGTATTTAATACAGTGAAGGCAAAAGGGCCAGACATTCTGGCTGTAGTTCAGAAGATTTGTCCTCCATTTATAAGGAGCACACTTCACTAGAATTATTTCAATAATTCAAAAAGTCCTTTCTGACAGCACTTTAAAAACCTCTCACCTCTCCCATCTATAAGGACAAAGGCTACAGTTGCATGTGAATACTGAAAGTTCCTCTCTGAACCAATGTCGCGGTATCTTGGTACTTTCTCCCTAACAATGTCATGGGTGTACTTGTGCCAATGGACTGCAGCCATTCAAGAATGCCGCATTATTTGGTAAACTTTTGAGGGTTGGGAAGGATGGCTGTTGATTGAGGGCATAAAAGAGGGAGTCGAATCCTTTATAGAATGTATATTGGCTTTAAAAAGTATTTAATTTGCACCTTATTTATCATACTTCTTCTTGCTGACAGTCTACTGGTGGGGCATGTGAGTCCTGGTGGCCGAATGGTGGGTATGCTCCCGTGGGCTGTGGTGGCATTGGTGAGCAACTTGCCCCAGGAAGTGATCTGACTCCAGCTCCCAATGGTGCTTTTGTAAGTCTGTTTCAATCTTTCTTACTCATATAATTTTAGATGCCAAAATTGCACAATATGTTCACCAGCTTAAGAAAGAAAAAAAATTGATGTTTCAAGAAATGATCTTTCATCAAAATATGCTAATTAACAAAGAAAAATTATGAATACCATTCCATATTTGAGTAATAAGGAACTGATGAATAACACCTAAAATAACTGACTGTTTGTTTGTTTCTCTCAGAGTTACAAACATGATCATGGCATGTGTGGAAGGTTTCTCGCGTGTCATGAAAGAATAGCAATTTCCGTTTTTATAGCAAAGAGATATGTCCTAAAGTATCGAACAGGAGCATTATAAAATAAAGTATAATACCAAGCTACAGACTTTGGTGACCAAAATCTGGGTCAAAGAGCTAGATTTTAAGGATTGTGTTCACGGTGCAAAGCCTGGTAGAGAGATGGAGAGACAAAAGGAGAGAATTCCACAATCTCGAGTCTGGACAACTGAAAGCATGTCCCCAGTTGTTAAGCAAATATAGTTGCTAATGCACTAACAGTCTGAATTAAAAGAGGACATAAAACCTGAAGGCTTGTGGGATTGGAAGTGATTATAGAGATAGGATGGGATGAGGCCTTGGATTGATTTGAAAACTCTTGAACAGATTTTTGCTGAGTTTGTTTGCCTTGGGAGCCCATTGAAGTTGTTGACCAGGAACAAATGCCTTATCCTGCATGTCATTAGAGTCAGAGATGTACAGCATGGAAACAGACCCTTCGGTCCAACCCATCCATGCTGACCAGATATCCCAACCCAATCTAGTCCCACCTGCCAGCGCCCGGCCCATATCCCTCCAAACCCTTCCTATTCATATACCCATCCAAATGCCTCTTAAATATTGCAATTGTCCCAGCCTCCACCACTTTCTCTGGCAGCTCATTCCATACATGTGCCACTCTCCCTGTGTGAAAAAGTTGCCCCTTAGATCTCTTTTATATCCCCTGTCACCCTAAATTTTATGCCCTCTAGTTCTGGACTCCCCGACCGCAGGGAAAAGACTTTGTCTAATAATCCTATCCATGCCCCTCATATGTCTTCCAACATTGAGTTCAAACCTATTATGGGTTTCCTCACTTTGCTCCTTATCAAAATTTACAGCATAGCCCTCACCTCTGTTGTTACTGGACTTTATTTAATATTGCTTTGCATTTGACTTTTACATGTATATTATTAATTTATTATTAGAATATTACTATTCTTCTTCAGAACCTTTTGATATTTTGAAGTTTGTGCATTAAAGTGTTGAGTTGTCTAATAATTGAAATTAGGTAATGCAAGTAAAACTGCAAAGTGGGAATTTAGTGTGAAAAATTCAGTCAATGAAAAACGTGTTGGATAAAATTGGCTTTTAGATTTGTTATAAGCTCACTACGCTCGAGATGATGACCAATTTCACTCCTTAATTTGTACATAATTTGAAATATTATATTGCTTTGAATTAAGGGTAGACTGTAAATTGAGTATTGTAATCAGATTTAAATAATTTAAAGGAAAATGATCAAATTTGGTATGTATTTTTATTTTACAGGTGAGCTTGTAATAGACCTTTCACAAGGGAAAAAATCTCTAAGCTCATGGCTAATCAAATTTTTACTTAAGTGAAATGGTTTAAAATAGATTTGAGACTTGCACAGTATTTGAAGTACATTCTAATGTAACTGAGAATTTCTAATAGCTTATCAACAGAGCACTAGCCAATTACTAACAAGAGCCTTGGTTCATGTCATGTCCTGTACAGAATGATATACAGCAACATTTGACAGGTTACATATACTTCAGCTTATGGGGTGAAATTCTTTTTAAGGATATTTGTCTCTTGCTCCCTTTTCCCATTCTTGGTCTCCTTACATCATTTGTGAGTCCTTTGGATGGTAATGGACAGTTCAATGCACTTTAAAAACCAGTTGTGAAGAGACGTGTACAAATGGCCTGGGGCTGATCTCCCTCCAACATGGGGAAGTGCCTGGTTTCTGTTTTGTGCCTCATTGGCAGCTGTTTTAAAATTTGGCATGTAGAAAATTGTTAAAACAACTTCGATCCTATTAACATGATGGTAATAATTTGCGTAGCAAACATTACCCAGCGTATCTTGTGTAGAAATTCATAAAGTTTGACAACATTTCCTGTTGCATCAAATTATCCCCAACATTGCTCTAAGAAAGGAATGTGTGTAGATATTTTTGCAATATTGAATTTCTACACCAATGAAACTACTTTAGGCAAATTTAGGAACATTTTTAAGTTAGGGACTTTCTTTAGTACACATCATTTGAAAACTGCACTATATTTATTCAAACTTTAATCACATCATCAAGATTTTTTTAAGGTAGGAAAGACATTGAGCAGAATCTTACAGTGATCTGAGCCAAATGGGCTATGATAAAATGTGTAGCAGATTCAGACGACAATTGCAGAGAGGCCCATCTCAGCATCAAGATCATTTTGCCCCATTTTTAGTGCTTTTCACAAGTGGCATGCCAAGATTCTCACTAGGCAGCAGCAAGATGCAGGTGATGCTCATTATTGTTTGTTCAATGTTATGTGAATGCCACAACTTAGCTCATTAATGTTCAGCTACCCATCTTACCAAATTTGCCAAAGAAGCTGGATGTCAAGAAAACTCGACAGGGAAGCCAGTGAGTGTACCAAGCAGAATCAGCTTGTTCCTTTCTCCAAACTGCCTCCATGTTGTGTGCAATCAAACTGCAGACCAGGCAAGATCAATGGGCATTTACCAAACACACCCCTCCTCCACAGTATTGGCATCTGGCAGTCAATACTGACCATCCTGGCATTTCTGCTTTGTTCTGACAGTATGCCCTGTAAGCACAGACCTGTATTATATGGCACACCAGCAACTAGCTTTGAAAGGCTACAGCCCAAGGACAATTTGGGATCCAGCTTAGGGACTGAACCAGGCTGCACATTAAGGATAGTCGCTTGCTCTCTTAGCACTTGCTCACTTAGCACCTACCTGCATGCTCACAGCATCCCTTGCCTTGCTTTGTGTTGTTCTGCCAATTACACAAACAGGCAGCTTGTCTTGCTATTCAACAGTGCTCAGTTAAAGGGGTGTACAACCTGCTGTGCTATGTCAATTTTACACCTACTTCATGTACCAGCAGATTATGTGGTAAACACACCAGTTTTGCCGCAAAAAGTAATTATCTTTCAAAGACTTAGGGGAGTAATCCACACTGAAGCCCACGGATGCACCCATCAGTTAGGTACACAAAGTCAAGAGCACCCTCCCGTTCCGGTCCTAAGGATTGGCCACAGTCAGGAATCCAGTCAGTGGGATCTAAGTTAAGGTCCTATGCCTCTGCAGAGCAGGAAGTAGGACAAAGTTAGTCCATTAGCTCCATAGTACGAAGTCTGGGGCAGTAGGATGGTGAGATTTATAGTCATCAATCAGTGGTCTCAGCACATCTTGTCTGGTGGGCTATGGGTCTGTTCAGAGAAAATCAAGAAGTTGGAGCTGGGGTGGCCTTTGCCATGGACATTTGCCTCATCTTTGGGACAAAGGGCAGGAGGCACAGTAAGGGCACAGTATAATTGTGAAGGATCAGGTGGATTTGCAAACAAGAACAGCTGAGTGTAGGTGAAGGTAAGCACGTTTATAGTGGGATTTGGGGAAACCTGTGGGGTTAATGGGATGGACTACCAGGAAGGGGATGTGGATATTTGGGGGATCACTAACATGGTTAGGCTAAGTCTGGACGCAGCTTGAAGAGGAGTATTTGGTGTTTCCAGCCCTCATCATAGAATCTGCACAATGGGGAAGAAAATGGCTGCGAACAAACTTGAAGTGGGAAGGGTGGTAAATGAGGAACCTGTAAGTAAGGAAGCTGCAGCAAACACCACTCCAAGGGACTTTAAAGGTCACATGTCTATGAAATGTACAGCACACAAGCTCCTATTCACTGGCTACTCTTCAGCATTGGCCCTCTCTGTATGTTACAGATCTCTGGCACAGCCACTGCTAGACAAAGATATCACCAGGAACCAATGCCGTATGTAGGGATAGGGAGGGAGAAACGTTTTTCAGGGAGTGGAGAATTCTACCCTTGCTCCTGTATTTTGCACCAACTCATTTGCCCATCACCAAATGTAAGATCTGCCATGACCCAACACAATTGGGCAATGTATTGAAAGTTTGATTTCGAAAATATATTATTTTAAAAATCCTTCTAATTGTTTTGCTTGAAGAGAACTAACCTGGTGCAGTTTGATGTGAAAACAATTTATCACAAAATGAAAGCAATTTTAATCAGAGGGATACAGATCCTTAGGATACAGGCGACAGGTTTAGATAGAGGACCTGGATTGGCACAGGCTTGGAGGGCCAAAGGACCTGTTCCTGTGCTGTAATTTTCTTTGATCTTTGTTCTTAATCAGTGTCATCCACAACCTTGAGTATTGCAAGCATTGGAAAATGACATTTAATAAAAACTATCTAGGTCCTTTTCTCTAATTGCAGGTGGCTATAGTAGTCAGCAGGAAAGAAAAGTATACTTGGAAATGGACATGCTGGTACTCAATTCTAAGTATAAAAGACTAGTCAGATTAGTGAGTCTCATCTTCCAGTTTCACTAGTTTTTCCTTCTGTGAGATTGCTTAAAGTATCTAAAGCTTGACCCTCACAAAAAAGTTAAATGTAACAGTCAACTTGAAGACCTCCTAATAACTACAATTAGTAGAAACTCATAATGCTGATTAGTTTGACCTAGAGGTAAGGCCAGTGTTGTGGGCAACACTAGTTTCTCACATGGTGTTTTTAAAACAGCCAAAAAGGGCTGCAGAAACCTGATTTGGATATATTTGGGCTTGAATTTCTGGAATACTTTGCTTTGGATTGGCCAATTTTGATTACATTCCGCTGAGTAAAACAGCACAACTTAGTGGAAAACTCATGGCCACACTTCTATCTTTTACCCAAATTACAAATGAATGTAAGCGGAAGAAGGTCCATTCAGTAGATGACTTGTGCTCTCACTCTCTCTACTTTGAACATAACCAAACCTGATTTGATTTGATTTATTGTTGTCACATGTACCAAGGTACAGTGAAAAGTAATGTTTTGGTTGCTTTACGGGCAGATTGTATCATACAAAAGTGCATCAGGTAGCAGAACAGAATGCAGAATACAGTATTACAGCTGTAGATAAAATACAGAGAGAGAGAGATGAACATTAACATTTGAGAGGTCTTTACAAAGTCTAATAACAGTGGGGAAGAAGCTGCTCTTGAATCTGTTCGTATGTGTAGTCAAACTTTTATATCTTCTGCCCAATGAAAGAGAGTATAACTGGGATGGGAAGGGTCTTTGATTATGTTGGTTGCTTTCCCGAGACAGTGGGAAGTATAGATGGAATCAGTGGATGGAAGGCTGGTTTGCGAGCTGTGTTCGACTCTCTGTAGTGTTTTTGAGATCTTGGGAAGAGCAGTTGCCATACCACACTGTAATGCATCCAGATAGGGTGCAGCCTATGGTGCATCTATAAAAGGGTCTTTGTGGACATGCCAAATTTTCTTAGACTCCTGAGGCAGTAGATTTATTGTTGTGTATTCTTGACCATCACATCAATGAGGCTGGACTAGGGCAGATTGTTGGTGATCACCACCACTTGTCATGAATGCCAGAAGATAACTGAATATGATATAAGACCATAAGACATAGGAGCGGAAGTAAGGCCATTCGGCCCATCGAGTCTACTCCGCCATTCAATCATGGCTGATGGGCATTTCAACTCCACTTACCCGCATTCTCCCCGTAGCCCTTAATTCAAATGATATGCAAACGTTATTTAAAATATACTTTTATATTCATTAAAATCTAAATAGGTTGGGAGCCGTGGAACCGTGAAAGATTGCACATGCTTCAATGTCGGCAGGGACGTTGATAATCTTCGCAAGGCGATAGTAGGACTAGGTAGGCATATGTTAACTCTGAATTTGCGCATTAAAGTATAGCTCGAATCATTTCTGTATCAAACTTCTAATTGTAATTATTTGTCCCAGTTATTTTGGCAAAGACAATATTTAGCGTGCTTATTAATACTTTTATTTTATACAGTTAGTTCTTGTTCAATATGAATAAGTGAAGTTATTCATTAAGTCCACAAACTGAATATTACGAAACCATATCTGTCTAGGTAAATCTTCATGAAAGTAATGTTAAATCTTTAATCTCTTGTAAAAGATGGAAAAGTGTAATGTTCCGACACATGAAATGGTTAAGGTGAAAGGTTAAGGATAAGATAGATGCATTTGAGAGAAAGCTAGAAAACCATATTAGGAACAAAGATATAGAAGAATATGTTATTAGGATGGTGTGTGATATAGTAATTTTGGTGGACGTTCAAGTGGAACATAAACACTAGCAGGACCCTATTTACCAACCTCTCAGAAAAAGAACCGCAAGTGATATCACCCACCACAACAGACCAAGGCACATAAATAGAAAGTGGGACAGTACACCAGCACTTCAACGGAGGTTCACTGATAATGTTACCTAGCATGGTGACGAAACATTGGAGAACAAACCTTCCAGTTCAGCGAGCAAACTTACAACCTGAACCGCAACCTGAGCTTCAAATCTTCACAAAAATTGCAAATACCATAAGGGTGCAATAGGCTCAAACTAGTCCTTAGATGGGAAACCAATGCAATCTGACTGAGTGCCACCCGTGAACAATTGTGCTTTCTACATGAGTGCCTCAGAAAACTGGTATTACCATGATGTGTCAAATACAAACCACCTCTCAACACCCCATAAGCCAGAAGAACAGCAGAACAGAATGGCTGCAGAATGTTAAGAGAAATGACAAATGATGCTCACAACTGATTCCACAAATACGATTGGGTAATTTTGCGCCAAACAACTCTGTACACCAACGTGACTGACCAGGAATGGACAAGTGTACTAGAACCTACCATCAACACTAAATAACAGGGGGCCAAGACATTGAAAAGACTAGCCCGATAAGAAAAACTGGACAAGCTCACACAGCAATATCACAGACAATTCAGAGGCTTGGATAAAGAATCTATTGAACCAACCACTCTCAGATACGGAAAAGGTCGTCCTAGTACGAGGGATGAACTTCAACCACAGGGACGCAGACAAAAAGAACTTCCTAGCAGCATTGGAATCAACCATGAAAGGCAATGTACTTACTGAAGAAATCCAGCAGGCCATCAGACAGACAGTCATACCAACACTAAGCAGAAAGATAGAAGGGAACACCCTCAACACACAGGAAAGGAAAGCCTTGGAAGTACTTAGAAAAAAACAGAAATATTGTAATCCTACTGACAGACAAAGGGCGCATGACTATCATCTTGAACAGAAAATAATACATTGAAATAGCAAACACACTACTCACAGATACCGACACCTTCCAACAGGTAGCGATGGATCTGACTCTACAACTACAATCATATTAAAGTAACACTCAGGAAAATCCACAAGACAGGTGAAATGAACAAAACAGACTTCCAAAGAATGAAACCTGAAGGATCCAACCCACTCCATTTCTACGGATTACCAAAGCTACACAAACCAAAGACCCCCTTTAGATCCATAGTCTCACTTCCTGGCACTCCAACATACAGACTAGCAAAGGATCTTCACCGTAAACTGAAATACCCAGTAGAAAACTCACATCACTCCATCCACTCCACCCAGGAGTTCCTGAACATCATCAAAGACACCAAGGTAGAGGACAACAAGGTCGTGGTTTCCTTCGATGTGATGGCCCTATTCACATCAGTAAACATCACCCTGGCCGAAGAAACATTGGCCTCACTACTAGATGAACCAAGGATACAAACACTAGTCAACACCAGCATCCTCAAACTAGTAGACCTGTGCCTCACTACCCACTTTACCTTCAATGACAAGACCTACAAACAAATCAATGGAACACTCATGGGATCACCAATTTCAGGCAGAAGCAGTTATGCAGAGGTTGGAACAGCCCTCCTCATGGTCCAGCCCAAGCTTTAGATCCACTATGTGGATGACACCTTTGTCAACATGAAATGGAACAAATTAGAAGAGTCCCACACCACAAACACATAAACAACATCCTTAACTGGTATAAAGTTGACCAAAGAGGAAGAGAACAACAACAGACTCTCCTTCCTAGATATCATAGTAAAACGAAAAGCCAATGGTGAACTGCAGACCAGCGTCTACAGGAAAGTGACATACACAGACCAGATACTCAACTACAGGAGTAATCATCCCAACCCACACAAATGGAGCTGCATCAGGACATTATTTAAATGAGCCACGGCACAGTGCAACAGCCAAGAACTATGAGATGCTGAAGAAAAACAGCTGCCTGATAAGCACAGTCCACCAATTCTTTCACAACAAACCTAAACAAGAAGACACAACATGCCCAGAGACTCTACCCACCTTACCATACATTAAAGACATCTTAGAGATGACGACTAAACTACTCCAGCCCTTGGCATCATGATAGCCCATGAATCTACCAATACACTTAAACAACTCTTGATGAATCTAAAGAACCTTTACCAACAACCAGCAGAACAAATGTCATATACAAAATAGCCTGGAAGGGCTGCAACAAGCATTACATTGGACAAACTGGTAGGAAACTAGCCACCAGGATACACGAGCATCAACTAGCCACCAAATGACATGGCCAACTATTATTAGTATCCTTACACACAGACAATCAGGGTCACCACTTCGACTGGGACAATATATCCATCCTGGGACAGGCTAAACAAAGGCACGCATGGAATTCCTAGAGGCCTGGCATTCAAACTGGAACTCCATTAACAAACACATTGATTTGGACCCCATTTACCAACCCCTCAGAAACAGAACCAGAAGTAATATCACCCACACAACAGACCAAGAACATAAATTAAAAGTGGGATAGTACACCAGCGTTTCAATGGAGGCTCACTGATGCTGTTACCTAGCATGGTGACGAAACATCTGAAAACACATTTCCAGCTTAGCGAGCAAACTTACAACCTTGACACAACCTGAGTTACAAATCTTCACAAAAATCGCAATGAGAAGAAAGTTCCAAACAGCACCAATATGGAAATCCCACATTAACAGTGAAGTAGAGCAAAATACATTTCTAAGACCATTGACTCTGCTTTTGTGCAGCATGAGCTTTCTGACTGGAATCTATTGGGACTCCCTTTGAGAATGGTTGCACCCCCGTATTGGCAGTCAGAGTTAATAAACACACTGACAACTCAAGTTTGTGATGGATCAACCTACATGTTGATCACCATCAGAACTGACTATCTGAAGGGTTTTGGTTTGCACTACTATTATTACTACCTGCTTTACTGTAATCAAATTTTAAAAATTAGTTTTATAATCAATAGGAAATACCAATAAGAATCTTGAAATGTTTCCAGAGCTTTAGCCAGATTTGAAAGATCAAAATTAAAATCAAGCGGGAAGATTACAACTGCTTAAGATTTCATTTGTGACTTGAGCTGATCTGTTTCAGATGAGACAATTAAAATTGAACAATCTATTAAGCCAGAAAAGGAATGCTGAGTTTTTCCTGGAGGCATCACAAGAGCTGTGTAAATAAGATACCTTACCTGTAGGCAGCTGTGGATGTCATTTGAGGGGCTCTAACATTCCAGAGCAGTTTGGAACTACTGTGAATTTGAAAAGTTTCAACAATTACAGAAATAAAGACAAAGTCAGTAGCTTTCAGTGTCAAAGATGCATATGTCTAAAAGCTATGCCCAAGCTTCAACCAGAATTCTGAACAAATTTTGCAGTTAAGATTTAACAAGCAATTACAAGTCTTTATTCTTAATTATCTAAAATACTGTTAGTTCTGCTTTTACCTACAACTTGCTTTAGCAAAATTACTATGATGTTACCAGATGTTATTACTAGACGTGTAGATCCAAGTCGATATCCTGGTTTGATAGGTCATCTCTTCTTTTGTTTAGGTTTTAATGAAATGGTCTTTCACTGAAACATAGGCACACAGTGTTGCAGAATTTTGCTTTAACAACAAAACAGAAGCTACTATGAAGTGAACAAAGACAAAATACAATAATTAATCTATTTATCTATAATACAAACTCATGGGTTTTAAACATTGCATTTTAACAGAAGTGTAATCCCATTAATCCCAAAATATTCCTTTATAAATTGAGAAGAAAAGAAAATTTTTGTACAATACCCAAAAGACCCCTCTTGATACAGTACTCAAAACACTGCTTGTGTAACGCCTTTGCAGGTTTAGATCACTTGTAATTTCAATCTTATACAGTTTCACTTTAAAGGCTTTTTCCTGGAGCTATCATACATTTTCTTCAATATATTCAGCTTTGTAACACCTTCAGGTTTTATCCCAAAACCTCTCATCTGGCACTAACACTAACATTTCACCCCATATTAATCTAATTTATTAAATCTATCATTTTCAGGAGCACTGCTGCATACAGCCATCCTGTACCAAGGTCTTCCCATTACTCAAAATTAAAAATAAAATTAACATTCTCTTTCCCTCAGCTTCAGGCATTTCTATTCAACTTAAAAGAAAACAATTTCTAGAATTCCCACTAAACCTTTGAGGTACCATGCTGGCCACAAACAATCTAAAACAAACACAGGGAAACTTCACCAGTTTCCTCTTTTCCCCTCCCCCCACCTTACCCAAGTTCCAGCCTTCCAGCTCAGCACTGTCCCCATGACCTGTCCACCTGCCTATCTTCCTTTTCACCTATCCATTCCACCCTCCTCTCTGACCTATCACCTTCATCCCCATCCGCATCCACCTATTGTACTCTGTGCTACTTTCTTCCCACCCTCACCGCCCCCGTCCCCCCCCCCCCCCCCCGTCCCCCCCCCCATCCCCCCCACCTCATTTATCTCTCCACCCTGCAGGTTCCCTGCCTCTATTCCTGATGAAGGGCTTTTACCCAAAACGTCAATTTTCCTGCTCCTTAGATGCTGCCTGACCTGCTATGCTTTTCCAGCACTCTACTCCAGACTCGGGTTTCCAGCATCTGCAGTCCTCATTTTTACCTAAAACAAACACAGTCCATCAGTGCACAAAATTCATTCACTCTACAGCAAGGTTTCAAAAACAGTTCTATTAAAAGAAATCCCCATGGTTATAGAAAACTTACATCTAAATTCTTAACTTCAGACACCCAAAGAAAACCTGCCAGTTACAAACTCAAACCATAAATCTAAGCATACAACAACTAACATGAAAAATCATACATATAAAACCCATAGTGTTTATGTTACCGTATTTATATTTAACAGCAAGATATCCCACTATCATAATCCAAGAGTCTTCCTGTAACATGTTCCTCATGTCCAGGAAGGGGAAATTGGGTACTTTTTGTACTTGTATAATCTCCCAGCAAAAATAGGGTTTTTCCATTGGAAGTTACTGACTTAGTTGTTGCTTGGCAGGGGATTTTGTCTTGCTTTGTCACTAATTTTCATAGCAATATACACATAAATATTTTGGGATGTTCATGCATCATATGTTCCTAACTCCTACCTAGACACCTTAATGAGAAGCTGATTTTCATTTTAAATCTAATTCTAGGAACCAATGAACAAGCAATTATTGAAATTCTGACACACAGAAGCAACTGGCAACGTCAACAAATTTGCAAAGAATACAAGGGAACCTGTGGACGTGTGCGTACCAGACTGTTAAGATAGTCAATCAAGGGCTATTAGTTTTGACTCTGTGACATTGATGTTTTGATTTGACTATAATGCATGCAGTTAGATTTCTTGCTTTCCTTATTGCTCAAATTATGATAAGTCACAATAGATAAAGCTTTCCAAAAGGGTTTTTTTCTCCCTTTCTTTACATAACCCTTTCCACCACCTACATCTCTATCATTTCAAATCTACTATACTACTGAGAAGTCGGATATCCACAATGGCAATATATTGGTTGTCCTATTTTGCTGTCATTATCTCAGTTATTATTGATAATTATCAGATTTTCTCTTGGGATATATTTATAATTGTGTAAGATTAGGTGCTCAGCACTAATAGTGGATTACAAATATGAGTCAATATTCCATGTTAATTGTAAAATACTGCACCTTCACATTGACTGAAAGATACAAACTATTTGTGGATTTGTTCTTTTTCTCACTACAGATATATTGATAAACAAAATACTTACCTATTTAAACACTGACGTGCTTACTTCAAACAATTCAGAATTCGGTTGTCTGGGTAAAGCATAAAAACAAACAACTGCTGATGCTGGAAATTAGAAACAACAGAAATTTCAGGGAAAACATAGCAGGTCTGGTAGCTTCTTTGGAGAGAAAGCAAAGTTATAATTTTGGGTCCAGAAGGGTTACTGGACCTGAAACGTTAATTCTGCTTTCTTTTCACAGATGTTGCCAGACCTGCCGAATTTCTCCAGGAATTTCTGTTGTTATGTCTGAGTAAAGATTTTCTGCCCAAAATCTCCTTCCGGGGAATCCTGGAAAACTTAAATGTGGTAATTATCACTAACGAGGAATTAAAACAAATACAATCCTGTTAGAATAAACAGTGTGTAATTACTAGTTCCCAAAGGACTCACAGACAACGATATGTCCTACTCTTATTTTTGAAATATTTAACAATAGGAATCTAATAGTAGGAATGTTATTGGAAATTGCTATTAAATAAATCTTGTGTTAACAAGTAGAATGTTGTTAAAAGAGTGCATACATTAAACTGTTGATTGGGTGATTTATGTTCTGATTAGTGTCAAAAGCATCAAATACTATGATCGTAATTTATAACTTCCCCTCTTGTTATGCAACTGAACAAAACCATTATGACTGGTATAAACCAGCAGTGGAGTGGCACAAGAACAAGCCTGTAATGGTGGCCATTACACTTTTACATTATTACTACTCAATCTGTTCGAACTAAAGAGTAAATTAAAACAAGTTTTTTTTTCTATTCTTATCGTATCAGCAAGACACCATCTTAAATAAATTACTGGAGGATTTTGTTTATGAAGAGACCAAGTATAATATAATGTAATTAATTGACAGACTCATTAATTAAACCCTTGAGTGTGTGAACACTTTATAATTGAAGAGCAGATAAGAGGAGGTTCTTCTGTCATGGACTAAAGAAAAGCTAACTTAATTAAAATGTCAGCATGGTCAGTGATGCCACCTGTGCCTTAGTGTCAGAAGTTTACATTTTCAAATCCCATCTACAACCAGAGCCATGAGACAGATTTTTAAATACATTTTCATTGAGTATTGTATTGTTACCTCAGCATAAAACCTGTGTTGTGAATTGACAAGCTGCCAAAGTAAGTGCCTGATTTTAATTTCCAGTAATTTGTCTTTCAAATTTTATGATCATGTAAATGTAAAAGACCTTTGAAAAATAGGGATTTTTTTCTGTTGTTCTAACCAACCTTCATTCCTCAAACTATACCACTTGAGTTGATTAACTAGTTCCTATTTTATTGCTGTCAGTGAGACAGATTGTGTGCTGTCACTTCCCTGCAATTCAAGAACGACTATACTTAAAACTGATTAAATGTACAGTGCTTTAGGATTTAGATGTATTGAGGATATAATTGATACTACATAAATATCAGATTGAACAGCAGGGCATTTCAGAGATTATGGTGCAGGGTACCAGAATAAGTAATTGCTAAACAATTTCAGAAAAAAAAACCTATTGTTATAACATTTTATTTGGCTAGTCTGCTTTTCTATTTCAGGAGCTAATAGATGATCTAAAAGGTGACCTTTCTGGTGACTTTAAGCATGTGATCACTGCTCTGGTGCTGCCACCAGCACTATTTGATGCACAGGAGCTAGAAAGAGCAATGCGGGTGAGCTTGATTTTCTGTCACTTTCCGGCTTGTCCATTTCTATAAATTGGGAAATAGGTTATTTGCTTATCAACAATTGCACAACTTCTTTTTACATAAATTCCATACATCACGTCTTGTCTGTACTTCATATTGTAGGCTTTGGAAAGAGTGAAATGCAATAATTTCTGAAGTTTTCCAGATGTCCAATTTGATCCTGTTCAATTTCAACACTTACATTTGTTCAGATTATAGGTGAATTAACAGCTTGTAACAGCATATTGCTCCTTTAGTAAATGTTTTGTACCCCAACATAAAATATGCTATAGTCATGAACCAGTACCTCAGTGTGGTAATTGAATGAATGAGAGGCTTCTAATCATGGTCAGTGGAACTTGGAGGCCTGATTCCAGGAGACAGCAAAGTTGGGAAATGCCTCCTTGCTAAAGTGTGAGTAATGATGTTGAAGCTTCTTGAATATGGCCGATAACGAGAACTCTATGAATGGCCTTGGGTACAAGAAAGGTCTGCTGAGCTGTGATCTGATGGTTCACCATAGTAATCATTACTCCTCTTTCTCCTATAGTCAAGAGGAATTTCCAAAGGAAAGCTTTGCATTGAAAACTGTTTCCAATCAGAGACCAACATACTGAATATTGGCTGAATAGTAGGGATTTAAAAAATGAATGAAACCAATCAAAAAGCAGCAAAATAAGTGACTTGCAATAGCACAGGATATTATAGATCAGGGACTTAAATTCTGGACACCTGGAAATCTGTTTGCATATTTTTTAACCTGAGGATCTGGTTCCCAAATGAATTAAAAACGAAACCATGGGGAAGTCAATTAAAATGTACACAATTTTTCAGTCCTTTAATGAAGTATATGCACTTCAGCAGTCTCAGTTCAGTCGGATAATATTAGCAACAGCATCCCAGAATTTCAATTCAGTGCTGCACATCCCTCTTATCAAGTCTTTTGTGTAAGGAGTGAAGTGGGTAGACTCATCTTCCATCAGTCAGTTTGGGCTGAATTTTAAACTTGCCACTCTTTCACAGCAGGGTTGACCAGTAGTGTTTTGGAAACAGTGAAATTCAAATATCAGGGTTGTCAGCAAGTTTTCTAATTCAGCCATGGCATTTGTGTCTGACTTCTGAGTTTCTCAACCAGTTGTAGATGAAAGTGTAGTGATAACCCACTGATACAGTTAATGCTGCACGATATAATAACCTCTGTAATGCTGAGAAAAGAAGTAGATAGAGCCAGACATTTTATGAATGGAAGATCAACAACAGAAGGTTGTGTTGTATATAGATAATGGGTTAATATTAGTGACTGCATAAAGCTTCATCCAATTAGATGAGGTCACTCTGGCTAGGGTAGAGATAAGGCAGAACATCTTATGATCATTTAGAGAATAGACCCGTAACAATGGGTCTTCTCATAGTCTTCTAAAAAGAACTTTTAATCAATCTCTTTGGACATGTTATGACATGCCTTTGGGGCAGGTGGGATTTGAACCTGGCCTATCTGGCCCAGAGCTAGGGACATGACAATTGCACTACTAGACTCATCGCTTCAAGGTCTTAGTATCAATGTCTAACAAACAAATATAATTTGCTTCTCTGGTATCATGCAATAACATTCATTTTATTAAGACAAGAGCCTCTTCCTGTTAAGGCTCAACAGTGGCTAATCCTCTACTACTGTAAGCCAATCAGACATTTAGACCTAGTCAAATGAAAGAGAATTGGTGGCTGTACTCTTCTGGCACAAGTTGCATCTTAGTTCTCTAATGCATTCTTGACATTTTGAATGATCATTCCTGAGCTCACCTGGCTTCAGTTGTATCTACCTTAAGTGTCATTGGTAGGGCTTCATTCATACCCTTAGAATTTAGCCCTTGTCTTCAATGTCCCTTCTGTTGAGTCTGCTAGGCTGTGCAAATAGATTAGATTAGATTACTTACAGTGTGGAAACAGGCCCTTCGGCCCAACAAGTCCACACCGCCCCGCCGAAGCGTAACCCACCCATACCCCTACATCTACATCTACTCCTTACCTAACACTATGGGCAATTTAGCATGGCCAGTTCACCTGACCTGCACATCTTTGGACTGTGGGAGGAAACCGGAGCACCCGGAGAAAACCCACGCAGACACGGGGAGAACGTGCAAACTCCACACAGTCAGTCGCCTGAGGCGGGAATTGAACCCGGGTCTCCGGCGCTGTGAGGCAGCAGTGCTAACCACTGCCAGTTATTGGAGAATTATTGATTCAGGATGAAGGCATCATGGGGATTCCCTGTTTATCTCTCACAGATGTGTATGATTTTGTTTTTGGCTGGTTTCATTCTTAATGCTGAAACTCAATAGAGTGGAATCCATTTGACTGATGTATCTTGCTGGTTGATATAAGGGTGATTGTGTTGGTAAATGTGTGCAGTCAATGGCTGCATGATCTATGGAAATCCAGCAAGGGGAACAAATCCCTGGGCCCTCTTATTCAGAGTGGCCTCAATAGTAACAAAGTACAGACAAGTATTAGTGCTCCCAAACAATGTTAGCCACTTGGAAGACACACATGTGCTCAGCAAATTGTGAAGTCCTGCACAATAACAAGCAGATCACTGGAAAGTGCAAGAGGCGAAAAAGAAATCCAGAGCTATTGAAATCTTGAACCTCACTGCCCCCTCCTGTCTACTTGGCAGGAGGGGGCAGCAGTAATTTACTTTGATAATGTTCTGTTGGGTAAGGGAAATGGTTCAAGGTAGGGAAAAGATGTTGCGGTATGGTACAGCTCCACCATCATTCAATTGAATTTTAGAGGTTGAATAACCTGCCCATATTTCTTTGAACAGTTGAAGTGAACAATAGGAGGTGTCAACGGTTCACATTTCCAGCAAATCATGAAAAACTCTTGAGCTGAAAGTGTAGGGGCAAGTCTAACTCATGTAAAATCCTGTCAGATGCCCTGTTACTGTAAAATTTGACACATCATTGTTCTTAAATTGACCTAGGTAGTGAATGAGTCAATGTGCTGTGAAAGGAAGTGCTTTACCATTATCAAAGGCATAATAACAGACATACTGTGACTAAGCAAATGGGAACATTTCTTCAAGGAAGAGTATTGCTTTTAAAGAGAGCAATTCATGTTTAAAATGGAAGCAAACAGGAACAGAATCGTTGTGAGATATGTATGGAAGTGTGTATACATCAAAGAAAGTTGATCAGGATTTTTGCATATTATTTAGATGCATCAACATATTGGAATCTAGAATTAAAGAAAATATGGCAGATTTTCCTATTCCTGGATAAACTGGAACACATATTTAAGCTGAAGACACTCTCCACTAAGATCTTTGGTAGTACCAGCATGCTAAATTAGAACAATTAGATTATGATTGATAGATTAAAGCTGTTTAAAAATGATCAGTCATTAAACTGAACAGCCTTGAACCATCAACACCAGCAGAACTAAATCCAATCTTCGTGGCTTGGAATGTCAAACTGACAGACTGAAGTATATGGAGCATGCAACTCTGTTTGCATTTTCTCTTATTCACTTGATTGAGACAGTGCAAAATGCAGAGGAATAAGAGCAAGTAAATGTGTCTCCGTACCCTCTCTGCTAATACTATATCTGTCTTCATATTGTCTGCATTCGCCAGCCTGGACTCCAGCTCAAATGTGTTTGCTGCATATTTCTTTTAGTTTTATAGCAAATGTGTAGCATTGTCCAATCTTATCTGAACACATCAAATACATTAAGGATATATCAGAAGTGAAGGCACAATGTGCGAGCATATTTAAACTCATTAGTCATTCCTGCTCCAATGACCTATAATTATTTTAACGAACCTGCTTAGACAGACATCGGGGGAAGGTAGGACTGAAACCCGGGCCTTCTGGTTCTGGGTAGGAACCCTACCACTACGGCAAAAGAGCCTCCAATGCTCTTTAAATTTAGTTTAGTTATTTAGCGCACTTGAATTTCAGTTGTTGTAAAAATAAAAAGGGAATGATGTTGCTGAAGAGAAGAGTGAAATAACAGTAGGATTACTGCTCTACTCTGTTTTCCAGCAGTAGATTATTTAGAAGTAGAAAATTCAGCTTGAGAACATTCAGAGAATAGTGTCAATGGGGAAAGAGCATTCAGTAATAAACATTATTTTTAATTTAGCTTTGCTTTTGTTCCGAAATTTTCTTTAATTTGATTTCTTTAGGGACCTGGTACAAATGAAAGTGTGCTGATCGAAATTCTTGCTACAAGAAGCAACCAGCAAATAAAAGAAATAAAGGAAGCTTACCGTTCAGGTACACGTAATTTTTATTGCACGTATTTCATTATGTCCAGAGACTACAAGAAAACTGCTTTCTGACATGCTTGCTAAATTCATTTCTTTAAAAAATGGATTCAGGGCTGGTAGTTTTTTTTTGCTTAACTTGCTTGTTGGAAAATGTGCTGGAATAACATGGGTGGATCTGGTTTATTTAAGGTTATTTGCTAACATCTTCAAAGTCATCAGTTTGTTTAAAAATTAGCCTGAGAATAGACTATTCAATCTAAAAACAGTATTACAAGGTTTTTGTTTACTTCAGGAGCTTCAGAAGGTGCACTTTATAGATCAGCAGGCAAAACGGATGATTTGCAAAACTTCAGGATCATTAACAACAAACTTTGCCCTCTAAACTAAGATAGGAATAAAGATAAGCTGTTCAGCTCTTTTCTCCATTTTGGAATGCATTCAAAGGGATCATGGTTAATATGTAGTATAACTACATAGTTGCCTGTGCCCCTTATTGTTATGAGGACTTCCAAGCCTTTTTTGAAGAGTACATTGCAACTAGAATGCTTTGATGAACATTTGTTGCTTGCCACAAAACTTTAGTATCCACTGTAAACTGTTGTCCTCGTTCTGAGTGCTCTACTTTACATGCATGTCTAAGTATGCCTTTGCAAAAACTAAAAACCTACATATCTAAGAGGTTATTTTAATCAACGTGTGCAGACATGTTATTACACACCCCTGGAACAGGTGGAATTTGAACCTATGCCTCTACACTGTGAGATAAGAGTCCAAACTAACTTTACAAGTGTAAGTATTTTTAACCATCCTGTATTATAACACAAACCTGCAGCAGGTGAGATTTGAACCTGGACTTCTTGGCAGAAAGGCATGGGCACTATCCCTATACCACAAACATCCTCCTTCTACATCAGAGTAGATATTTTCTAATCAACCTGTTCAGGGATATTATGACAGACCTTTGGAACAGGTGAGTCTTGAGTCTGGGCTTTCTGGTTCAGATATACCAGTGCACCACAAAGACCACTGTACCACAAGGACTCTTTAAATTCTGGATGTCTTTCATCAACCTGTTCAGTTGGGTTATGACACACCTATGGAGCAGGTGGGACTTAAACCCAACCCTTTTGGATCAGAGATAAAGACATTACCACAAAACACATAGTTACCTTAATACTTTTCACTGCTCGGTATTTCACTTGAGAAGTCCCCTCTTTTTATGAGTGTTTCCCATCTATCCTGAAAAGCCTGGCTCAAATTCTTAGCTTGTGACATCCCTAACTCCATCCCTAGGTTAAAAAATTGATTTCTTTATGGGATGTGTGTATTTTGATGCATCGTGCACTTATTGCACACCCCTAATTGCCTTTGAGAAAGTAGTCTTGAGAGTAATCTTGCGGTTCAAGTTTGCTGAGTATATCCTCAGTACAGTTAAGGAGGGACTCCAGAATTTTGAACCTCAACAGTGAGGGAAAGATGATATAGCTTTAAATCAGGATGGTATGTGGGTTGGAGGGGAACTTGCAGGTGGTGGAGCTCCTGTGTATCTATTGCTCTTGACCTTAAGCATGGTGTTGGTTATGTCTTTTGAAGGTGCTATCAAAGAAGCTGTGGTGTTGTTACAGTGCATGTTGCTGATGGTGCAGCCTGCTGCGACTGTGCTACTGAAGGGAATGAATGTTGAAAGTGATGGACAAAGTAGTAAAGTGGCTTTCTTTGCCCTGGACAGTGTCAAGCCTTTACAGTGTTGCTAAACTTACACCTTTCCAGGCAAGTGGAGAGCATTCCACTACATTCCTTCCTTGAGTCTTGTAGATTGATGGGTAGGCTTTGGGAAAATAGGCGATGAGTTAATTCTTTGGTGAAGAATTCCGAGCCACTGACCTGCTGTTGTGATCATATTTTATTTATGTGGCAGTTCTGGCTCAGTTTCTGGTCAATGATAACCCCAGAATGTTGACTTTGGGGGAAATCTGTGCTTGTTATGCCATTGATTGTCAAAGAGAGATAGTTAAGTTCTCTCTTGTTGGGGAAGCTAATGGCCTAGAACTTGTGTCGCACAAACATTACTTATCACTTATCAGTTCAAGCCTGGGTGTTGTCCAGGTTTTGCGACATATAGGCACTGTATTTTTGGTGTTGAACATTTTGTCATCATCAGAGAACATCCCTACTTCTGACCTTATGATGGTGGGAAGCAGCTAAATATGATTGAGCCTAGGATGCTACCCTCAGGAACTTATGCAGAGATGTCTTGGAACTAGGAATGATCTGATTTCCAATAACCACAAACATCTTTGTACTATTCCAACCAAGAATAAGTGTGAGGTGTTGTACTGAGGGCGGGACAAACAAGGCAAGTGAGATGAATGGTGGGACCCTGGGAAGCACCAAGAATCAGAGGGAATGTGATGGGCAGGGCCATGGTCCTTTAAGGTAGCAGGACAGTAGATGGAGTAGTTGAGAATGCATATAATATTTTAGAACATAGAACATAGAAGAATACAGCGCAGTACAGGCCCTTTGGCCCTCGATGTTGCGCCGATCCAAGCCCACCTAACCTACACTAGCCCACTATCCTACATATGCCTATCCAATGCCCATTTAAATGCCCATAAAGAGGGAGAGTCCACCACTGCTACTGGCAGGGCATTCCATGAACTCACGACTCGCTGAGTAAAGAATCTACCCCTAACATCTGTCCTATACCTACCACCCCTTAATTTAAAGCTATGCCCCCTCGTAATAGCTGACTCCATATGTGGAAAAAGGTTCTCATGGTCAACCCTATCTAAACCCCTAATCATCTTGTACACCTCTATCAAGTCACCCCTAAACCTTCTTTTCTCCAATGAAAACAACCCCAAGTGCCTCAGCCTTTCCTCATACGATCTTCCTACCATACCAGGCAACATCCTGGTAAACCTCTTCTGCACCCGTTCCAGTGCCTCCACATCCTTCCTATTGTATGGTGACCAAAACTGCACACAATACTCCAGATGCGGCCGCACCAGAGTCTTATACAACTGCAACATGACCTCAGGACTCCGGAACTCAATTCCTCTACCAATAAAAGCCAGTATGCCATATGCCTTCTTCACTATTTACCTGGGTGGCAACTTTCAGAGATTTGTGTACATAGACACCAAGATCCCTCTGCTCATCCACACTACCAAGTATCCGATCATCAGCCCAGTACCCCATCTTTTTGTTACTCATACCAAAGTGAATCACCTCACACTTACCCACATTGAACTCCATTTGCCACCTTTCTGCCCAGCTCTGCAGCTTATCTATATTCCGCTGTAACCTGACATATCCTTCCTCACTGTCAACAACTCCACCGACTTTCGTATCATCAGCAAACTTGCTCACCCAACCTTCTAGTCCCTCCTCCAGGTCATTTATAAAAATGACAAACAGCAATTGTCCCAAAACAGATCCTTGCGGAACACCGCTAATAACTGCACTCCAAGATGAACCTTTACCATCAACTACTACCCTCTGTCTTCTTCCAGCCAGCCAATTCCTAATCCAAACCTCAAACTCACCCTCAATGCCATACCTCCGTATCTTTTGCAGTAGCCTACCATGGGGAACCTTATCAAACGCCTTACTAAAATCCATATACACCACATCTATCGCTTTACCCTCGTCCACCTCCTTAGTCACCTTCTCAAAGAATTCAATAAGGTTTGTGAGGCACGACCTGCCCTTCACAAAACCATGTTGACGATCCTTGATCACATTATTCCTATCCAGATGTTCAGAAATCCTATCCCTTACAATTCTCTCTAAGACTTTGCCCATAACAGAAGTGAGGCTCACCGGCCTATAGTTACTAGGGTTATCCCTACTCCCCTTCTTGAACAAGGGAACTACATTTGCTATCCTCCAGTCTTCTGGCACTATTCCTGTAGACAACGAGGACATAAAAATCAAGGCCAATGGCTCTGCAATCTCCTCCCTTGCTTCCCAGAGAATTCTAGGATAAATGCCATCAGGCCCAGGGGACTTATCTATTTTCACCCTTTCCAGAATTTCCAACACCTCTTCCCTACATACCTCAAAGCCGTCCATTCTAATTAATTGTGACTCAGTATTCACATCGGCAACAATGTCCTGTTCCTGAGTGAATACTGACGAAAAGTATTCATTCAGTGTCTCCCCAATCTCTTCAGCCTCCACACGCAACTTCCAACTACTATCCTTGACTGGACCTATTCCTACGCTAGTCATTCTTTTATTCCTGAAAGCCTTTGGGTTTTCCCTAATCCTACCAACTAAGGACTTTTCATGTCCCCTCCTTGCTGCTCTTAGCTCTCTTTTCAGATCCTTCCTGGCTACCTTATAACTCTCAATCGCCCCAATTGAACCTCCACGCCTCATTTTTACAGAGGCCGCCCTCTTCCCTTAAACAAGGGATTCCAATTCCTTATTAAACCACGGCTCCCTCACACGACCCTTTCCTCCCTGCCTGACAGGTACATACTTATCAAGGACGCTCAATAGTTGCTCCTTGAACAAGCTCCACATATCAATTGCGCCCTTGCCTTGAAGCCTACTTTTCCAAGCCACGCATCCTAAGTCATGCCTCACCGCATCATAATTTCCCTGCCCCCAGCTATAACTCTTGCTCTGCAGTGCACACTTATCCCTCTCCATCACTCGAGTAAAAGTCACCGAATTGTGGTCACTGTCCCCAAAGTGCTCACCTACCTCTAATTCGAACACCTGGCCTGGTTCGTTACCCAGAACCAAATCCAGTATGGCCTCACCTCTTGTTGGCCTGTCTACATATTGTGTCAGGAAACCCTCTTGCACACATTGGACAAACACTGACCCATCTAACGAACTTGAGCTATA
Source organism: Chiloscyllium punctatum (assembly GCF_047496795.1). NCBI lineage: Eukaryota > Metazoa > Chordata > Chondrichthyes > Orectolobiformes > Hemiscylliidae > Chiloscyllium > Chiloscyllium punctatum. The sequence goes on from NC_092739.1 coordinate 36,944,972, forward strand.
GCTTTCCCAGTCAATATCAGGAAAGTTAAAGCCCCCATAACAACCACCCTATTACTTTTACTCTTGTCCTGAATCATCCTCGCAATCCTTTCTTCTACATCTCTTGGACTATTAGGAGGCCTGTAAAAAACTCCTAACAGGGTGACCTCACCTTTCCTATTCCTAACCTCAGCCCAAACTACCTCAGATGGCGAGTCTTCATCCATCGTCCTTTCCACCGCTGTAATACTATCTTTGACAAGCAATGCCACACCTCCCCCTCTTTTACCCCCACCTCTGACCCTACTAAAACACTTAAATCCTGGAACCTACAACAGCCAATCCTGTCCCTGTTCTACCCATGTCTCCGTAATAGCCACAACATCGAAATCCCAGGTACCATCCCACGCTGCAAGTTCACCTACCTTATTTCGTATACTTCTTGCATTGAATTATACACACTTCAAGCCTCTTTCCTGTTTACAGGCACCCCCCTTTGAGATTGATGCCATGTTCCTAACCTCCAGGTCCTGCACCCTAAAGCTAGAGTCTAGGTTTCCCATGCCCAGTTAGTTTAACCCCCCCCCCCACCAAGAGCACTAGCAAACCTCCCCCCAAGGATACTGGTGCACCTCAGGTCAAGTGTAGACCATCCTGTTTATAGAGGTCCCACCTTCCCCAGAAAGAACCCCAGTTATCCAGATACTGGAATCCCTCCCTCCTGCACCATCCCTGTAGCCATGCATTTAACTGTTCTCTCTCCCTATTCCTCGACTCTCTATCACGTGGCATGGGTAACAAACCAGAGACAACAACTCTGTTTGTTCTAACTCTGAGCTTCCAACCTAGCTCCCTGAAAGCCTGCCTAACATCCTCAGCCTTCCTCCTACCTATGTTGTTGGTGCCAAAGTGGACCACGGCTTCAGGCTGCTGCTGCTGCTGCTCCTCCTCCCCCTCCCCCTCCCCCTCCCCCTTAAGGACCCGGAAAACACAATCAGAGACGTCACGTACCCTTGCACCTGGGAGGCAACATACCAAACGTGAGTCTCTCTCGCCCCCACAAAACCGCCTATCTGTGCCCCGAACTATCGAGTCCCCAATAACTATTGCTCTGCTCTTCTCTACCCTTCCCTTCTGAGCAACGGGGACAGGCTCCGTGCCAGAGGCCTGAACCCCATTGCTTACCCCTGGTAAGTCGTGCCCCCAACAAGTATCCAAAACGGTATACTTGTTCTTGAGGGGAACGGCCGCAGGGGGTCCCTGCACTGGCTGCTTACTCCCAGTCCCCCTCACTGTCACCCATCTGTCTGCAATCTTTGGAGTTACTACTTCCCTAAAACTCCGATCTATGACCCCCTCTGCCTCCCGAATGATCCTAAGTTCATCCAACTCCAGCTCCAGTTCCCTAACACGGTCTTGGAGGAGCTGGAGATGGGTGCACTTCCTGCGAGTGTAATCAGCAGGGACGGCCATGGCATCCCTCACCTCAAACATGTTGCAAGAGGAACACTGCGCTGCCTTCACTGCCTTCCCTCTAAAAGTAACCTTTTAAAATAAAAACTAGGTCTAAAGAATAGAACAAGCAAAATGCAGCACTTACCCACCTACCACGACGGGTCTTATTATTAATTTTGTCCCCATTAACCACTGCAGAGAATTTAAAAGGAGAGTGATTATGCTAGAACTGTATAAAATGTTGGTTAGGCCACAGCCAGAGTATCGTGTGCAATTCTAGAATCCACGTTATAGGAGGGATGTGATACTTTAGAAAAGGTACAGAAGCATTACCAGAATGCTGCCAAGACCAAAGAGTTTTAGTTATAAAGAGAGATTGGATACACAGGAAGAGGAGATAAAGATGGTCATGATTGAGGTGTATAAAATTATGAAGAGCATTGACAGGATAAACAAATGAAATATTGCCCTTTGCTGAAGGGAACAATTACCAGGGACAAAGATAAGGTGCAGGAGGTTTGGAAGGGATGGGAGAAAATACCTGTTTCACCCTGAGGGTGGTGAAAATCTGGAACTCACCACTGTAAGAATGGTAAAGGTAAAAACCGTAGCATTTAAAAAGTATTTAGATATACACCTGCAATGTCAAGGCATATAAGGCTATAGGCCAAGCGCTAGAAAATAGGTTTAGAAGAGTTAGGTCCTTGTTTATGACCAGTGCAGACTTGATTGGTTGAAGGGCCTTTTTCTGTACTGTAGACCTCTGATTTTTTTCAACTGAATTCCATTGACTCATGTTGGACTTCATGAGTTAAATGTTGTCGTGATGTCAACAGTGGTCACTCTCATTGTATCTCTGGATTCAGCTCTTTAGTCAATGTTTGGACCAAAGCTTGAATGAGGGGAGAATCTGAATGGCCTTGGTGAAATCCAAACTGAGAATCAGAGAGCAGGTTATCCTTGAGCAAGTGGCACTTGATGATCCCTCCCAGTGCTTTTCTGATGCTTGAGAGTAGAAAAATGTGAAGTGATTCATTTTGGAAGGTCAAATTTGAATGTTGAATGCAGGGTTAAAGACAGGTTTCTTGGCAATGTGGAGGATCAGCAGAATCTTGGTGTTCTTGTACATAGATCCTTCAAAGTTGCCACCCAAGTTGATAGAGTTGTTAAGAAGGCGTACGGTGTTTTGGCTTTCATTAACAGGGGATTGAATTTAAGAGCTGCAAGGTTTTGCTCTGAAAAACCCTGGTTAAACCACACTTTGAATATTGTGTCCAATTCTGGTCACCTCATTAAAGGAAGGATGTCGATGCTTTAGAGAGGGTGCAGAGGAGATTTACCAGGATGCTGCCTGGATTGGAGGGCTTATCTTATGCAAAGAGGTTAAATGAGCTCGGGCTTTTCACACTGGAGAGAAGTAGTAAGAAAGGTGACTTGATAGAGGTGTACAAGGTAATGAGAGGCATAGATAGAGTAGATAGCCATTTCCGCCCTGGGGAAATGTCTCTGGATGTCACAAGGGGTCATAATTTTAAGGTGATTGGAGGAAGGTATAAGTGAGATTTCAGAGGTAGGTTCTTTAAGCAGAGAGTGGTGGTGCATGGAACACATTGCCAGCAGTGGTAGTAGAGTCAGAGACATTAGGGACATTTAAGCGACTACTGAACAAGCACATGGATGGCAATAAATTGAGGAGTGTGTAGGTTAGGTTGATCTTAGATTAAGAGAAATGCTCGGCACAGCATCGTGGGCCATAAGGCCTGTACTGTGCTGTACTTTCTATGTTCTGTGGAGTGTAATTGGCTGGGTTTGATTTGTCTTGCTCATTAATTTTCCACATTGATAGGTATTTGCCAGTGCTGTAGCTTCACTGGGTCTACTTGGTTAGAGGCATAGCTAGCTCTGCCTTCAGTACTGTTACAGTGTCCAGTGCTTCCCACTGTTTCTTGATATTATGTGGATTGAATTGAATTGAATTGGCTGAAGAATGTCACCTGTGATGCTGGGGATCTCTGGAGGAGGCCAAGCTGAATCATCCACTCGGCACTTCTGGCTGGGGAGAGTTGCAATTACTTCAGTCACAACTTTTGTTCATCCCAATCATGACTTATGGCAGGGCTGCAAAGTTTAGAGCTAATCCATTGGTTGTGGATTTGTATTGTTTATCTACCGATAACAGCTGACTATTTCAGTGCTGCTTTCTGACTGGAGCTTTGAATTTCTATATTATCAGCCTATTCCCCAATCACTCTCATCTCACCTCCGGAATTCAGCTCGTTTATCCATGCTTGGATCAACGCTTCAATGAGGTCAAGATCTCAGTGGTCCTGGCAGAACCAAAGCTCAGTGTTAGTTAGCAGGATCTTGATAGGCAAGTTGTCCACATGGTATGTTCTCCATCAACCACTGTTCGAAATTTTTTAAGTGACTACTTAAAAAATTCAATATGTCCCCAGGCAGGATGATCTCCCTTCAACCCTCCTTCCAAAAACAGCCCAATTGAACACTCCACCTCATTTCCCTCCAGACCAATATACAGAATTCTAAGGGATATGTAGCATCAAAATAGTTAATTCAGCCTAATCATCTATTATTTCACCTTCACGTGTCTTTTTTCGTCCTAATCTACCATTGAAACTCTTTCTCCTGCAGATATTTGTCTAGCGTTCTCTTAAATGCATGTATAGTGTTTGTTTTAATTACTTCCTGTTATTGTAAATTTCATAATCTCCTCACTTTTTGGAATAAGGAAGATTTTTCTGAATTCCCTATTGGATTTCTTGGTGACTATCTTTTATTGATGTCCATTAGTTATGATCTTCACCATAAATGGAAGCATTCTGCCTGTATCCACTCAGCCAAAATATCTAATGATTTTAAAGAAGGGTCATAGAGTCATAGAGGTATACAGCACAGAAACAGACCCTTCGGTCGAAATAGATTTCCTAAATTAATCTAGTCACATTTGCCAGCACTTGGTCCATATCCCTCGAAACCCTTCCTATTCATATACCCATCCAGATGCCTTTCAAATGTTGTAGTTGTACCAGCCTCCACCACTTCCTCTGGCAGATCATTCCATACACACACCACACGCTGTGTGAAAAAGTTGCCCCTTAAGTTCCTTTTACATTTTTCCCCTCACACCCTAAACCTATTCCCTCTAGTTCTGGACTCCCTCACCCCAGGGAAAAGACCTTGCCTATTTACCTTATCCATGTCCCACACAATTTTATAAACCTCTACAAGGTCACCCCTCAGCCTCTGATGCTCCGGGAAAACAGCCCTTTATCAAGAGGAAAGAAACCAAACTTCTGATCATTTTCTGATATGTATTTCTGGAATTATCCTTGTAAAACTTATCTGCACCCTCCCTAGAACTTCTACAATATTTTTTAATCTATGGTAAATAGAACTTCACACAATACTCTGAACCAAAGTTCAGTAGCGTTTTAACATACAGTCAGAGAGTCATAGAGATGTACAGCATGGAAACAGACCCTTCGGTTCAACCTGTCCATGCTGACCAGATATAGTTCCAACCCAATCTAGTTCCACCTGCCAGCACCTGGCCCTTATCCCTCCAAACCCTTCATATTCATATACCTATCCAAATGCCTTTTAAATGTTGCAATTGTACCAGCCTCTTGCAGCTCATTCCATACATGTACCACCCTCTGTGTGAAAAAGTTGCCCCTTATGTCTCTTTTATATCTTTCCCCTCTCACCCTAAATCTATGCCCTCTGGTTCTGGACTCCCTGACCCCAGGGAAAAGACTTAGTCTATTTATCCTATCCACGCCCCTCATGATTTTGTAAACCTCTACAAGATCACCCCTCAACCTCCGAAACTCCAGGGAAAACAGCCCCTGCCTGTTCAGCCTTTCCCTATAGCTCAATTCCTCCAACCCTGGCAACACCCTTGTAAATCTTTTCTGAACCCTTTCAAGTTTCACAACATCTTTCCGATTGGAAGGGGACCAGAATTGCGTGCAATATTCCAACAATGGCCTAACCAATGTCCTGTACAGCTGCAACATGACCTCCCAATTCCTGACCAACAAAAGAAAGCATACCAAACGCCTTCTTCACTATCCTATCTACCTGCGACTCCACTTTCAAGGAGTATGAACCTGCACTCCAAGGTCTCTTTGTTCAGCAACATTCCCTAGGACCTTACCATTAAGTGTATAAGTCCTGCTAAGATTTGCTTTCCTAAAATGCAGCACCTCGCATTTATCTGAATTAAACTCCATCTGCCACTTCTCAGCCCATTGGCCCATCTAGTCAAGATCCTGTTGTAATCTGAGGTAACCTTCTTCGCTGTCCACTACACCTCCAATTTTGGTGTCATCTGCAAATTGACTAACTTAATATCCTTATTTTTTCAATTCCTTTCCTGTAGAATTAATTAAAACCGTGTGTGTGTTTTAATGATAGCATGTGGCTGAACCTTTAGAAATCAGTCAGTTTGCTTTTCTACTCCATCTAGACTTGCACTGCCAAATTTATATATGATATGCCCATGTTTCCTACTGTTGCTCTATTCAGTAGTTTTGGATAATTATTGTTAGGGATTTACAAGGTTCTTCGTTATCTCCTGGGATAAAAAACCTTCTGGATTCTGAGAACTTGTTCTGTTTTAGAGCCACTATTTGTTTCACTTTAGTTATTTGCTTACAGTAGTTTTGGTGAGTCCCCATCCTGATCCCATGTTTCCTTGGTGCTTCCACCATTATCTTCCATTAGTGAAAGCACTGATGTAAAGTGATTGCTTAATTTGTCTGTCAATGCATTATTTTCATTGACAATATTGATTTTTTGAGGGACTCGCATAATATGTAAATAAGTCATCATACTATAAGTATTTATTATTCATAATCCTAATCCCCACTCTAACTTTTTTCCACTACTGCACTTAACTATGAAACAATTTAATAGTGATAAACCTACTAATAGTTGTGAATGAAGCAGCCCTTACAAACCATTGAGTCAATAGACACATTTTGAATGCTTAGAAAATGTACATATTCCTACATGGTTTGAATTGAAGCATGCATTTATGCAATTGTTTTTGAGATCATTTCATTTAATTTGTACTAAAAAAAAACAGTAAAATTGGAAAAAAGTTATGTTAAAAGGTATTTGTGACAATTGGCATGTATTCTAGAAACAATTAAACATCTGCACAAAAGCTATTAGGAGAATTAACTTGCAATGGTATATTGAACATCAGTGTTGTAAATGGGGCTTCACATGTAAAAACAGCTGTCAACAGCAAATGTATTGTTTTCTCTTCATTTCTTACACTTGGAAATAAAGACTGCCTGACTTGTTCCAATTACAGAAATGACCCACTTTCATGGGTGTTATGACGTGTTGCTAGATCTGATGGTTCCACTTTTGTTTTGTGTAAATGTAATCAGGGTAAATCAATATCAGCAAAGCAAGTTAACACGATTCCTCCAAAGCTATGACTGTCATTTAAAAAAATTCCTGCAGCAATTCTCAGCGCTTTGTAACGGCTTTGAGTGGGACTGAGGGTGCTATTTTTAGCCACAAAGATCACCACCAAAAACTTAACATGATGGTGCTTAATCAATTAAATCTGAGAAATGTAACACAACATATTTCCCAAGACTTCTCTGCTCTCATTCAAGAGACTGACCTCAGTCGGTCATAAAAATGTCTATCACTTGAACCCATGACAATAGAAACACTGTAAGATATAGTTCTGTTGAAGTTACATAGCTATAAAATTATTTTCTGAATTCCCACAATGGAGAAAGCCACAATTCATGAATTTGCTCATGCCAAAATATTACCTTATTGTCCAATAACTGCGCACCATGTTTGGAAAATGATTTAAAAGATTTTTTTAAAATATAAGGATTGATGCTAACACGCCCACCTATGTGCCTCACAGAAATCTGCCATTCCATTCATAATAGGAACCTACAATGAGATTAGTGACAATGTAGAGTTCTTGATCATTTTGACATTTTCTGCCAAACATAAAATATTAATCAAAATTATTCATATTGCGGACAAGTGAGATTTTTAGATGATTCATCATTATTTATACTCTAAACACTGGAAAATGTATTAAATAAGTTTCAAAAAAGGAAGAACATAGCTCCAGAATTCCTTGAAATGGAAAATAAGTCTAATTGAAGTCTAAGGTTACAAAAATTTCTTTCTCAGAAACACATCACAATTACTACAATATTTAACGAAACTTAAATACTTATACAGATTGTGAGCATTGATGTTTAAACATTTGTACTTTGTTGATAACACTATTTGTCTTGGGTCGAAATCCTTTTTAGGCCTCAGGTGTGAAAGAACCTGGAAAAAATCTTAACAGATGTTGTCAATGCTACATGATACTTCGGGAAACAAGCAGTTACAATGTAGAAATTCACTCTTTTTTTTCATTTACTTAAATATCATCTTTTCATTTTCCGTCCTCTGTTCCACCTCAAGTTCCTCACTCAAAATTAGACCAGCATTTCTCAATCTGAGAGGTCTCCACAAATGCAGTGCTACTCTAGGCATTTGGGGTAGCAGGCAAATGAGAATAAAGTGTAAGGTAACACTTCATGGGGGTATTAAACCTTGGCATTTCTTTTTAACCTGGTTTTACATCACACATTCATGGGTCCACAGGTTGTGCCATCACATCAGCGCTCACTTTACAAGCAGACGGAATCAAAGTGGTCATCCAACCCTATTCACTTTGGTGCTAACAACCCCATCTTACAATCATTAAGTGGTTTCAGAACGTAGATTCTCAGAAAATAGAACATCCATTTCTCTAATAGTTCAGTAGTTGAATCATTACATATTGATTCTTTATTATCTAATTTCTTTCAATTACTTAAAGCCACAAGGTTACTTTTTATGAGCAGCTTCCATTATGGAGCCTCTCTTGGCAGTAACATTGATTTAACAATTGAGTACAGAAGTTATTGTATCTGGTTCACCACACTTCTGATTTTCCAGTAATTAAAATTAATGACCAAAGATTTGGTAGTGTTTCAAATTGGGTCAGTTAGGACCATTGTGCTAGCATCGAGTAAGCTTCCACGTTGGAAATCTTGACTCTGGAAATCTACAATTTTAACATCTGTAGCTAGCCCAGCCAACAGTTACAACCGCCACCTATTTAACTTCAAATAGACTACAGTTATATGCACTAATTTAGTGCATATTTGAATGCAGTTTCACTTCCCTGTTACCCTGAGAGAACTTCAAGAAATGCTTATAAAAATATGCAGAGCCCCAGTACCAATTTGTACATTTTAAGTCAACTGAAAGGACAGGCAAGAATGTCCATTTTTAAAAATATATTTTTAAAATAGCTTCAGGCTATACTTTACTCCATGAGGTGATATATTAATTAGATTGGGATCTGACTTTATATTATATTGTTACTTTTACATTGCTACCAAGCCAGATCTGTGAGGCAAAAATAACCCAATAACAGTTTGCTACATCCTTCCCCTATTTACAGTCTTTACTTCCCTATTTCCTCTGATCTGAAATAAACCTTCTTCGCCTATAAGAATTTCATTTTTTTTTCGGTCCTTAATGCTTAATTTCTTTCAGCAATATTTTAACAGCCAAATCCGTCAAGAAGTTGACAATGTTAGCACATATATTGTTCTCCCATTCCTGAACAGGCACATTTTACACCAATAGACAGGATGATTTCTGATAATCTATTTTCCCCTACCCAAAGGGTGGGAGAAAGCTGGAGATATTGGGGAAAATGAAATAAAAGTTTGCAGATAGAAATCAATAGATTTTTGTTAGGTAAAAGTAATCAGGGATGTAGAGGGAGGCGAGTGAATTTGAGACACAAATCTCAGTGAACATGCTCATCAAGTGCCCATTGTAATATGTCAATGTTGCTTACTGCCAGTCTCAAGTTTTGTTTGTTTAAACTGAAATTACTTTAAACTGCCTTTTTCTTTGGTTTCTCCTAAACTGAAAACATGCTGTCCTACTTTCTCTTTTCCCCTTCATTCTCATTGCAGTAAACTCAGGAGTTTCCACACTAACTCAATTTTTATGAAGATCTCTGATCTGTGGCACATGCTGTTTTTCTCAATCTCTCCATCCTGTAATCTTCAAGTTTTTAGCTCTTAAGCTTGGTCTCTACTATAACTGTTTTCTCATTTCCTTTGTCTTCCTTTTTATCCACCTTAATGATGTTACACTTGGCAAAAACAACTACATGACAAGGAAAAGAAATCACATTGTGATATTATATTAGTTTCTTTAAAGATGTGGATATTGCTTTTATGGTCTATTAATATTCAAATGTAATCAATTCAATATCTGTGAGGTATATAATTTTAATACTTTTAGGCTGGCACAATGGCTCAGTGCTTAGCACTGCTGCCCCACAACACCAGGGACTTGGGTTTGAATCCAGCCTTGGGTCACTGACTGTGTAAAGTTTGCATGTTCTCCTGATGTCTGTGTGGGCTTCCTCCAGGTGCTTCAGCGTCCTCCTGCAGTCCAAAAATGCATAGGTTAGGGGGTAAATTGTCCATAGTGTTCAGGGATGTGTAGACGAGGTGAATTAGTCATGGCAAGTGTTGGATTATGGGGATAAGGCGGGGGACCCAGGTCTGGATAGGATGCTCTTTAGAGGGTTGGTGCAGACTTGATGGGCCAAATGGTCTCTTTCCACACAATAAGGATTCTATGATTTAACTGAATCAGAGTCTTTATTTTGAAATAATTTTCTTGTATGATGATTTAGTAATCTTATTCCTTGCTCATATCATTATTACTAAAGTTTGATTTAAAATACATTTGTTTTATAATTCTTGTGATTGTTAGGTGCAAAATATTTACATGTTTCTTCACAAATAATCTGTTTCTAGAATATAAAAGGGAATTAGCAAAGGATATTGCTGCAGAAACATCTGGGGATTTTAGAAGAGGTTTGCTCATCTTGCTAGAGGTATCTATTTAAAAATTCTTTATATGTTTAAATTTTTCATGTCTTATTTTCCTAGGGGTAGCTATGTGTTTATCTTTTTGAATATATCATATTCAGTTTATTCCAACAGATAATCTGACAATACATTTCAAACCAGCAGAACGTATCCAGTCAAATTAGAAATCATGCCTTGTTCACTCTAATTCTTGGAAATGAGATGGGCCAAACAGATCAGAAGTTAGTGCAGAAATATTTAGGGGATGGTGATCATCATATTATAAATTATTCAGATTATGATAGACCAACACAATAGGTAGTCTGGTGTAAGAAGAAGTAGCTGGGCAGAGCCAATTTCAGTGGGGCAAGAACAGAGCAGGACGAGATAGACTGAAACTGAAGGTTGAAGGAAAAATCTGTAGCTGAACAATTGACCAACTTCAAAGAGGATGTGATTTGAATATAATCAAGGCATATACATCAAAAGGGACAAACAGGACAAACAAATCTAAAGCTCCCTGGATGACAAAGGTGATAGAAATTAAAATATGGAAGAGAAAGTATGACTATCGCCAGTGTCCGGTAGAAGAGAAAATGGAAAACCCAGAGAATACAGAAGGCTTGGGGGAAGTGAGTAAGCATATTATAGAAGCAAAAAGGGATTATAAGAAAAGACTAGTCACCAAAAAGGGGGAATCCTGAATTCTTCTGTAGGCACATCAATAGTAAAATGGCAGTAAAAGGAGGAAGAGGGGATATTAGGGACCAAAAGGGGGATTTGCAAGGCAAGAATCACAATTGAGGTGTTAAATGAATACATTGCATCTGACATTACTCAGGAGGGAGATGCTACCCAGCTCAAGGTAGTAGAGAAGGAAGCCTGCCCTAAATTGATAAGGAGGAATTGTTTGATATTCTATTGAAACTTAAAGTTGACAAGGGCACCAAGACCAGATGAGATGCATCTGAAGGAAATTAGAATGGAAATTGCCAGGGCACTGACCATAATCTTTCAATCTTGGAGAAATGGAGAATTGCATACATAATACTGTTGTTCAAAAAATGGTTCTAAGAATAAACCCAGCAATTTTAGACCAGTCAGTTTAACTTCAGATTTAGGGAAGTTTCTAAAAACAATTATTTGGGATAGACTTAGTATTCAAATGGGAAAGATGGGTTGCTTCGGAAAGCCAGCATAGGTTTCTAAAAGGGAAATCATGTTTGGCTAACTTGCTGGAACTTCGTGAAGACTTAACAGGAATGGTCAATGAGGATAAAGCTATTTAAGTCGTATACATGGTTTTTGAAAGGGCATTATTTAGTGTCACATGACAAACTTTTGAGAAAAGTATAGCTGACAGAATAAAAGGGTTATTGGTAATGTGGTTTCAAATTTGCCTAAATAATATGAAATGGAGATTAATAGTTAATTAACATTTTTCAGGCTGGAGGGAGATTTGTAGTGAAGTTCCCAAGGATCAGTAGTGAGCCCTTGCTTTTCCTGATATATATTAATTATCTAGGTATTGGTGTGCAGGGGATAATTTCAAAGATTGCAGGTGATACAAAATTTAGAAGTATTCTGAAGTATGAGAAGGATAGTGCAAAATTATTAGGACGATAGGGCAGCACTCCAAAAATAGTTTGACAAATTGAAGTGGGCAGATAGGTGGCAGATGAAAGTTAATGCAGAAAAGTGTGAGGTGAGGTATTTTGGTTGGAAGAACATTGGGAGACAATTTAAAGTGACTAACAAAAGGAGCAAAATAGGGGATACAATAATTAAGGAGGTGCACAAGCGGAAGAAGCTGGCATATATGTGCATAGGTCACTGAAGGTAGTAGGAACTGTAAATAAAACATTTGCAACCCTGACCTTTTCAATAGGGGCAAAAATTATAAGAGCAGGAAAGTTACGCTGAATTTATATAAGATGCTTATTAGACTTCACCTTTGGTATTATGTACAGTTCTGGGCTCCATACTTCAGAAAGGATTGAACACATTTGAAACAGTGAAGAAGAGATTTACAACATTGGTTCCAGGGAAAGAAAATGTCTATTATGAAAATAAATTGGAGATTGGGCCTGCTGTACTTGTAGTTGGGAAGGCTGAGAGAAGGTGTGAACTTTCTGAATCCTGAAAGATCTGAATAGAATAGATAAGGAGAAACCATTCCCATTGAAGAAAGGATCAATGAAGAGAGGCCACAGATTTAAAATGATTTACAAAAGAAGCAAAGTGCGAGGTGAAAACAAAATAACCTTTTTAACACAAAAAGTGGTCCTGGTCTAGAATGTACTGCCTCAAAGTGTGTTGGAGACTGAGTCAGTTGAGACATTCCAGAGGACATTGAATGTAAGCAGATGTAATGTTCAAAAGTATAGGTAAACGACTGATGAATGATACTAAATCATAATGCTTATTGGAGAACATGTGCCAATTTATAGCCTCTTCTTCCAATATAACAATGCCATGATTCTGAGAAATTGGAACAAATTGGAACAAATAAATGCATTTGTCTAGCATTTCAGTATGTCCTTCGGATGTTCAAAGTAGTTCACAATTTTGGATAACTTTGAAGTGTTGTGCTCTCCTGAGGATATCGCACAGTCACATTTTAATACTTTAAAGGGCAGAACTTGCTCGTCCAATTTTTATGGCACGAGAATGCACAATGACATGGATGAGGAAATCTGATGTCAAAACCTAAACTTTCTTCTGGCACTTTAGATTAAATAACCTTTTCTAGATCATTAACTCCTAAAGTAAAAACTGAAATAATCTTAGAAAAATACACAGTCATAGAGATGTACAGCATGGAAACAGACCCTTCGGTCCAACCCGTCCACGCCGACCAGATATCCCAACCCAATCTAGTCTCACCTGTCAGCACTTGGCCCATATCCCTCCGAACCCTCCCTATTCATATACCCATCCAAATGCTTTTTAAATGTTACAATTGTACCAGCCTCCACCACTTCCTCTAGCAGCTCATTCCATACACGTACCACCCTCTGCGTGAAAAAGTTGCCCCTTACGTCTCTTTTATATCTTTCCCCTCACACCCTAAACCTATTCCCTCTAGTTCTGGACACTCTGAACCCAGGAAAAAGACTTTGTCTATTTATCCTATCCATGCCCCTCATAATTTTGTAAACGTCTATAAGGTCACCCCTCAGCCGATGCTCCAGGAAAAACAGCCCCAGCCTGTTCAGCCTCTCCTTGTAGCTCAAATCCTCCAACCCTGGCAACATCCTTGTAAATATTTTCTGAACCCTTTCAGGTTTCAATACATCTTTCCAATAGGAAGGAGACCAGAATTGCACACAATATTCCAACAGTGGTCTAACCAATGTCCTGTACAGCCGCAACATGACCTCCCAACTCCTGTACTCAATACTCTGACCAATAAAGGAAAGCATACCAAACGCCATCGTCACTATCCTATCTATCTGTGACTCCATTCTCAAGGAGCTATAAACCTGCACGCCAAGGTCTCTTTGTTCAGCAACACTCCCTAGGACCTTACCATTAAGCGTATAAGTCCTGCAAAGATTTGCAAGTTGTTGGAGGGAATCATGAGGGATAGGATGTACATGTATTTGGAAAGACAAGGACTGATTAGGGATAGTCAACATGGCTTTGTGCGTGGGAAATCATGTCTCTCAAACATGATTGAGATTTTTGAAGAAGTAACAAAGAGCATTGATGAGGACAGAGCAGTAGACGTAATCTATATGGACTTCAGTAAGGCTTTCAACAAGGTTCCCCATGGGAGACTGGTTAGCAAGGTTAGATCTCATGGAATACAGGGAGAACTAGCCATTTGGATACAGAACTGGCTCAAAGGTAGAACACAGAGGGTGGTGGTGGAGGGTTGTTTTTCAGACTGGAGGCCTGTCCATCAGTTCTGAAAAAAGGCAGGTTTTATTTTTGGATTAGCACCCTGGTAAGAATCAGAGGATATTCAAAACATTTTATAGGACTTAAGTATAGAATAAGAGAGTTAAACCATGCATTTAAGATAGCTATGAAAGGAATTTGGTACAAGCAATGCGAACTGTAATGTTTAGCCTTCAGCCATATGCACATATTCTATGACATTTTAATTTTGTTTACTACCAGGCTAGGAGGGATGAAAATTGCCAGGTTGTGGATGAAAGACTTTTTAAGAGTGATGCTCAGGTATGGTATTTTTAAATTAAGAAGTTTGATTTGGTAATGGGCAATTATAATTACAAATGTTGCCAGAATGCTCCCTGGAGCCATAACCACACAAGGTGAATTGTTACATTCTTCAAAACTAGGCACACCAAGTTTCCCAGCAGTCTGTTCTGTTCTGAAATGTGGTTACATGTGCTATATTTCTACTATACACAAATTAGACTTTTTCCAGATTTATTGACTGTACATAATCATGTAAAGACCAGATCAGAAAAAATATTTGTGGAAAAATTGTACCGAAGTTAATGGGGTTCATTTAAACTAAGATTGGAACTGTGAATCATTGCAATTATAACAAGTCATTTACTGGACTTAGGATTTTAATTTAGCTTACATTAAAACCTGATTTGTGATTTATTTATAAATGGGATCATAAATCATTGGCCATAGAAATAGTAATAAACTTGGTACCAGTTTCGGTAATACAGTAATAACCTAAGACCAAGAACATATATCTGGGATCAGTTTTTTGTAGAGTAGGCCAGCTTGTATTACTCCTGACACTGATTTCAAATCATCCTTTGATTATCTTCCTCTAACATTACATTAAATGCTGAGTTCCATGAAATATGAAGATATTGGA
Organism: Chiloscyllium punctatum; assembly: GCF_047496795.1. Lineage (NCBI taxonomy): Eukaryota > Metazoa > Chordata > Chondrichthyes > Orectolobiformes > Hemiscylliidae > Chiloscyllium > Chiloscyllium punctatum. Next base: position 36,960,170 of record NC_092739.1, read on the forward strand.
TGTTATACTTACCAAACTCCAAGAATGCATAAATTGCTTCAGTTCAAAAGTTTAATGTAGTATGGAATTAAGAAACAGAGTGTGAATGTGTTTTGCACTCTTATGATATGATGATGGCAACTGCAGAGAATCCTCATGTCAATTAGCTTCACTGACTATTAATCAAAATCCTGAGTTAACCATCCTGAGTTTATCAAAGCGAACATGAACCATTTCTTTTCCATCTGATTCCCAAGCAAGAGAAACATTATTTCAGCAGAGTGCGCAAACTGAGTTAGTATGGGTGACAGCAATATTGTAAAAGCAATCACACAAAATCTAAAATATACAAATTCTGCTTCAGTCCTGCTGTACAGATCAATTCACATCTTTGCAACCACTTCAATGTATTTGACTTTATATTTTGCTGACAAATTATGTAGTAGGTAAGATATACTAATGTACATAGATACTAGGTGTGTTTTTCTCTCTAATTAATAACTGAAGGCAATTTTCCTCTCTGAAATTATATGCTTCAAACCCCATATCTTCCTATACATCAATTAACAAATCAATTATATAAATAAATTCTATAATATCATTTTTCATCAGAAGTCTAATTTATCCTTCGTGTGCAATCCAAAAAGGTAACTTTGTTGTTCCCTTGACACCTCCTTCCAAAATATAAAATTTGCACAGGGGTTTGACTCGTAACCAACACAGTTGCTACTGAACTGAGTTGTTCATGTAATTGTCCTATGGTATCCTATAGGCTCTTTATAAGGCCGGTGAGAAGAGACTGGGGACAGACGAAGCTAAATTTATCGAAGTCTTGTGCTTAAGGAGCCCTGCACAACTACTAACAAGTAAGACAATTTATCTGAAATCGTTTATATTTCCCTCCAAAATGGAACAAAAAAAAATGTTTTTAAAAAATTTTTTTTTTAGCATTTGATGAGTACAAAGCAATTACCAACAAGACCATAGAAGACAGCATTAAGAGCGAAATGTCTGGAGATCTGAAGGATTTGATGTTGACAATGGGTAAGTCAAATGAGACGTACAAAAATTTGAATGTTAGTTAATGGTGTGTTATAGTCCACTCCAGAGGTTCAGGTTGCTGTAACAGGATGCACTTTTTATATGTATATTGTTGTCTGGAACTTGGATAGCGATGATAGAGGCTCTGACATTCTGACCAGGAATCTCCTCTGGTATAACTGTCTGTCATGGGTATGTTTTGGAAAGATTTGTAAGTTGGTACTGAACCTGCTTGTCATCATTTTGAATACTTGGATCCCATCTATTCATAATATTTATGAATGATTTGGCTGAGACAACTAAATGTAATATTTCCACGCTTTCAGATAATGCAAAGGTGGGTGGGTGAGATCTATGAAGAGGATGCAGATATGCTTCAGTGTGATTTAGATGAAGTATAACATGAATAAATTGAGGTTATCCTCTTTACTAGCAAAAACAGGAAAGCAGGCTGTTATCTGAATTACATTAGATTGAGAAAGGGGTGTCTTTGTATGCCAGTCACTGAAAGTAAGCATGCAGGTACGGCAGGCAGAGAAAAAGAGAAATGATATGCGAAACTTCACAGTGAGAGGATTTGAGCTCAGAAGCAGGGATGTCTTGCTGCAATTTCAAGACTTTAGTGAGACCACACCTGGATTACTGTGTGCAGTTTTACTCCCCTTATCTGAGGAAGGATGTTCTGGCTTTGGAGGGAACAAAATAAAGTTCTACCAGACTTATTCATGGGATGGTAGGACTGATGTATGAAGACAGACTGGATTAGTTCATATTATATTAACTGGAGTTTAGAAGAATGAGGCAGGACCTTTATAGAAATCTATAATTCAGTACCAGTAACCAGGGGTCACAGACTAAGGATACAGGGTAGACCACTTAGGACTGAGATGAGGAAAAATTTCTTCACCCAGAAAGTGATAAGTCTGAGGAATTCTCTACCACAGAAAGCAACTGAAACACTGAATATTTTCAAGATGGACATAGATATAGTTCTTAAGGTTAAAGGAATCAAAGGATATGAGTGAAAGCAAGAACAGGCTAATAGGTTGGATGATCAGCTGTAATCTAAGTGAATTCCAATCAGGCTTAAAGGGCTGAACATCTTACTCCTATTCTGTGCTTCTATTTTCTATGTTTTCAGTTCATCCAATTTGATCATCATACCTTTTCTCTTCTTTTTTCCTCATGCAAATGAGCTTTCTCTTAAATGCATTTTTGCTGTTCGCTTCAACTCCTTCTTCTAGTACTGAGTTCCAAATTCTAACAACTCCCTTAGGTAAATGAGATTTCTTGAATTCTCTATTCAATTTATTCATGACTAACTTTGTTTTATGACCCTTAATTTGAGTTTGATCTCTGGCAGGAAACATTTTTGCTACACCTAACCTATCCAAACCATTCATAATTTTAAATACTTATTTTAGGGCACTCCTCGGCCTTAGTTTCTTATAGAGGATAAAAGCTGTTCAACTTTTCTTGATAGGTTACAATCACTTTAATTTTGTTAAAAATTTTGCCTAGCCCTTTAATGTAATTTTCCTTTCTTTTATAAGTGGCATGACATTATGAGGTGCATTTTCTATACTGCTGTTATGTGGTCATCTTTTGTGTCTTCTTACAGGTACAAGCAAACTGCTTTGACTACAATAATAATTCTGTGCCAAGGATGTAGGTCAAGGTTTAAATCTTTAATTATCCAGATCTTCTCCAAGAGGTGGAACTCTAGGTTATATTTATTCACTAGAAGAGCCGAATATGCAATAGTTTATTAGATTTTTTGCTGAGCTGATAAATGAACGGGAGGAGGAGGTAAACAAATAGAATTTCGGTATTCTCTTCAATGATTATTTTTGTATGCTTTGTTTTAGTTAATTGTTCAAAGTCCACATCTGTCTATTTTGCTGAAAGGATCCACAAAAGTGTAAAGGTATGTTGTGTTATTAGACCCTGCATAATTTTTAGATTCTACAGAACCCTGTTGCCTGGATTCAAACTTGCAGCAAGTTTACCCATCATCCCTTTGCCTGCTAACCTAAATTTTGCACTGAATTTTCTTCAAGTCATTTAACATCTGCCTCACAATAATGAAAACATTTGAGAGGACATAGAAGAGAAAAATGTTTTCAGAATTGTAAACTAAAGATTAAGTTGCCTCATAAGGCATGTTTGGATAATGGGTTAAATTATCAATCTCCAATATGAATAAGTAAGTAACTATACAGTCTTTTAAAATCACATTCACTACTAATTAAAGTTAAGAAGCAACGTGACACCCTTGCAGAAATGGCCAAGATAATTACCACTTGAGCTGTCCCCAAATGTAATATTGAGGCAAATGGACTGTTCCTCTGATGTTTTGCTCCACTGTTCTTCTGGACAGAAAATTCAACTTCCTGAGCAAAGAAACATTTCATATCAGTTATAATCATTGACCTCTTATCCTGAGGCTGTGTCGTCCATTTTTAATTCTCCAGATGGAATATATAATGGCTTAGTAGCTACCCTGTCAAGCCTCTGCATTATTTAGTATATATTTTTTTGAATATGATGAACTCTCATTCTTCCACACCCCAGAGAATAAAGACCTAATTTACTCAGCCTATCAATTGGATAGTCCTGTCATCCCAGGAACCAATTTAGTAAGCCTTCACTTGATTGCAATGCAAATATATCCTTGCTCAAAAATGTAGAGCAAGACTGCTGCAGACGCGGTCTCACAAAAACCTTATACAATTGTAGCTAGGCTTTATATTGTAGTTCAACTACTTGCAATAAAGGTCAACATGACATTTACCTTCCTAAATGGTTGCTGCAACAGTGTGCTAACTTTCTGTTTTTTTTCTATGAGTACAGCAAAATATTCTTGGGCATTTAAAAGTTTTATGCCTTTGAAAAAATATTCTCCTTTTCCATTCCTCCTACCAAAATGAATACCTCATACTTCCACACAAATATTTCCCCGCCATATTATTACCCATTCACTAAACTTGCCTGTAACTCCTTGCAGTTTCTTCTCTCACAGCTTAGATTCTCAACGAACATTGTATCATCAACAAGCCTGATGGATAAACCTTTGTCTTTTCTTAAGTCATGAATATACATTATAAATATCTGAGACCCCAAAACTGATCCTTGTGGCAGTCCACAAATTAGAGTCTACCAATTTGAAAATGGCTCATTTATTTCTCAATCTCTGCTTCCTGTAATTTATCAATTGTCCACCCATGTTAATATATTATTACCAAATCCTATTAACTCGTTTCTTGCATATTCAGTTTTTATGTAACACATTATTGAATAGCATGCAGAAGTATTACATCCACTGGCTGCGTTAATTGGAATTTAAATTGAATTTCTTAAACCCACTTTTCTTCCACACCCGCAATATACTCAATTCAGATACTTGCTAAAAATTGGAAAACTAACTGATTGGTCTTTGAAGATTTGTATAACAATGGAGATTTTTTTGGGCCTACTGCTTACTTTCAAAAGGTTTGTTCCTTCAAGCTCCTTCAATGGCCTATAGTAAGAAACTCCACAATTAACAGAGGCAATTTGAGCAAATTAGTGTGGTCCCCTTGGATCTGAACTCTCCCAGTTCTAATGGTGTTTCGCTCTGGATCTTTGCATCTTGCTGTTGCTTTTTGTTTATAAGACAACTCACCATCTTGCATTGGCAGCCCTTTAATTAATAAAATGTTTAAAACCTTAAATCCAACACACAACATTTAAATTAACTTTGTCTCAGAGATGTTTTCTGTTCTTCCGAAGCCTAAAAACTAAATGGCTTGAACCCAGACCAGTTCTTAATAACATATATTGACATTTCTCTTAATTTTTTAACTCCCAAGTAACCTGATCATATAACTTGCTGTAAACCAGGTGCTTTATCATTAATCAGATCCTACAGAAACCCAAGGGACCATCTAATATATGTTTCTAGTCTCAAAGGCACATTGGCACAATTTTCCAGACATAATTTCTATACTCATTTCAAGTGATGTCACTACGATTTCCTAGGACATGTTTAATGATAGATTCTAGCATGAGACTAATGACTGATGTTATGCTTTAGGGCCTCTTACTTCCTATTTTCTTTTTATCTTTCTATATTACAGTGATACTACAGTGCTAATGTCAAATCTAATGGAACAATTCTAGAATCTAAGGAATCTTGAAGAATCATCTATCATCTCTGCAGCAACCTAACTTAGAACCTAAGGTCATTGCCCATCAATTCTTTTATATTCCTTTTAAATCCTTTACATTTGTCTAATATCTTTTCTCTGCTGATATTAATTGCCTTCACACATATTCATCTCCGATTAGGCATAAAACAAGTATTCAATTCTTGTAAAATACCTTTGTCATCATCCCTTTCTCTCCAATAATTTATTCTATCTTCTGCCTCAAAGGGACCCATATTTACCTAAGCTGAAATTTACTTCTTTATTGTATTTCCTCTCTTTTTATCAACTTATTAGAACCTATTGCTGGTTCCTAGCTATTCCAACCATTCTTGCCTCTTGCATTAATATAATGCAATACTTAATTTACCTATTAATCCAAGGAGAGAGATACTTCTTGATGAGATTTTGTATTTTAATAGAATAAGTTTGCATTGCTGGTTGGGTCCACAAGATTTTTTTCCAGCAAAATGTCACAAAAGCTTTGAATAAATTCATTTTCAGGACTACATTTGCTGACTTTTAAAAAATTCTGCAAGGATATTAAAATTGCTCAAATTATTTAATTTCCCTCTTACAAGCAACAATTATTTCTTGCACATTGTTCTCACCAACGGTATAACAACTTCCGGGGACCTACGACCTAGTGATCTGATCTTTGTTCTTAATCTTCATTCAAAACAATTCTATTTCATGCTTCTTGGAGCCAAGGGACTTCCTTAATATTTCCTTGTCATCTTTTACTATTAAGATTATTCTTATTTCTTACTCTGTCTTTCTGAAATCCTGCAATATTTATTTTCTCACCTTGATCACCATGTCACCACCTCTCTGACTGGTGGTTAAATCTAAACAACTTATGTCTATTTGTGCCATTGATTAGTCCAACTTATACTGAATATTTACACATTCTAATATTTGAGCTAGTCTCTCATTTATGTACACTTGACCCCTTTCCCTTGCTCCCTGCTTGTCCAGTATTCATTGTCCATCCCAAAATGTTGGTTTATGTTTTTTTTTGAAATTATCTTTTCCTTGTGTAAATTGTAAGACTTGGTGTTTTGCCTTACTCTTGGAAAACAAATCCATATTATAACTTTTAAAACTCTTGACCTTGTTCCTTGTTCAGAATCTCAAGTCAATGCCTTCTGCTTAAATGATTTTTAATGTTTGTATTGATTGGCTTAATCAAACTTCAGTAGACAAGCAGGAGGCTGGAAGAACACAGCAAACTAGGCAGCATCAGCTAGTGGAGAAGTCGATGTTTCAGGTGTAACCCTTCTTCAGGTCGGGAGGTGGAGGTGAGGGGAGCTGCAGATAAATGAGGAGTGGGGGAGGGTCTTGGGTGGGGTGAGGGGCAGAACACTGAGGTCAGGATAGGTGAACATGGATGAGGGTACAGCCCGGTTGGTCGATGGGAGGAATGTGTCCAGTTGGTGGCTGGAAGGAAGGGTAGATGAGAGGAATGGAAGGGAGGGAGAGAGGCTGGAAAGGGAGTTGGGGGATGGGAAGGGAGGTTATGTGAAATCTGAGAACTCAATGTTGGATCCTTCAGGCTGTAGGCTGCTCTGGCAGAAGATGAGGTCAGGTTGGCCCCTGCAGAGCAGGCTGAGATGTTTGACGAAATGTGCCCTTAGTTTACATTTAGTCTCACTGACGTAGAGAAAACCACATAAGGAGCACTGGATACAGCAAGGGCTGACCTGACCTCCTAGTCACCACCCATTTTAATTCCTCTTCCCATCCCCTCTGCAACATTACCATCCTCAGCCTGGTTCATGGTCACAGTGAGTCAGATTACAAATTGGAGGAACAGCACCTCCTTCCGCCTGGGCAGCCTACAGCCTGGAGGACACAACATTGAGTTCTCCAATTTCAAATAAACTTCCTTCCCATTCCCAGACTCCCTTTCCAGCCCCCAACGCCCTTACATTTCACTTACTGACCCTTCCTTCCAGCCACCAGCTGGATTCATTCCTTCCTTTGACCAACCAGGTCATACTCTCTACCTGTGTCCACCTAGCCCAACCTCACCATTCTGCCCCTCTCCCCACCTCCCTTTATTTGCTCTCTTCACACCCACCCCTAGTCCTGAAGAAGGATTATACCTAAAACATTGACTTCTCCACCTCCTGATGCTGCCTGGCTTGCTGTGTACTTCCAGCCTCCTGCTTGTCTACTTTGGATTCCAGTATCTGCAGTTATTTTTGTCTTTAATCAAACTTCAAATATTTGAATGGCAAGCACACATAATTTATTATTCTTACATTACAACTACTTTGCTAAATATATGAGCTGGGAAATTGCAGTTGGCAATGTTATCTCATGAATGTTAACATGAACATATAAAATTCATCTTTCCACAATTGAACAAAGATATTAATCGGTTTGTTTAAAATGGATTATTACCTCCATTTAGTTGAGGAGAAAGGAATTTGACAGCAGCCCAATAAGTGTCCAAGCAGAAACATGTTAACATCAATTTTCATTATGTAACCATTTGAATATAGTGCAGTGTGCACCCAAATGTACAGTACTTGTTGCCATTAATATAGTGTCCTATTAATCTTTTCATAATTTAGTTTAATTTATTTCAATTTTTGTTTTCTTTTATATGGATATGTTGTAATTATTACTACCTATTCAAAAATTCTAAAAAATAAGGAAATACAATTTGTCTCTGGAAATTGTACAGAATGGATGTAGGCAAACTAGCATCCTTCCATGAAAGAAAGGAACAAATCTCAGCAGAGTGTAAAGTCTGATTTGCCAGCATTCATTTCACATTAAAGCTCAAGATTAATCTCAACTCTGAAGAAGAGAAGAGTAAAATTTGAAAGCAGGTATTTACACATGCTGAAGACTAAAGATGTTTCAGTATTAAATTTTTTTTTAAAAAAATTGGCTTCATAATATATATAACTTGAGAACTTGAGATTTGATCAAGTTTACATCTTCCACAAAATGTCTCACCAATGCAAATCCAACTACAATTCTACAGTTTATCTTGTGCCACTGCAAGATAAAAAGTCTTTTCCAGTAATACAGGAACAGGGACTGATACTATTCCTAGTAGAAGGCATTGTCCATTTTGAGGGCAGGCCTCATTGCCATTCAACTAGTGCATTATGTGCAACAATCAAGTGGTCTGCAGGCTGATTTGGGTCAGTAGGGAAAGGAGGTGGGAGTGGACTACATCCTTATGAAAGGACACATCCAGTGGTACAATTGCTTTATGTAGCCTGGAGGAGTATTCCTGCTCTTCCAGCATCAGAAAACAAGTACATTTTAACATCTACTAAGCTCTCTCTCAGCTGGACTGCATCTGATACTGAGCAGTACATCAATGCTGACCTAAGCCAGTATTAGCAGCCTTATTACCCTTGTAACATATCAGTTTGAATATTTACATATAGGTAGTTCTGGGATAATGCATGTTTCAGCAGCACAATTTGGCTATAATGTCACTGAAGAAGGAGAGAACGGTATTTTTGAGAATGCTTACTTCTGTTTGAATAATGCGATTCTAGCAGGCATTGTTTCATATATTTTGTACTGCACATGTGCCGATGTCTGTACCATCCTGCACTTGTATCAGTGTCTGTGCCATTCAGCCCATGCGTGGCGCTGGTGCCAGTCTTCATGCCATTTTGCACATGCACCAATATCAGCTGCCGACAGAGCAGTTTTCTGTGAGAGGTACTGACCTGAGAGTAGAGTTTTGTTTTACATTTTTTAAACGTATTGTGTTAAATTTACTTTTGCTTCATTAATAAATATGATTTCAACCTTCACTCAGACTGTGCTTTACTTTGTGTTAGACGTTTGGCTGATTTTTAAGCGATTGTAAGTGGTATTTGTTGTTGGTCTGCCCCTAACCTCACTTTTCCCATAGGCCCCATTATCTCTATTAATCAATATTCTACAAAGTGAAGTTTTGCTGGAAAGCAGCTGCGTGTTATAGGGGAGCTACCTGTACCTAAGGTGCTCTGGCCATCTTGGGTGGAATCTGGAGAAGTAATGGATGCCTAAGCAGTCAGTGGAAATGGAGCAATAAGTCAATCCCTAATCATTTTCTAACATCACATCATCATTCATACTATATAGAATGACTCAAGATCTTCCCCAAGGAATCTATCTGACTTAATACAGAAGGATATGAAAATAAAAAGATTTCTTTATGGTGAATGTAGAATTGCAAATTACACTAATCAGACCAGATAAGTCATAATAAACATAAGATAATTAATGTGCCAATGTATAAAAGCAATTAATGAAGATATCCTGCAGATATCCGTTAACCAACTGGCATTTATAACATAATAGTCTGTGGCGCTGATAAAGTAAGCGTATGGGATTCTTTTGCAGGGCCTCGGTACTGATGAGAACACTCTTTCAAGAATCATGGTCAGCAGGTCAGAAATTGATCTCCTGGATATACAAGATGAGTATTTGAAGCTGTATGGCAGATCCTTGTACGCTACTATCAAGGTAGGTCTGCAATCTTGTTGGTAAACAGCGCTTCTCTCAACTGTTTTCTTTCTCAAGCTGTCACTGAATCCTCTTGACTCATTTCAATATACTTCAGCTCATACAATGGAGCTTCAGAATTCTTGAAGATCAGCAACAAATGAAACAGATTAAACATCCGAATAAATTCATTATTGTTCACAATAATTCCGGGACCAGAAAGTAAATATGTTACAATGTTGGTTATTTCTGTTTAAATTGTAAGTGAGCATTGACTCTAAGTTCACAATGAATGATTTAGAGATAGCCTAAACTGATAAAAGTGTATGCCAGACTAACTTACTTCAGAGTCAAGGCTGTTTCTTATTTTACTGAGAATTACACTTCCTATCATGATTTTGAGTAAGTTTTAAAAAGTTTTCAAAAAGTTTTCAATGATTGGTACATTCACATAGAAGCTGACTATATGATCCTCACATCATGCCAGTAGGATATAAGGCACTTTGTATACAAAACAGAAGCTGGGTTAGAGATGACATTGCAAACCCTTACAAGGTTTTTCTATGTATTGAAGGCATATTGCAGATTTAATGTGGTTGAATAAGGAGATGCATTGAGTGCATGTATTTGATATTTGGTAAGCTTGTAGATATCAAAGGGTTGCTATTCACAATTAATGCTGTGCTGCACATTAGCTAATAGCAGTTCAGAATGACAACAAAAGCAACTACAGCAATTCAGAAACTTTTGAGACTACTGTTTGTAAGGTGCAAATCAAGGAATTATTACAAAGTTAGGTTTACCTTTCTTACAATTACATGTGTCCATCACTCAAAAGTACAGTTTAAAAAAACTTCTTCCACAAGGAAATACTTCTGTTGAAGCACTAGCTTAGGCAAGTATTGTAGATTTTCATAAAGGGGAAATACTGAGGAAGATACAATCGAGTAAATTTGCACTTTTCAGGTGAAACTCAGGTTGGTTTTATAATTGGGATGCAGATTACACAGTTAGAATTGAAATTAAGTTATTGGGTGAAGAAGAAAATCTATTCCAATAAGTACTCAAGTACCTCATAGTATTGGGGAAATAAAAAAAAGAGTTGATGTAGGAGAATGGTATGGGTTATTTTATTAGTCCTCTTTAATGGATGCATGTGAACAACGCACTTGGACAATGAACACACAGCTACTTGAGAGCCCAATATTAGACCCGATATTAAAGATCCCTGTCTGCTTCTGAGCCTCAGTTTCTTCTTTGATCTATTCAGCAGCATTGCACAAAATTTGTATAAAAGTCCTTTTTTAAAGCCATGACCAGACTGAAATTGGAACTCTGTCTTCTAAAGTCCAAGTTAAAAGTTCCTTAAATGTCATAGACAGTCACTCTCTGCACATTTCTTAGGAACATGTAAACATATGCTTTAGGAGCAGAAATGGTGGTTTGGCCTCTCAGGCCTGCTCAGACATCTAACAGGATCATGGCTAATCTGTTTAATCTGTTTGTGCTCTGAAGTCCACATTCCCATCTACCCCTTATAACCTTTCATTCCTTTGCCTGACAAAAGTCTATTTATCTCGGTCTCAAAAATATTCAATAACCTTGCTTCCTCCCCTTCAGAGACAGAACTCCAAAGCTACACAAGTCTCTGAGGGACATCATTGCTCGTAATTTCTGCCAAAAAGGGCAACCCCTAATTTTAAAACTGTGCATCTAGGTCTGGACTTATTCACAAAAGGAACCAATTTTCATGTGCACCTTATCTAGACCATTCAATATCTTAAATACTTGAATCAAGTCAACTCTTCACTCTCTGAACTCCAGTAGTAACAAACCCAGAATTCAAACGTATCATTAGAAGACAACCCACTCACTCCAGGCATAAATACAGCACATCTCCTCTGAATTTCCTCCAACACATTTACTTTCTTCTTTAAATAAGGAAACCAAAACTGCACAGAGTATTTAAGATGTGGTCACACCAATGCCACTAAGAACAGCCTCACTTTTCTGTTAAATTCTTCTTTTAATAAAAGGATAGCATTTCATTAGCTGTTATTCCTAGACCCAGATGAATTTCCCCAATTTGTTATAATTCCTGATGGCAACAAAGGAACAGTTACAGGCCATTAAACTTGTCGAATCAGCTTCTCCATTCAGTACAATCATGGCTGATTGAACAATTCATTGCCTTTTATCCAACCAATTCCCATAATGCCATTCATAATCATTAACTCCTGGGGGAGAAGTGATGAAGTGATTTGCCTTTATTCACCCAGTCACTTTGTTGGTCACAATAAAATTAATTTTACAATGGATCCCTTCCCTTGGAAATATTTTTCTCCCAGACTCAAATTAACTTACGTGTTAAAAGGAACCCATTTAACCAGACTTTCTTAAAATTACAGAGTGAGTTTATCTATTACTTGACACAAAAATACATAGCATAGAGTAGAAAGAAGAATTGAGTCCAAACTGGTGTACGTTTTAGAAGAGAATATATGGATCAGTTTCTAAATTGTTCATGAAGAGTGGAGAGTTGAACGTTGTTACTATTGCAGAAGAGGTTACTATTAGCTTTGACCCTGGAAGCTATAAAGTTGATTTCAAGATTCCTGCTTCGACAGGTTGTTTGAGATTCTGTTCTGATTTTTTCCAGCCAGAGGGCAGCACATTGGCTCAGTGGGGACCTGGGTTCAATTCTAGTCTTATGTTAGTGTGTAGAGTTTTCATGTTCTCCCCATGTCTGCATGGTTTTCTACTGGGTGCTCCATTTTCCTCCCACAATCCAAAGATATGCAGGTTAGATGGACTGACAGTGCTAAATTGCCCCATTGAGTCTTGGGATATATGCAGGCTAGGTGGATTAGTCATTGTAAATGCGGGTCAAGCCAGGCATGGGTGGGATGGTTTACAGAACCTTCAGTGTAGATGTGATGGGCCAAATGACTTATTTCTGCATGTAAGAGTTCTATGATTCTAACCATGATTACACGCAGGGTGAATGACAGTCCTGTGTTGTCCTATTTCTTTTTGCCTGGTTTGTTAGCTAACTCGCTGCTAGCATTCAGAGTGAGAGAGTCTCTTATACCTGCAACACAGAGGTGACTTGTGGATAGTTATTTCACCTACACAGAACACTAATACTTAAACTCAAATTAGGACATCTGAGTACATTAGCCCAATTTCCAGAATCCTGGGTTCAATTCCCGGGCGACTCTCTGTGTGGAGTTTGCACATTCTCCCCGTGTCTGCGTGGGTTTCCTCCGGGTGCTCCGGTTTCCTCCCACAGTCCAAAGATGTGCCGGTCAGGTGAATTGGCCATGCTAAATTGCCCGTAGTGTTAGGTAAGGGGTAGATGTAGGGGTGTGGGTGGGTTGCGCTTCGGCAGGGCGGTGTTGACTTGTTGGGCCGAAGGGCCTGTTTCCACACTGTAAGTAATCTAATCTAATCTAATCTAATTCAAGTCTCTTGGTTTTCCCCTGATCTTGGAAGATTAAAAAGAAATTGTTTGTTGTGTGTGGGGAATTACTTTTAGTATAAATGTCTTCCCTCAATTAAACATTGTAGCAAAGAAAATCTACTAAGTAATTACAATTTACAACTTCTCTTCCCAGTTCTTCGAGACCTGCTGTTTCCATTTTCACACCTTTACAGAAAATTTTTGCAGTCAAAAACAGCATTTGGAGCTGAAAAATGATTAGTTCCATGAAAATCCCATGATCCTAGAGAACTGCTCATTTAAGAGCCTGTGTTGGTGTCAAAAGCCAGGGAGACCGGAGATAACAAGTTAAGAGGAGTAGATAGGAAAATATGCACAGTTTTCACCAGGAAGCACTTTTTATCTTAGAATTTTCCCACTTCATTAGGGAAAAACAAGTATTGAGAGTACATGCTACTGCTTACTTTAACAGAACAACTCTAAGGATTATTGATTTGTTACACAAAAAGCAGTATGTAAGAGCTTTCATTTTCTCTATTCTCTCATGGGACTCACTGACATTTGTTGCCCAGCCCTTGTTATCCTTCAAATAAATAGCTTGCTGAACCATTTTACAAGGCACTTCAAAAGTAACCACATTGTAAACCAGACCAGGCAAGGAGAGATTTCTTTCCAAAAAAAGCATTAGCAAATCAAATCTTTACAATGATCAGTAATAGTTTCATCATTACCAAGACTAGCTTTAAATTTCAGATTTATTATTTGGATTTGAACACATACCCCAGAAACTTTAGGCTTGATCTCTTTATTACTGATCCAGTGACATTACTGATACACCACCTTCTCTCTTACTGTTACTGATATTAACTTTCACCCAGCTGTCTATTGAGAAACATGTAATTTATCTATTTATTATCACAGAAATGTAAGAAATTCAAGCATAGGATGATGTTAAATAATTTGACATAAAACTGGGCACATTACTCAGGAAAGAGCATTTTTAATATATTTATTTACATATTACCATACTTATCATTAATTTGCTGCTAATCAGCTATAAATTGTTTCAAAATAACAATAAATAATTATTTATTAATAAATCCTCAATATGGATATCATTGAAACTAGATATTGGCTTGAACCTATTGAGTTATGAACCAGTGTTGACTTTCCAACTCATTTCAAGTTTCTCCCTAGTTACTGTCCAGACATTTTGAAACCAGATTTTGTGCAGATTAATAAACTTTACTTGAGACACAGTTGTCATTCTAATTTATATTGACAGGAGACGTTTTAATGATAGTTAAATTTTCTGGTTTGTGATGAGTGTTGTCATTTGCTGTAAGGAATAAAACTATAGTAAAATTATCTATACATATCTGCAGTTCCGCTTCTAATATGTTCATGGAGAGATGCCTTGAGTTTCACAAGCTGTAACTTTATTTTAGGAAAATTTCAGTGTACTTCACATCAGTCCCACACAAGCCACCACTTTGGTGCTCGCCTTACCTTCTAGCTCTTTCTTCTTACCTTTTATCACACATTCCAAATGTTCACCTCTAGTTCCATTCATCCCTCATAACCTTGCTGTTGCCATCTACATTTCCTAATCCAGCCTGAACTGGTGCTCATGACTCAGTGTTAACTCTGAACAAAATAAATGGAATCAAGATTTAGAAAGAAGGGAATTCCTTCTTACACAACAAAAGTAGAAAAGGAGAAGTTTGAGGGGAGTATATTAGTTTTGTATTTGATCAATATTATGTTCTGGTGAACATTTTTTGATTATTTTAGGTGTGCCTTTAATTGTTTACTTAAATGATAACTTATTGCCTATTTGTTTCTTGTTTTAGGATGAAACTTCTGGAGATTACAAGAATACTTTGCTTAAACTCTGTGGAACAGGAAACTAGACAACCATTAAATAGCTGAACAAAGTGCTATGTAGATGTTAATGTAGAGAATAAATGCGCTTCTATTGTGTAATTAAAGTGAAAAAATAACAATTGACTGTCTATCAATAATCCACAATATTTCATCTAAATTGCATCATTTTAAATATAATGTCACACACAGATTGGTTCCTACTTCCTCCAAAGGGTGTTAAATTGGATCAGAGGGAAGAGTAGGGTATGGTGTTATTTTTGCTCCTATCCAGTGTAGCCACTCGACAAGTTAATCATCCTGGATTTGCTGTAATCACCGAATCTGTTATTGCCGATAAGAATTTTACCATAAAAAGGTTCTTTTTTCAGGATCAAATCTAAAGAAGGTAGAATAGAAATTGTTGCATGGAATTAGATATAAACCACAGTGTATGTAAGCTTATCTTTTTATATGAACAAAATTTATCAAATACATTATCTGCTATTTAATTGTTTGATTTGATTTGCTCTCTACACTATTGTCATTTTTGTCATCTGCATGCAACAATTATTTGGATAGGCAAATAATAATTTGTCTCAGTTGTCACTGCAGAATCCAATGTTTTTTTTCCAATACCTTTAGTTCCATTGAATGAGTCCCCTAATGATTGTTGCAAAATATTATGGTCAGACAAATTGATAGTGTGAAAGTCAATACACCTGGAAAAATGGTATCTGACAGAGAGAGCTGTACAGATTGTTATTTCAAAAGCTAAAAGTTTAAAGAGCTGTTTAACTCAATATCTCATAAGACTCAGCACTCAAATAATCACTGACAAATATAGTAATTTTTTTTATCCACTTAAACATGCTCACATAAATATTTAAGTCACACAAAACACTTTAAAAACACAAGCATTATCTGCAAGTTTTTTTCTCTCTGAAGTACCTCGAACTTTGTGCGTATTTTCTTATGGTTTCATTTGTGTGGTGTAGAAACCATGAGCATGCTGAGCTTTTTTAAGAATTATTTTAGAGTTTACCAGAGCTATGTCACAAACTTTGAAAATGCTTATCATTCATGTTTTGAGCAAAATACAAGGAATATATCCATTTTACTAAGACTCTAATCACCGAAGGGCACTGGAAAGCAGTATATTATATATAATTGCATTATGCTCATAAAACTTTGTGTAAACTATCATTTTAAGCATTACTAAAAAGAAACAAATTATAGATGTTCATCTTACACTCAAATTTATGACATCAGAAACAGACAACAAAACAGCCAACTCAATTTATAACAGAGTAAAAAGAAGTTGTTCTTTAGGCTCTGTCAGCGTGAAAACACAACATGAATAGTTAATTGTTGATCTTCATTCTCAGACCAGGTGGGTAGACCCTGAATGGTCAAAATATTGCCATGTGAGTGCAGCAGAAATTGGCGGTCTCCCTAACTCTTTTTGTCTCCAATGATAAAAATGCAACATATGGACAGGTTCCTTTTGCTGACATAAAACAGAGCCTTGCTAACATATGTAGCTTCTATCACATCCAAATTCATCACATGGCAACTTGTCTGATAAAATAAATTGAATTCCAGTATAATTTTAGTGCTGGTCCAGATTATTTAATAAATACTGTCCAATAGCAGTATTATATGTAATGATGGACATGTTTACATTTTATTATATGAAAATGGCAAAAGAATATATACAAAGCATTTTTTAATAGTAACCATGCATATACACTTACTGACTTACAGTGTTGATCACTGATTATAATAATTCATAGATATTCAACCAGCCCCTCTGAAATTAAGGCTTAACAATTAGTCTGTAACAGCATTTCTTTAGTAAGCTACCAAATCAATGATAAACAGTTTACTTATTCAGAATCCAAACTTTTAACTGTTAATGATTTGCTTTGTTTGGAGATGTTTTCACTTGAGTTTTGCCTGCTTAAATTCTGTTCAACCGCACTTTTCACATTATGCTTTGTAACATCTCCCTTATATCTTAATAAAGAAACAATATACAACAAGTACATTTCAAATTCAATCCATTTTGTAATTTATGTTTTTTTAGTTGGAAGGTTTTGGCTTTCTTAGCAGACAATATTTATATTGATGAAAGCTAAATCCAGTTTTTCAGAGGCCAAGTAATTGTTTCAGAAGCACAGATGAGAGTTGTACATGGCACCATGCAAGATTCCTATCATAGCACACTCCGAAGAAATACCTGGGAAATTAAGATTCCACTGGGCAATTCCTCAACACTTGTAAAATTGGAAAATTCAGAGGGTTTTGTTGAAGTTAAATAATAACTACTCAGGAAAAGTTAGCCTTAGTTTAACTCCCCTGTGACTAGCAAACTGACACCTCAATTTACCTCACACGTACCAAAATATATCACCATATCCCTTACACTGCTGTATCCTGTGACCTGACAATCCCTCTCTATGAAACTGGCCTGACACCCATCCACTCCCTCTTTCCCCACTCCAAGTCTGACTCTACAGCCTTCCCAAGTCTGGATCCATCCCTCCCCCTGCCTCAGGCTCAACTCTGTCTCCCTGTCCCATACTCCAGATTAACCGATGCCTCCCCTGATCCAAACTCACCATACTGCAGACCCAACTGACACCATACTCACCTAACACCTTACCCTCTACCCACTTGACACCCACCACTTAACACCTTTCCCTTACCTTTTGATAGTAGTTTTCAAGTTACTTGGTGATTCTGGATCTTTAGATTACAGAATATGTCAGCTGGCTGCTTTAAAGAAGGGGTGCAATTTCATTTTCCTCAACAATTCTGTACTATGAGGGGGGATCTGTCAGAATCAATGTATTCCAATCTCCTGTCAGAAATGTAGAGTTCTTTTGTGATGTAAAAAATGAGTGATGATTTGTCAGAGATTACCACTCCTCAGAAAATCTAGACCCAAACTAGAAATTTGCCGAATAAAAATCAGCTGCAGTTATCATTGTTTATTGTTAATAGAAAAGTGAAAAATTATTTTCCACAAATGACATTGTGCCAATATTGGGCAACGTCATGCCAGAATGTTACAATCTCAATGCAATTTAACTTTAACTTTAGAAGAGGAGCTTTAATATAACATAATTTTCCATTCGCACACTCCCTTGATCTGAGAAAAACATCCAAGGTCACAAATTTATGCAATGTTTGCCTTCATGTGAACAATGAACACATGGGATAAGATGGGATCTGGAAGTGGAGAATTTACTGCCTTTCCTCTCCTGCTCCTGCTTTTTCTCATCATCAAGACATTATGAATCCAAGCCTGACACAGGTCTTTCATGTTTTTATGACCAATATTGCTGCGCTTCAAGGAAAGCTTCAGAATGTCTGAAATATTCTCCTATCACCATCATCCTCAAGGTCCTCACTGATCAAAAATCTCTCTAATTCAGTCTTCATTGCCTTTTGTGAAGAGAATTCCAATGTGTGATGACCCTTGGAGCTGTAATTCCTCCCAGCTGATTATTGATTTTAAACTGTGTCCACCAAGCTCTAGGCTCCCCCATGGTTGAAAACACCCTTCCAGCATGAACCACAACAAGCCTCCTCAGAATCATAATTCTATAAAATCAACACACCTAAAGATACAGATCTAACCTGCAGAACCTTCTTTCATAAGGCAATCCCTTCGACACTTAAGTGAGCCTCGTGAAATGCAACGAAACCAAAACTGCATACAATATGTCATTTGTAGTCTCACAGTTGTAGTAAGACTTCATGCCCCTTTCAGTATTAGTTCAACATGCCAATTACCTTCCTAGTTATCTGGTATCTGCATGCTAAGCTTTTTGATTCATGTACAAGGACACCCAGATTCTCTGTACTGCAGTTCATTTTCCATTTAAATAATAATTAGCTTTTCTATTCTTCCTGGCAAAGTGGACACACTCACATTTTCCTATATTATACCGTGTCTTCAATTTTTTTGACTAGTCACTTAACATTATTTCTATCCCTTTGCAGACTCTTTGTATCCTCATTATAACTTGCTTTCCTAACTATCTTTGTATTGTCAACAAATTTGATTACAGTACAATCTATTCCATCATCCAAGTCATTAATATGTATAGTTTCAGCCCTAGCACTGATTCCTGCAATATACCACTAATTTCAGTTGCTAATCTGAAAATGACCCATTACTGCGACTCTCATTTCCTGTTAGTTAATGTATCATCTTTCTATGTTAATATATCATCCCCAACACCATGAGTTCTTATTTTGTGTGGTAACCATTTGTGTGGCACCTTACTTTGGGTGCCTTTTGACAATACAAATATGAAACACTTGGTTTCCTTTTATCTACTTTGTTTATTACTTCCTCATAGAACACTAATAAATTTATCAAACGTGAATTTCCTTTCACAAAACCAAGTTGACCCTGCATGATTGTATCATAATTTTCAAAATGTCCTGATACTACCTCCTTCAGAACAGATTTCAGTATTTCCCCAAGAGTTTGAACTAACTGACCCATTAGTGGTTTCAGTTCCCCCTCTTTCTTTTAAGTGTTGATACATTTACACATTTACAATCCATGAGACCTTTGCAGAATCTATGGAATTTGGATATTTGCAACTAGCGCATCCATATCTCTGCAGCCACTTCTTTTATAACCCTAGATTGCAGGCTATCAGGTCCAAAGGTACTAAGGAATAGTGAGATAGCTAATGCATGGGTGGCTTGAAATACTGAGGGTAAAGTTGCAAATCTCAACTCACAGTGTGAAGGATTGCTATGCAAAGCAGCAGTTGTAGACTTTTTTTGTTGAACTCCTTTTAAGTGAGGTTTGATACCAGATTCACAGCCTTAAGTCTATCCCCGTGTAATTACAGTGTACAATGTATTTGATTTTGGTGCCTATGTGAAGTTAGATCTCCTAAACATGATGGCAGTTTGTAAACTCAACTTCTTTATAGCCACTTCTAGATGTCATCTGAATGCTTTGCAGCCTAGTGGGGAATCTCTTTGTAGTTGTTGATTAAGTAATTCAAAAAGGTCATCAAATACTGTCTAATCAACTATTTTGGCTTTATCAGTAGGTAGGCCTATCTATCTCCTAAATTGCCAGCAACTTGCCAGGGTCATCAAAACATGTGTATAGCATGGAATGCTTCTTAATTGAAAGGATAGGCAGGGAAGCCATAGACCAATAAATCTAATGAGCCAAAGCCATGGCCAGGTGAAAGCTTGTGATCCACAGCACTTCTGAATTGTTTCCAATGATTGACAGGTAATTGCCAATTTTTTGGACATCATTCATTTTGCACACCACTCATCTTCATCTGCACTTTCCTATTGCCAGGCTGCATCATCACATAGCAGCAGCTTATGCAACTGTGGCATCATCAGAACCCTTCTACTCCATTAGGCAGGGAGGGTGGGCATAGTGATACAGTTCTAAAAAGGCAAGAACATCAACACAGTATCTATATATAAAGGATAGGCTCTCCTGACCTGTTTAAGCACTAGTGCCTTAAGAGGTTCAGATTTAGGATCAGCGCTGTGAAAGCTAATGCTTCCAAATAAATCTGTTGGACTATAACTTGGTGTTGTGTGATTTTTAACTTTGTCCATCACAGTCCAATTCTGGCACCTCCACATCAGATTTTTTTATGGCAGTAATTCTTGACAGGGCAGATGAATATATCCATTTGTAATCGTATGTCTAGATTAGACTGGTGTTGGAAAAGCACAGCAGGTCAGGCAGCATCAGAGGAGTAGGAAAATCAATGTTTCGGGCAGAAACCCTTGGGCTTCTGCCCGAAATGTCAATTTTCCTGCTCCTCGGATGCTGCCTGACCTGCTGTGTTTTTTCAGCACCAGTCCAATGTAGACTCTGATCTCCAGCATTTGCAGTCCTCACTTTTGCCTATTTGTAATCATATGCTGTATGCTAAAATTATTTTATTTTATGTAAATTAAACAAATTTACATACTTTTTAGTAGCAAAACAGGTACACACCCTGAAAGTTATTGTCTTGCTGAACTGATGGCAATGTGGATGGCAAGACTAGCACAAAAACACTGCCAATGTAAATTTCCAAACAATTTGCGAACCTTCTTGGATCGGTTTGTTACCTTTTGGAATGAGACTCATGGTTCCTGTTCTGGTCCTGCAAACTAAGTTTAATGTCAGAACTATAAATCAACTCATTGACAGCGTCCTGACAACATAAATTACCATTCCCAAAAGGCAGCAACAAAATTAATTTACACTAATGGCACCAATCCAGCAATTTCACGATGTGGAATTTCTTTGAATGAGGAAGCTTCTGCAAGATAGATCCCTATCTGGTCAAAGCTCACGATGCAAACCATCCAGCAATTTGTACAGAATTGCAATTCATTATATAGTTTTTCCTCACCATAGATTAATACAATATTTGCAATCTAATAACGGTAGGTACTGTTAATTCACTAATACTTCTCCAGAAATTCAGGGTAATTATTACTATGCTGGAAAGAAGGGACATTATGGGTTAATTTCCCTTTTAATAGTTTGAAATGGATGGAAGATCACTTTTTTCTTTCTTGTTAAGTGGTCTTAAAATATATTTGGTGCAATGCCATTGCCACGTTAGCAGGTGTGCTGTCAAAAAAAACAATGAAGATCATAATGTAGTTTTACAGAGTCTTAATGATATGAATTTATAAAGATGCTTGCTCCTAAAGAGATGAATTTTCACATTTCATTAATTATCCCATGTAGTTAAATTACAAATAATCAAGAAACAAAACATTACACTTACTAATAACCAAAAATGCAGTTGAAATACACATGACAAGTTTACTGTTTTCATATACACCCTGGACTTAAAAAGGAAGTAAGGCCATAAAAGACAGGATGTAGGTTAGCAGGAAGGATGGCTGTAGTTTAACAATGAGGCGCAAAAAAATTAAGCATTTTTCTTTTCTGAAGGGGGGTGGGGGGGTTTCAAATTTACAGAGCTGTGCCTGCCTAATCTGTGTTTATGCTTTGTTAACATTCAGTAGAAAAACATTGGCAACTAGGATATAGATTTAACAGGGAATGGAAAACTGCAACTCTGGGATAACTTTTGAATTAATTGTCTTATTTTTGTAAATACAATACATCTTCAGCAGGAGTAAGGTAACAATAAAAAAAAGCAAAATGTCTTAATGTTTGGAGTTTGTTCCATGCCAAAATAGATAATAATCTGGCTTGCAACACATAAGACATCAGGAGTTGAAATTCAGTTCAAACAATGAAGTATTCTTATTTAAAAGAAGTGAATGCTGACTACAGCCACAGAAACATACGTCTGACAAATGGCAAACTTAACATGTCTCTGTTCAGGACATGCTGTCAACTGCTAACATTTATCCAAGAAATTTATTAAAAATCCATACTTACATGGAGATAGTGCCATTTACCAAAATGTTGGTGAATATATGTCCTTCCACAAATTAGATCCAACAGTGAGAAAACAGAAAAAAGAGGGGAGAGTGGGAGATAAAACCTTGGACATTTTAAAAGAAAAATTCTGTCCATAAGCCATGCCACAGGATATTAACTAGTCAGTTAACAGTTGTTCAATGGTATATTACAGCTGGTTTTGTTCAGAAAAATTCAAATGAACTCAAACGAAAGCAGAAATGCAAATTAAATCATCATTGTGATAACAAGTTGTCTGAAATTTTCAACAAAGGTCCATTAGCTGGCTGCATATGTTCTTCTTTAGAAGAGATTGGGCAAGCACAGACCAGTTTCTAGTGGGCATTGAACCAAAATTGGCACAGTTGACAATCTCACTCAGGCAGCACAGTAAAGCTTTTGAAGAAATGAGAAATGCCACATAATTGCTTGAAATGTTACAACACAGGGACACATCTGGTCCATCGAGTCAGTGCCAATGCTTTTCTCTACCACCACTTAGTTAATCCCTCTTTTCAACTTGTTCTTCAAAGTCTTTGATAATCATCTTTCGAAAACAAAGATCCATTTACTTGATTAAAACATTTATAGATTCTTGTTCAACAACAGTTTATTGTAAATTTTAATTCCTAACTATATAAAGATTTTTTTCAAGATGCTTCCATCTTATTTTTGTGCCTTTCTGTTACCATCTTGCTAAACAGTGGAAACAATCAATTGCTAGTTACTTTCTGAGAAGCATTCTTTATCTGAAAACCCCTATCAGGTCACCCTTTAATGTGCTGATGCAGTTCTCATGAAATGTCAACTTGTGTAGAGTTCTCTCCACAGATGTTGCCTGACCTATAGAGTGTTTCCAGTATTTCCTGTTTTTGTTTCAGATTTTCAACAGCTGTACTCCTTTATAACTTGCTAAATCTTTTTAGTTCCAGTGAAAACAAAGTCCTCACTTCTTATGTCATTATTTGTGAGTGTAACTCTTTAGCTTTGGTAACAGATTAATGAGTGTGTGCTTTCCATTGTTTTTATATCTTTCTATAATGGAGTTCCCACGGGTGTGCACATTAACCCAGCAGACCTAAGGTCTTGTAGAAGTCTGACATCACATCCCCGTATTAGTGTTTTCTGCTTCTAAATCCATTCTGAATAACACCATTAATGTAGATTCTCCAAATACCTTACAATTTCATCCCATGGCTAGATGATTTTCTATAGGCAAGATTTTATACTGGTATTGTTAAACGTCTGGCAGATCAACTGCAGATGAGGAAGAAAATTGAACATTGGTCTAACTCATCATTAATCTACCACTACTGTCTTTCCCAAGATTGTACTCTAATGATATCAACTCCCACTAAATTTGCCCATATTTGGGCCAACATATCCATTCTTAGATTTACACAATCATGGCGGAATTGTTTTAAACATTGCAATCTCTGGTGATACTACACAACAGTCTCGAAATTTAACAACACCAATATGTTCTTGGTATCCAGATTACTATAGCAGATGAGTATGAAATTAAAATCCAAAAGGCCTCAAATAGAGTTCAACTGACTGCAAAGTAATCTAACGTTAAGTAAGTTTTCGGCATTATACTGCTCCAGATCTTCGGGTTTTGTGACAGCCATTTTCTTGTCCCTCTTTTATCTTACACCAACCCTCTCAGCATCTAACATTAAGCTAATGAGGGTAACCTCAGAAAATACATCAGGGTCAGTCAGAGAGATGTCAGGCAGGTAAAAAACTAACAGTGCAAATTATCTAACTTAGTGAATCATCTTGCCTTCATAATCTGCCATCAATATAAAATTACCTTGAGAGATTCCCACAGAATCCTTAGAAATAGAACACCACAACACATTAGGCTGTTTACCTTAAGGTTTGATTAATGTCTTCTATATCAACTCTTCTTGAAAAACAATTCAAGTTGTACATTTATCTTTGATGCTTCAACAGCTATGCAACTCTTCATTGACAACTATAACAGAGCACTTATTTACTATTCTTAATGAAGTTATGATTAAGATGCATTTAGAAAACTTTTCCACTGATTTCTATGTTTGTGCTAATTTTATTTTATTTCTTACCTTGACTTTTCTAATGATCATTGATCTAGCTTTCTATCTTAATGTTCTTTTACTTTTATTGTTTGCCCTCCTACACATATAAATGCTTGGTGAAAGTTCATCAATCTAAAACATTAACTCTGTGTGTTCCTCTCCACAACCACTACCTGATCAGTCACAAATTTCTAGCAATTTTTGTTTGTAGAACTGCACAAAATGGTTCATTAATTTCAAATTTATTTAAACCCATGGCCACTGTGCTGTCAAATTATTTGCCTGAAATTCAGTATTGAATGAATTATAAACTTTTCTGGGTCATTTTTGGGAAGACTAAAGGTCCTTGCCCTTACTATCAACTCTATACCCTTTCCAGTATGTCATCCAGAGCTGAAGCAGATAATTTACAACCAGACTCCTCTTCAATCCGAAGGTTTCTGATTCCATGTAACTCCACAAAGGCTGCAAAGTTTCACTTCTGTCTGACTTCAACCATACCTTAGCCATCAGGTGATGAAACCCTCGTCCATGGTTTGACCACCTCCAGACGTGATTAACTGGAACAAAGAACAAAGAAAGTTTACAGCCCAGGAACAGGCCCATCGGCCCTCCAAGCCTGAGCCGATCCAAATGTACTATCTAAACCTGTCGGTCAATTCCTAAGCTCTGTATCCCTCTGCTCCCCACCTAGTCATGCATTTGTCCAGACGCATTTTAAATGAATCTACTGTGCCTGCCTCTACCACCTCTGCTGGCAACGCATTACAAACGCCCATCACCCTCTCTGTGAAGTACTTGCTGCGTGTATCCCCCTTAAACTTTCCACCTCTCACCTTGAAAGCGTGACCTCTTGTTAATGGAATCCTTCACCCTGGGAAAAAGCTTGACTCTATCCACCCTGTCTATATCCTTCACGATAGTGTAAACCTCAATCAGGTCCCCCCCCCAATCTTCTTTTTTCTAATGAAAGTAAACCTAAACTACTCAACCTTTCTTCATAGCTAGCACCTTCCATACCAGGCAACATCCTCGTAAACTTTCTCTGCACCCTCTCCAAGCGTCCACATCCTTTTGGTAATGTGGTGACCAGAACTGTACACAATATTCCAAATGCGGCCGAACAAACATCCTGCACAATTTTAACATGACTTGCCAGCTCTTATACTCAATACCCCGTCCAAAGAAGGCAAGCATACTATATGCCTTCTTGACCACTCTATCCACCTGTGCAGCCACCTTCAGGGTACAATGGACCTGCACTCCCAGATCTCTCTGCCCATCAACTTTTCCCAAGGCTCTTCTGTTCATTGTATAACTCGCTCTAGAATTAGTCTTGCCTAAATGCATCACCTCACATTTGGCTGGATTGAAATCCATCTGCCACTTTTCCGCCCAACTCTCCAGTCTATCTACATCCTCCTGTATTCTTTGACAGCCCCTTGTGCTTTCTGCTACTCCACAAATCTTCGTGTCATCTGCAAACTTGCTGATCATACCAACTGTGCCTTCTTCCAGATCATTTATGTATATTACAGACAACAGTGGCCCCCAACACTGACCCCTGAGAAATACCACTTCTCCATTTCGAGAAACTCCGTTCAACTACTACGCTCGGTCTCCTATTGCTCAACCAGTTATTTATCCACCTAGCTAGAACATCCTGCAAACCATGTGACTTCACTTTCTTCATTAGTCTACCATGGGGAACCTTATCAAACACCTTACTAAAGTCCATGTATATGACATCAACAGCCCTTCCTTCATCTATCAACTTGATCACTTAATCGAAGATCTCTATTAAGTAGGTAAGGCACGATCTCCCCCGCACAAAACCATGTCGCCTATCAATGATAATATAACTCTATCATTTCTTGAATGGCCTAATGTTCTTGAACATCCATAAGCATACATTCATCTAAAATTTCATCATGTAGAACTTACCCTGCACCAAGTTTTGTCCACTCATCACCATTGTTCAGACTGAACTATTCTGGCTCCTGATCCCTCAATGCCTCAAACTTAAAATTCTGATTCTGGAGTGTAAGGATCTTGATGATCAACTGCTCTCTATTTTCATAATCTCTCCTGAAAGTTGTGTTTCACTGGTTCTAGCCTTTTCTTCATTCTTTCTTCCTTTACTGCACCTTTGACGGTCATGCTTTCACATCTATGCCCACATTTTGAAATTCTCTCCAGAAATTCCTTTGCCAGCGTCTGCATCCTCTCCTTTAAGATGTTCATTGAACTAAACTTCTGTGAGAAAGTTTTCAGCAACTTGCTTAATATTATTTTTGATTTGATTTTTTTAAAAATTCTTTACACCTCCATGAATTGCTTTAGAATTTTTCATATATATTGAAAGAATTATTAAAATGCCTTGGTACCATTATTAGGATATATTTAATTATTTTTTAAAAATTTATAGGTTAAATATTTTTCATTGTTGGTCATCTTTTCCTTTAATTTGATCTGAGTTAGATTTTTTTTAAAACTCACTATAGGATGCCTTGATCCAGTTAAATATTTTTATCCAGAACTTTTGCTTTGTCTATTATTACACTAAAACTAATTATATTGTGCTCACTGTTTCCCAAGATAATCCCTGATCTATCCATCACTTACTTGCTCCACTTCAGAATTAGGTCAACTAATACTTCATAAGAATATAAGAAATAACAGCAAGAGTAGACCATCTAGCCCCTCAAGCCTTTTCCACCATTCAATATGATCATGGATGATCTTTGGTTTTATTTCCATTTTCCTGCCTGCTGTCAACATCCTTTGATTCTCTGAGAGATCAAAACTGATCTATCTCAGACATAAGTATACTCTGCAGTGGGACACATCGATATTGTCCAGTTAACCTGTTCAGAGAAGTTATTATACATGTCTGGAGCAGGTGGGACTTGAACCTTGGTCTTCTGGCTCAGGGGTAGAAACATCATTGCTGCCACACAAGAGTTCTATGGAGCATATATACACTGTTGTTGGCAAGTGAACTTCTAAGATTGGATTATGTTGTGCTAGGTCAATGAGTTCACAAATATCACTTCTTTTTGTGTGTAATTCCAGCTTATGGATGTTGTACAAGGAAATTAAATTGAGGTGTAACTAATTTATACAAAAGTCAACCATATTATCTTTTGCTTAATTGATTTGTGATGGCCTTCCTTCCTCAGAAAGGATTTCATCCCAGTATTTTTGAACATTTGCAGGATTTTTTCTCTCCAGCAGTGCTACAGAGATGAATAGCAGTGAGTACTAAGAAAATGGTTTGTTTCTATGTTTTAGGACAGGATCAACTGTGGCACACTTATTGAGGCAGAATTGTTCCAACATAGGTAAACCCTCCTGCTGAATTTGAACCAGCAACACAGAAAAGATTTATCGCATGCAGTAATCTGTGCAAATTCGAGAGACTAAGAACTATTTAAAGTAAAAATTAACAACGTTATTTCTTAAAAATATAACAGAGAATAATTAACTAACTATTTCAATTCATTCCTCTAACCTATCTTTTACTTTCCCTTCTATAACACTAGTCCGATAAAGCTCCCAATTAAAATTTACTGAAAAATTCAAATGTTAAAACCAGCCAGCTGTCAAATCTTCTCTTTATATCTTCCTCTATAGATTTGCTCTCCAGGTCGGTGTTGATGTTTTTCTCTCTGCAAACTTCTTCTCTAGATAGGTACCTCTCACAGTTTTTGACTAGCAGCCTACGTCTGTTGGTCTATTGGCAGTTCTTTCCCAAATGTTCGATTTTTCCTGGTCTTATACCCCCAAAGTATCGGAATGTGTCATTGGCTTTTAATATTTCCAATATACTAAATTCAAACTTGATTGGAGTTTGATTTTTTTGGGGATATAATTGAAACTGATTGGCCTATTTCAAATTTGTCTTTGTCTCCAGGCAACCAGCTGCATGAGCCGCTGGACCATAAGGTTACATCATACCTGTTCAGAACACTTGGTGCTGTCAGATAGTTCTGCTAGCTTTTAACTTTCTTAAAGGTACAGTACACCCACATCTTCATAACAGAACAGGAACACCAGAGTTTCTACATATTAAGTTTTAAAGGATATTGAGAGTAATTTTTAAATTTGGTCACAGGATTTCAGTGTCTTTGGCTAGGTCAGCAGTGATTGTCCATCGTTAACTGCTCTTGAGAAGGTGGTGGTGAGTTGAATATATTTGATTCTGATGCCAGTTGTGCACAGTAGAAAAATAAAATTAGTTAAAATAGAAAATGCTGAAAACACTTGGCAAATCAGTCAGCATCTGTAAAAACAACACACAGCTAACATTTGAAAATGTTAACAGGTTATCTGCCTAAATGCTTCCTGTCCTGCTAAATCTTTCCAGCAATTGCTAACTTTTCCCCAAATTTCTACCATGTGAAGTATTTTGCCTGAAGAAGAGTCATGTCAGATTTGAAGTGTTAACAGTTTTCTCTCCATAGATGATGCCACACCTACTAGGTTTCTCCACCATTTTCTGTCTTTCTTTCAGATTTCCAGTATACGCATTATTTTGTTTTCATTTGAACGTTAATTTCTCATTTTGTTGCTCTGTATTTATCTGATTAGAGATGTACAGCACGGCTACAGACCCTTCCAACTGACATGTCCATGCCGACCAGATATTCTAAATTAATTGGTGTCATTTGCCAGCACTTGCCCCATATTCCTTTTAAGCCCCTTCTATTCATATACCCATGTTGTATTTTGATGCATAATTGGTATTCAATAATCAACTTTGCTAAAATTTATTTTACATAATGTCTCTAAGTTTGATTTAAATCTTAACGCATTACCAATTAAGCAGGAACTTTTCAACATGCCATTGCCTAATTATGATACTTAAAATTCAGTGACACATATATCATCTGCATCAGCACTATTACATTGTATTTGAAAAAAGCTATTTCACAAAACACCAATTCGCGGATATGGCTATTCAAATGTTTGCATTCATTAAAAAGCTATTTCTCCTCTTGTACTATGAGCAGTGAAATTCCAGAATGTTTGAAAATAAGCAGGTATTGTGATGGGAAATTAATGGGGCAGCCATAAACTTAGTGCTTCCTGCTCATTTACATGATTGCAGCATGAAACTAACACCAAACACAATGTTGAATGGCTGAATCCCCTGTGCAGATTGTTCAAAACTGCAAGATTATCACAAGTTCAAACTAGTCTGCATCTTTGAATACGGTAGTGAGTTTCTTCTGGGAGAGAGATGGGATTACAATAATAAGGCAGAAAATGGGGTCCAAGGTTTGCTGACATTGCATAGGTGTAGGAAGTGGATAGGAGTCCCTCCAAATAAACATTGAGGAGATAGTAAGGGCATGTAGTCATTGCAGTCAATGCCAGCTAATCTAATTCTGATGGCATGTTCAGTTGACGCATCCTTACAACTGAATCGTTAGCCTCACACATTGCTTAATGTACTCCATCACTTACCAGTCAAGTTTCCCTTCAGCCATGACTCATACTTTATATTCATATCTTCATCTCACACTGTCATGCTGCAAGCTTCAGATCTACACTCTATAATTCAGTTACTCAACCACACAGAGTGCACAACGCTCTCTGACAAATTTGCAGCTATCTTGTTGAACAAGGTGATGCACAATTGAGAACAGCCACATCAAACTAGCAGGGAACAAGCATTACCGCATGTCTTTGCCCTATGGAGCTATCAGTGCTGACCATCATTGTAGGATCTCTTCTCATAAACAAATTGCAGGTCTTAAATTGAGTCTCCTGGTTTCTCTTCCCATTTTAACCTCTCCATAATGCCATCTTAAAACATTCACCTGGCAGCTATCTGAGAACTGCCACCTGGCTGGGTACTAGTGTCAAAGCAGGATGAGGAAGTAGGAGGAACTGATGATGAAAAAACATCATCAGTCACTCTCATGTTCTTAGCTATCAGCTCTGATGATCTTGATGGCAGAACTGTATGAGGTGCCAGAGTCTCCGTCTCCAGGCTAAAAGATTAGGGGCACAGGAAGTAGGAGAGCCCACTACAGGGAACACTGGCTGCTCTGCAGCCATTTATTGGTAGCTAAGAGGCTGAGGACAAAATTTCTACCCATCAGGGTGTCCCTCCTCAGACAACCACCGGGCCAAGCAGAGATTGGCAGCAATCCATTACTGGTAGCACCATAAGGGGCAGCATCCAATGCTGATAAATCGGTCAGATTTTGACATGGCAAGCTCTGCTGGATCCAGCTCATCAAGGAGTCAGGGATCGTCCTTGCAAGGCCAAACTACTAAACCTCTACAAAGATGGTGGGTCTGAGGCTAGTGAAGTCATAGGACAAGGGGGACCATTTAGTTAACATCCAATAACCAGGCGGCTGGTTAAGGAGGGACTTTCTATTCTCCATAATCAGTCGACACAGGAAACCTGCCATGATTGGTACTTGCCAAGAAAATTTCCAACCAGTGTTGGCAGAAAAGGGTCCTGTAGTCAGTATTAATTAATTTCCCACTTAAAAGTCTCAAATAGTTTACAGTGGTAAAACTGCAGTGGGGCCAGCAGGTAGTTGGTATACTAGCAGTCTATTGGAATTTGTATTGCACCGCCCCTGCCCCCATACCTTCAAACCAACTGACAGGAAATCATATTGAAGACCAGTTTAGAGATGGGATTTGCACACAGTGAAGTTCCAAGCCAGAGTGGTTTGCAGCCACACAAGCGTGAAGGAACAATACGGGTGTCAACTCACCAGAGGGCAAGACTGCAAGTGACTTCTGTTTCAGAGGTACAACAGGATGTTTGAGTACAGAAAAATGGCATGATGGGTATGCAGGTAGAAATGGTTAATCCATTTACAAATCTAACAGAACCCGACAGCTACTGTCAAGGAGCATGGAGAAGTCCAATGCAAAACTTGCACAGGCCTTTTCGCAAAGCTGAGAATCAATCCGTTTTAGCATCAGCTGATGATCAATTTCATTCCCATACTTAGATATTCATTTTTACAAAATCATTAGTGTGATGTGGATGACTGGCTCAGCCAGCATTTATTGCCATCCCAAACTGCACTTGAGAAGGTGGGGGGGTGACTACAATATCTAGTTATGTAGCTCAGTTTCACCCAACCTAGATGACTGCCATGAATTTGGAACAGCATTGCACAAGTTGGTTCTCTTACTGGGTTTTGTGCTGCATCAGCAGCTACTCCTAATGAAGCTAGCTGTGTGAATCTTAAAAAGATGCCTTATCTCCTGGGAGTGCTAGAACTGCTGGAAATTGGTCATATTCTTATGATACAGTACTACTGGCAGACAATGGCCAAATTTGGACCGTGGAGATTATTGTCTCAAAGATTAACCATTCAGCTGAAAGAAGTGTTTGTTATTTAAAGGGCCAGGCATGCAAACTTAATTTCATGAATTTCTGCAATTGCAAAGTACTATGGAATATTGTTGGAGGCATTATTGAGTGATCTTGGATTTGGTGGGAAATTTTACTCTATCTTTAAATGAAGGGCAGGGGTTCTGGTAAACTGTCCACACAGAGCCTTCAGTAGGTATGGAATTTACAATTGCAGAGTTTCTGTGTCAGAAGCATAATTGAGGCTGCAGAAAGAGCAGGGTTTGTGAAATTCTCCCTGCCAAATTGAAGTTAAAGAATAGGAGGAGCAGGTAATTTAACCCATTGAGCCTACTCCACTATTCAATAAGAAATTGGCAGCTGTGGCCTTAATTCCACGTTTCTACCGGTTCTCCCATTACATTTCAGTCCCTCATCAACCAAAACCCTTTCTAGCTGAATTGTAAATATATTTAATTACCCAGTCTTCACTGCTCTCCATGGAAGAGAATTTGAAGGACTAATGATCCTGAGAGATTATCTTCTTCCTTATGTCTGTCTTTAATGGGAGACTCCCATTTTTAAACTGTGCTGCATAGTTCTGGGTTCCCTCCAAGAGAGGAAACATTCTTGCATAGAGTCATTCAGTATGGAAACAGACCCTTTGGTCCAACTTGTGCATGTCAACAACCAAATTTCCCAAAATAAACTAGACCCCTATGCCTGCATTTGGCCCATATCCCTCTAAACCAGTCCTATTCACGTACCTGTAGAGTCATAGAGCAGTTTCTATTCTATCATACCTAACAGAATCTTATGTCCTATTCAGGTGCCTGTACAGAGTCACAGAGCAACCCTGTCAGACCTCTCAGAATCTTATGTTTCAATAAGAAATATATTTCTGTTGCTCACATTTTTAAAATTTCCAATATAGTCTGACCTGCCCAAACCTTCCTCGTAAGACAAATCACAGCATTCACGTCTCATATCCATCAAAAGACTTCCTATGTCTCTGCGCACAATGCTGTCTGCCTCTGCTCAAATTTAACTTCAACCCTGCACTGCTGAAAACTTGACAAGCATTTAGCTCAAAATGTTTAGGTGAAATTGTCTGCAGAAAGTACTCAAAAGGCAAAAAGCTCAAGTGGTCGCAAATCTCTTTATAATGTAGTTGGAGTGTGTTTCAGTTGAGAATTGCAAATAAGAGTTAAGTATCTTTCACAACATTTCAAATTCTCAAAGTGCTTGACAGGTAGAACTCCCTTTTCTTTAAAATAGTGCCAATTACATTTACCTGAGAGAGTATTTGAAAGACCTGTCATGGTGAAGTACTCCCTCAGAACTGCACTGGAGTGTTAGCCCAGACTTTGTACTCATGTCTATGTGGTGGGACTTGAACCTGTGAACTTCTGACTCTTGAGGCTGACTCAATGAGATATGCAATTTTTAGATTATATATTTGAATAACTGGTTAATCTTATCTGATCGTCTATGGGCTTTTGTATCGGCATGGCATAATTGAATTGTAAAGCTTTTGGAGAATGCCTGGCATCTCAATGTTTATTTTAAGATTATTTCTAGATATTAGAGTTAATGACTAATAACGTTCAAGAATGATATGTGACTTTTTGAGATTACAATTTAAACAGTTTACATATTGTTAAGCAACACAAAACCATAACAAACCAAAAAATAACAGATTATGATAAAAACAGAGATCAAGTAAATCACCAAGTGATTGAGGTTTTAAGAAATGCTTGACTGGCAGCACTAAATTGGATGAGTCAGTTGACAATGTGAACAAGACATAAAAAGGCGCCTTCCCTCTTGGTTAAATATATATAGTTAAAAAGGGGAAATATATATAAAATGACGAACCTAGCAATTGCAAACAATAAAGAAAAAGACAAAAGTAAAAATTCTAAACAAATAGAATTGGTGGCCTGAATAAATATTTCATTTTGTTGTTGATTTAATTTCAAGTACTGAGAGCAGATACATTCATATTCAAGTTAACTGGGTAGACAATGAAAACATTTTAACATCAGAAAGCAAAGTTTGATATGCAATGGATTGGAAAGAGAAAAGAATAGGTTTACTCAGCAGTCTTGATAGAGCAACAGAGTACAAAATAATTCATGGCATTCTATCTGTCAAGATGTTCTTGTAGATATGGGCATGTCCAATTGATAACTCAACCCAGAACGCAATTATGCTAAAATGAAACATATTGTCCAATTACTTATTAAAGCAATAACTGTTAAAAGAGTTCTCTTCTTGAAATTGGGTGTTGGGTCAGTGAAAAAATTAAATAATCATTCTGGAAATGGCAACCTGGAGTTTTACTATAGTGACTCATTGGAACTGGTGGGGATTGGATCAGAAACTTGTGGGGAACCTTCATTACTACCTTTGGAATAACAAAAATACATTATATATATTTTGCTTCTTTTTTAACCACCTTGTCTGTTACATCTTAAAAATATACAACAAATGTATTAAATATGATTTTCTTTTCACAAAATCCACTGAGACCTACTGCAGAATCTAGGGAATTTTGGATGGTTACAACCATGCATTCACTATCCCTGCAGCCACATCTTTTCTTTGTTAATTCCTCGGACTCGTCCTCTGAGGGACCAATATTACGCCCTTTCTATATGCTCAGAAGCTATCACTGTTTTTTTTGGTATTTTGTACTGATTTTCCTTCATTCTTTAAGATCTCTCTTTTCTTTGAATAATTTTCTGCTAGTTTCTAAAATGCTCCAAGTTTTCTGGGCTACCATTCGTCTTTTGCAGCATTGTACACCTTTTCTTTCAATTTAATACCATTTTTAACTTTTTGGGTTAGCTATGGATATTGCACACTTCTAATTTCATCCTTCTCAATCAAATATATCTGCGTTGAGAATTATGAAATATGTTAAATGTCTCTTCAGTCTTCCCTTCCAATCTATTTTCCTATTTCATTTGAGACAAATTAACCCTTTTAGCCTTCTAATGCCTTTAACACTTGATTTCAGACCCAAGTTTTCATCCTCAAACTGATTGTTAAATTCAGAGGTCACAGACAACTTACATAGCAACACAGAAAATAGGAGGAGTAGGCCATTCAGCCCTTTGAGTTTGAACTGTTATTCAACATGATCATGGCTGATCATCCAACTCAGAATACTGTTCCCACATTTTCCCCATATGCTTTAGCCCTAAGAACTAAATCCATCATTTTCCTGAAAATATTCAATATTTTGGCTTCAACCATTTCTGT
This sequence comes from Chiloscyllium punctatum, assembly GCF_047496795.1. Lineage (NCBI taxonomy): Eukaryota > Metazoa > Chordata > Chondrichthyes > Orectolobiformes > Hemiscylliidae > Chiloscyllium > Chiloscyllium punctatum. Next base: position 36,995,268 of record NC_092739.1, read on the forward strand.
GACAAAAAGTCCCACAAGCCCATCACTGTCTGGGTGAAGAAAACTTTTCCTCATCTCGGTTCTAAATGGCCTACCCCATATTCTTAGATTGTGACTGATATGAGTGTTAAGAGACCATATAGCCCATCGTGCCTGGACCAGCTCATTAAATGAGCATCAGTACCTAGTGCTAATCTCCTGGTTTTCCACATATACTTGCACATTATTTCTATCTAAATAATCATTCAAGGTCCTCTTAAACATCTGAATTGAACTTCCCTCCACCATGCCTTAACTACTCACTGAATGAAGAAACTACTTCTCCTAACATATTAGCTATTTTTGCAAAGTTCCTTATACTTGTTCATGGATGTGGGCACTACTGATTAGGCTAGCAGTTATTGCCCATATCTAGTTACCCAGAGGGCAGTTACAACTCAAACACATTGCTGTGGATCTGGAGTCATATTTGGCCATACACGTTATGATTGAAGATTTCCTGCCATGAAGGACATTAAGGAACCAGAGTGGGTTTTATGACAATTGACAATAGTTATTATCACCAATAGGCTAGCTATTTTTTAAACCCCAGACTTTTACTGAATTCACAATTCACCATCTCCAATGGTGTGATTTGAACTCATGTCCCCTGAGCATAGCTTGGTTTTCTGGAATACGAGTCCAGCAACATTGCCACTGTGGCACCACTTTCCCAGTCTAAAGTTTAATCACTTTAAATCTATATTCTCTCAATCTTTTCCTTGTACAAGTAAAAACACGTTTGTCCCCATCTATTCTATCCAGCTCATTCATGATTTTGAAAATCTCCCCTTAGCCTTCGTCTCTCCAATGAGAACAGTTTCAACATCTGCAATCTACCTTCATGACTGAAGTACTTCAATCCTGGATACATTTCTGTAAACTGCTTCTACATTCTCTCTAGTAAATTCACATCCTTCCAATAATATGATGCCCAGACCTTTATACAATACTCCAGCTGAGATCTAATGAGTGTCTTATAAGAGTTAGCTCTTGTACTCTATCCCTTTATTAATAAAGCAGAGGATACTGTATGCATTACTGACTCCTCTCCCATCTGCCCTGTCACCTTTAATGATCAATGCACATGTACACCTTCGTCCCTCTGCTGCTACACCCTCATTTAGGCTTGTACCCCTTATTTTGTGTTGTCTTCCAATGTTCTTCCTACCAAAATGCATCACATTTCTCTGCATTGAAACTCATCTGGCACTTAACTCACACTCCGACAACTTAGCCTATTTCCTTGTGGACTTTTACCTTACTTTCCTCACAGTTTATAGTAGTTTAATGTCATCTGCAAACTTTGAAATTATCCCCTACACTCCAAGATCTAGATATTAATATATTATTAGATCATTAATATTTCTCAGGAAGAGCAAGGGTCCCAGTATCCACTCCTGCTTAACTCTATTAAAAATGTCCTTTGAGCCTGAAAAAGCCTGTTTCCTATTACTTAGCAAATTTTGTACGCATATTGATGTTGACCCTTTATTCCATGACCTAAGTCTTTCCTCACAAGTCTGTGTGTGACACTGTATGAAACACTTTTGGAAAGTCTGGTTACAACAACCCACATCAACAGCATTATTCTCACTGAACCTTTATCTCTTCAAAAAAGTCTGCAAATTAGTTCAATACAATTTTCCTTTTAGAAATCAACGGTGACTCTTCAAAATCAACCTACCTTTTTCCATGTGACTACTAATTCTCTAGAAGTTTCCCTGCCACTGAAATTAAAATAGGAGAAAGTGAGGATTGCAAAGGCTGGAGAATCAGTGTCAAAAAGTGTGGCACTGGAAAAGCACAGCAGGTCAGATAGCATCCGAGGAGCAGGAGAATCAACGATTCTGCATTAAACTGCCTAGTCTGTAAATGCTGTTTGAATTAACTGATTAAATTCAGACAAGGCAGATTAATTCTGATTGTTCAGAGTATTGTTATGGGAATGCAGCAGGAATTGGCTTACTCCACAATTCTTTATTCAATGAAAAGATTACAAAATGTGGAGATATTTATTCATACACAGAGGAACCTCGATTATCCGAATATCAATCATCCGAATTTCAGATTATCCAAAGAAGATCTCAAGGTTCCGATGGAAACATTACATCAAAGACCCTAAACCCCTCTTCCTCAGATAATCTCTCCAATATTGTCCCGTAGAGGCAAAGGATGAACCTGTCAAAAACTTGCAGTAAAAAGTTGCGTGTGTGCATGCGTGCACGCACGCTATTTTGAGACTCACCCCCCGCCCCCCCGGCAAAGGCAGCAGCAGTCTTACTGTTGGTGTCCAATCCAGCTGCCCCAGAGAGGGGGTGGGGGTCAAATAGAGGGGGCGGAGGCAGACGTGCGGCTGACGGGAGCAAGGCAGCCACATCAGATGATCAGATGGAGGGGCAGGGGCGCAGATGGTGGGTGGGGGTGGATGGGGGAGGCAGGATTGGACGGGTTTGGGGAGCGGGTGGGGCGTGGGGGGCGGATGGGATGTAGGGGCTCACTGTGGTGTGCTGCTGCCTAATCTCCTGAATGGGGAATGGATTTAACAAGTGCTTGGTGGGTCAATTCAATTGAACTAAGTGGGGGGGGGGGGGGGGGGGGGGGAGAGGAGGTTTCAGCAATGCAGCATGTAAATTTCACACAAGTGTGTGTCTGCTCAGAAACAAATCCTGAGAGGGAGCAAGGCAGGCAGAGCGAGAAAAAAGGAAACTTCATGAAAAATCTGAGCCCTAGAGGAGAGGCATTGAATCAATTAACCGAATAATCAATTATCCAAACGAAATAGTGCCTTGTTCCTCTGTACAGGGCAAAAAGAATGTCACGTCTGGCACAGGAAAATGAATCACATTGCAGACCCAACCAATAATCTTAACGTGGTTTCTCAGTGTAATTCTAAGCATAGTCAGGAATATTTAATACATGCTTTTCAACCACATAATCATAAGTAGTGTTAAAGATTATGTTCTGAGTTTTATAAATATAAGCTGGTTGAGGATGGTCTGCATGCTACCTGCTACATAGTCAAAGGGATGTGTTGTTTGATATTGCCCATCAGTCCACTAGAAATCTTACATACCTGGCATCACACCAGCACTGAAACCTATGCACCACATCATTCACTATAAATTCTACCATGTCATCATCACTCTTATGTATTATTCTTTACTATGAGGTCATTAATTAATCCTGTTTCTTTACACATTACCAGGTCGATGATCGTGTGTTCCCTGCTTGTTTCTAGAATATATTATTCTAAGAAACAATCTCAAATATACTCTCAGAATTCATGCTTCTGGCTAGTTTTGAAATTTAGTTGGTTCAATCTACATAAAGATGAAAATCTCCCACCACGACTATGATATTTTTTATTAACAAGCTGACCATTATTTTTTAACTTTTTACCCTGGACTGCTTTGGAAAACTTTTTAATAATCAAAAAATGTGTGGTCATCTGTTGTATCCTCTGTAATCTTGCAATTATCTCTTGCCACCAAGCACACAGCATAAAAAATCTGGACTGAAAAGCTATCTTTATGGTGATGATGTAACTACTGTTATTACAAATCCATCTAAGTTACTAATGTCCTTTAGGGAGCAAAATCTACCTTACTTACCTGGTCTGACCTATATGTAACCTCTCATTCATGACTCTTAAATGCCCTGGGGCATTTAGAGAAAGGCAACAACTGTTGCCCTAGCCAAAGATGCCCACATCCCTTGAATGAATAAAAAGAGGTTTCTATCTATACTGGTGAATACTTATAGTATTCAAAAACACATCAGTTGACTTCAAACTCTTGCTCACTCTCTTCATTGTAAACGTAATAGACTGCATAACAATTCTTTTGGAAAGTTACATTGCTAACGGAAACTACTGATGGTGGAGAAGTTGCTTACAGCTTACTTTGTAAATGAATATAATTTCTACATTATGTGAAGGGACAACTGCAGTTTAATGTATTACATATTAACTGATGTTCGAGTGAAACCCCAGTTATACTATTACAAAGTATGCTGTTTTAGATACATAGTAATTATCATATGACATAAATAATTCCCTTATATAATTTCATGTCATCAGTCAGATAACACACAGCTAACTAAAGTAGTTGGCAGAGTGGATCATACAATTGTGAGGTGCTGTTGTTTATTATATTAGCGAGTTTTGAGATATTAGCTTTGTGTTGAAATTCCAAAAGGCTAATCCTGCAGCATACAACGTATTTGCACAAATAAATGATGAATTACTCAATTTACTGGAATGTAAAACCAAAGCGCATGATCTGCATAATGGGCCAAGAGTATGAATATTTCAAACAAATCTTCTATGGCAAAGTTCGAGTACAGATCATGGATTTGGACACTATACATGCCCTGAATAATGCTGGAAGTATCGGGCTGGAAGTATCCTTTTTTAACAAACAGTTTAAAAGCAGTATTCGTATTCTTTCACAAAACAGCAAAGTACACAACAATGCACATAGCTCATCCTCTGACAACTTTTTTTTTTCTCATATTCACAGCAAAGAATTGCTCCAATCAGTTTATCACAGCTCTTGTGCTATTAATATCACTGGAGGCAACATTTCCCAGAAAGAACCCCAGAAAGTGTCAAGTTTAAGAAGGCAGGGATGTGATGGTGGCCATTACTAAATATATGTCCCATATAGTCATGGGTCCTGCTGAATTGCTTGGTTATTCTGAAATAATTGTGATGATGTGAAAGATAGTTAATGAACAGGGATCAACAAAAATCTTTTTCTCAACATGACTGGGATTTCAAATTCTAGCGGTAGTATGACGAAATAAATTTCTGTTCTGTCAACTATGATTAAGCATCATAAAGCTCCATCAATAGTATAGGTAATATATACACGAGGAACACCGGTGCATGGAAAATGCTTTTGCAACTCAAGGATACTCCCACTAATGACACTACTGCAGTAAGGTACACATACATGGTCAATCATGGATGATGAGAGTATCCCTGATAATTACATCTGCAGAAAGTGTATCCAGCTTCAGCTGTTCACTGAATGAATGAATTGGCTTGAGCAGCAGTTGGAAACACTAGGGAGCACACAAATGGTGGCGAGCATCAAATATCGAAGTTATAGAAATGTGGTCTCACCCAAGATACAGGAGGATAGATGGGTGTCTGCAGGACTCCCCTGCAGCTGTTCTTCTGTCAAAGAAGTATTCCAATTTGGATAATGATGAGGGAGATGGCCAATCAGGTGACCGCAGCAACAACAGTCACAGCAGTGGCACCACAGCTGGCCTTGCTATACAGACAGGACGGGCAAAGCATAGCAGAGCAATAGCAATTGGAGATTAGATACTTACGGACAGAGATAGGCACATCTGTGACCATGAGAGAGAGACTCCAGGAGGGTATGTTGCCTCCTTGGTGCCAGGATCATAGATGTTTCTGAGTGGACACAGGATATTCTGAAACAGGAGGGTAAACAGACAGAAATCATTGTCCATATTGGCACAAATGACACAGGTAGGAAGAGTGACAAGGTCCTGCAATGACAATTCAGTGAGTTAGATGGTAAACTAAAAAGCAGGACGTCTCGGGTAGTAATCCCAGGGATGCCTCCCTGTGCCATGTGCTACTGGGGCTAGGAACAGAGGCAGACTGCAACTGGATATGTGACCAATGAACCGGTGTCCCGGAAGGGTTTCAGATATATAGATTATTAGCATATCTTCCAGAAAAGCTGAAACCTGTACAAGAAGGATGGGTTGCACCTCAACTGGAGGGGCACCAATACCCTGGCAGGGAGATTCAAAAAATGCCACTCGGGAGGGCTTACACTAGTGTGTTGGGGGTGGGGGTGGGGGTACAAATGAAGCAGCAGGTCAGAAAGTATAGAGATTAGGGAAGAGTTTGAGACGAAGGCAAATACAGTTAAGAGAAAGAGTAATCAGGGAGATGTTGCTGAGCTCTGTGGAACTACAGGCTCGCACTGTATTTGCTTCAATGCAAGAAGTTCAACAAATGAGATGGATGATCTTAGACCCTGGATTAATGCATGCAACTATATATTGCTATTTCAGAGACATGGTTGAAAGTGGACAGAAATTGGCAGCTTAATTTTCCGGAATAGCGATATTTTTGATGACACAGAGGAGAAAGCAAAAGAGATGGGTGAGTTGCATTACTGATTTAGGGAGCACATCTTAGCTGTGTTGAGGGAAGACACCCTGGAGGGATCTTGCAGCATGACATTATGGGTAAAACTAAGGACTAGGAAGGGTGCAATCACAATGCTGGGATCTTACTACAGACCTCCCAGCTTCCAGTTGGATATAGAGGAAGAGATATGTAGCCATATTGTGAAAAGATGTGAAAATAATAGAGTTGTTGTGGTGGGTGATTTTAACTTACCTCATATTCAATCAATCAAGTGACTGGGACTCCCTCAGTGCTGGAGGTTTGGATGGACAGCAATCTGGTAGGTATGTCCAGGAGAGTTTTTTAAAAAGTATGTGGATAGTCCAATGAAGGAGGGGGCCATACTGGTCCTAGTATTCGGAAATGAGGACGGCCAGGTGATCAAACGTTTAGTGGGGGAGCATTTTTGGGAATTGTGATCATAGTTCGGTAAGTTTTCAGATACTTACGGATAAGGACACGAGTGGACCTTGGATGAAGATATTAAATTGGGGGAAGGCCAACTTTAACTGAATTAGGCAAGAAAGTGGATTGGGAGCAGCTGTTCGGGGATAAGTCCATCTGACATGTGGAAGTCTTTAAAAGACCAATTGATTAGAGTGCAGGACAAGTATATTCCTATGAAAATGAAGGACAGGAACGGCAGGATTTGGGAACCTTGAATGACAGGGGAAATTATCAGCTTATTCAAAAGAAGAGGAAGCATGCCTCAGGTCTAGGCAACTAAAAACAGATTAAGTTCTTGAAGAATATTGTGAAAGTAGGAAGAAGCTCAAAGGGAGTGTCAGGAGGGCTAAAACAGGCCTATGAAATGTCCTTGGCCAGCAGGGTTAAGGAGAATCGCAATACATTTTATACATACATTAGCATCAAGAGAGTAGCTAGGGAAGGAATAGGCCCACTCGGGGTAAATAGACCAGGTCTTTTCTCTAGCTCACTGTGGAGGATCTTCAGCAGGTATACTTACGTCTGTAATAATGTCAGCCAATATGATAATACCGTGCCATGGCCAGAATTCCTATAGTAATGAAACCATTGCAATGTAGATCTGCTCCAATACAATTCTGCCACAAAAATATCCTGCTTGGCATGAGCTTCTAGAGGAGTATCATGTGTCACATTTTAGGCAAAAAGTCAAAATCAATTATGACATCTATTTTCTCCATCAAATTATTGGTGAAATTTTTATCCTGGATGAAAAATCTACATATACTTAAATCAATTTTGTCAATAAATGCATATGATCTGCATGTTCAAGGAACACTAACCCTTACTATTAAGAAAATGGATAGTGCTACCCACATGTGAATGAATGATAATGAATACAATCAGTGATATCTTGTATTCTAGGAAGGTCACAATGAAACAATTGGGAACATTCTCCAGCTAGAACTCCTGTTGCACTTGACACATGCAGATGTGTCGTAAGAGACAGCATCAGCAAGCACTATGTTTCAGTTTTGAATTCCTGATGAGCTGACTGAAATGTGGAAGGATCCACAGACATCAAAATTCTACTGAAAGCACAATTCAAAATTGCTTTTCTGCAACTGAATACCTGTTGATTGCAGCTTCTTTATGCACTTTTGCTTGATCAAATAATGCTAAACAAAAAGCTGATAATACCAACATTTCACTGGATAGTTGACAGTCTCGAGCTCAGGGTTTCCAGGTTTTCTTACACCTGCTCAGAAACATGGAGCAAATAACAAATATTTCACGTCAGCTTTAAATGGGAGAAATTTATGCGAAGTTAGGAAATAGACTTTTGCAAAGTTTTAATTTTCACTTGAACTGTTGTGCATCAAGTACAGGGCGACCCCATATCTGCTGAATCGTTTTCCATGGTTTCAATTACACGCGGTTTAGCGAGACCTGAACATATTAAAGGGAACCTTCCAGAAACAGGAACCAGGGAGCTGCAAGGAAGGTAAATTTCCCATTTAAATGAATGGGTTCCCTCCTATCTGCGGTTTCAGGCTTCCATGATAGATCTTTGAACATACCCCCCACAGGTACGGGGAGGGGGGGGGGGGGTGTGGTGGTGGATCTACTGTACCTAGTAGATAAAATTACATGTTTACTGTGTGTACTTTACGAAAATTTAGGAGAAAATTCAAAAGTGGACTGTCCTATTTAATACAAATGTTCTGAGCATTTGATACAACATAGAGTAAATTAAACTTAATTTTCAAGTAAACATTTTTACTGTACTTTTTTTTGTTCAATAAAGTACTATAAAATAATATGCACCAAGATTTATACATCAGTAAAATTGATTCCCCTAACATTGTTCCCCCTTCCCTAAATCCTGACAAAACTCATTTTGACCACTGGACTAGTAAATTAAGCAAATAAAATTTGGAAGCAAAATAGAGTATGAAATAAGGTGCTTTGATTTCTAATTTAGATTCCATATTACATTATATCCTAGATTGTAATTGATTAGCAACATATCTGAATCATAATGCTACATTATTCCCCTCGTGTTACACTTCAGTAGGAAATAACATGAAACAATTAGATCAGATGAAAGTAATGATTGTAAAAATAATGACTACAAAAAAGCATTCAAACTGCACATGAAGGCAAAATATACAGGGTAGATTGGACTTCACCAATTTGTGTCTGTTGTAATCATATGGTTGTTGGTTCAAGATGTCTCCCAGAATTTAAGACAGTGATAGATATTTTCTTGATTAGTGAGAGGAACAAGATGGGAAGACGACAGGAGAATGGGATTGAGAAACATATCGGCCATCATTGAATGGCAGAGCAGACTTGGTGGGCTGAATGGCCAGATTCTGTTCTTATATCTTCTGGTCTTAATTATAACTTATACTGAACCTTCAATGCAATTCTGAAGGAATACATTATTAGAAATGTCATTCTTCTGATGAAATGTTAAACCACATCCCATCTGATTTTTCTGATACTTAAGTAGAGAGAGCACTATTCTAAGAAGAAATGCAAGTTCACTGGATAGTGTTGATTGTTTGATCAATGGTGCTAACAAAAAAATACCTTAACTACTATTTCATCCCATTGCTGTCATAGAATAGTACAGCCCAGAACAAAGTCATTTGGACCAAGTAGACTGTCGAGCCCTTTTGAGGAATAATCTAATCTTTTTCATGGTTTGGAGATGCCGGTGTTGGACTGGGATGTACAAAGTTAAAAATCACACAACACCAGGTTATAGTCCAACAGGTTTAATTGGAAGCACACTAGCTTTCAGAGCGACAATCCTTCATCAGGTGCTAGTGTGTCGACATGTGCGATCTTCTTGGAGATCCTCTCCACTTTAAGCCGGCGGCTAGTGGTGTTGATAGTAGTCATGATTTGGAGATGCCGGTGTTGGACTGGGGTGTACAAAGTTAAAAATCATACAACACCAGGTTATAGTCCAACAGGTTTAATTGGAAGCACACTAGCTTTCGGAGCGACGTTCCTTCATCAGGACACAATCACCTGATGAAGGAGCGTCGCTCCAAAAAGCTAGTGTGCTTCATATTAAACCTGTTGGACTATAATCTGGTGTTGTGTGATTTTTAACAGTCTTTTTCATGCTTTTATTCCTTTCCCATATACTTTTTTTTTGTCTTGTATGTATTCATACAATTCCCTTTTGAAACTTATTATTGACTCATTTTCAAAACCCTTTCAGGTAGTGCATTCCAAAAGCTAGCTAATTGTGGATTTTTTTTTCCTCTTACTTTGCCTCCATTCCTTTGGATATTCAAGAGAAAGACTAACACAGCAACTTGTATAGCACCTGCAATTTAGTAGAACATCCCTAGGTTTTTCATTGGAGTGCTACCAAACAGAAATCAACACTGAGCTAAAACAAGGAGATACCAGGACAAGTGACAAAAGAAAATACCCTGATCTAAGAGATGGGCCTTAAGGAATTTCTTAAGCATGCAGAGAGAGTGGTTTAGGGTGTATAAACTTCAGGGACCAGGGCTTTGTGTAAAACTGCTGACTACAATTGCCTACCATATTGAAATAGACAAAGCAATTTAAAATAATTAGTTGCAGTTAAAGCATAAGACATAAAAATGTAACTGAATATCAGTGGTCAGGTGACCATCAGTTTAGATATTAGTATACAAGACTTGGGTATTAATGTAATTAAGCTGTGCACTAGATGAATGAACTTAACCTTCATGTTGTCATTTAATATTGATACAAAAATTTTACTTTTCCAAAACTCCTCTCATCTTCTCCAAAGCTACACTGTAAATATATTGACTTACTGAAACCTCCAATACCCGCACTCTATTGTGTACAAAGTTCCATTTTCAATCACTTCAGTCTCACTGATCTCCATGTCTATTATCCACTAAAACATTGCTTTAAATACTGTTCTTGTAAACAAATTATGCTATGACCTTGCTTTACCATTTCTTTAATGTTCTTCTCATTCAACCTAACTCACGTTCCAATGATTGTTCAACCTTACATTACCAATGCTGGCTGAATGCATTTGAGGAGGCTTCATCACATTGCCCATTACCTCCAACTATTCTGCCCTGCAAGTCTTATTTTTGGTCATCCTCAGTATGTTTATATCTATTAAAACAAAAAAAATTCAAAGAAACCTTAAGAGGAGTTACAAAGGGCGAACAAGAACACACAAGCTCTATGGCTTCCTTCTGCATTGCAACCATTCTAATCTGATAGAAATGCCAGACCGGCTCTATGGAATTGACAACACTAGTCCATTTTCCTAAATTCAAATTAGTAGTAAATTATTCTGTAATGACATGTCTGCACTTGGATTTTATTTTTAACCACAAAATAATCCAAGTGCATCTTCTTTAACTCCTCCATTCATTCACCATCATGCGAAATGCTGAGACAATTTGCTGTTTCAAATACTTTATACATGATCAATTGTTGATGACACAAAAAAATTTCATAGTTCAAAACTGTACAAGCAGCAGGGCAGGAACAAGGTCATAATTTATATTTTCAGTTTTGATTTGCTTAATCTGACATTTCATCAAAAACCATAAGGGATTTTTGATTACTTGTTTCCTCACAAAATATTTGGGGATAAATTATGTTGTTGTGTTTGAAAATAAAATTAATTGTCACAGATTTTAAAAAAAACCTACAGGCCATATATATTGAAGCCGGATGAAATAGAATATTGTGATTCATTCTCTCTGAAGCTGAGACAATAAAGTTTCATTTTCTCATAAGACACAATTGTCCCTAATCATATTGAGAATAGCAACTGTTATCTTTAAGCCAACACACTCAAAAGAAAGGAGAAGTAGCTTGATTTATTAACATCTGCTGTAAGAATACTGAATAGGGAAAAACAGTCACTGGGACTTCCCACCAATTGGTTAGGATCATAGAGAAACAACAAGTGTCATAAGACTTGCTCAGAGCAGCATGCTCCAGTGAGAGGAATCCTGTTTATTGTCAGCTCACAGCTAGTTAGGACAAGAGGGCTGAGCAGATATGTTTTTATTTGCTGTCGAGGAGGCTTCTCTAGTTAATTGATTTAGGGTGAAATTTGTTTACATTGTTTAAGCTGTACATTCAATTGTTTGTAAAATAAAGCAGTGTACAATTCATATTTGCCTTGTCCTACAAACTATTTCAATCCATCCTTGAAATCCACTTTACTGCCTGCCTCAATGGCAAGTCAAATGGTGGGATATTGTTGTATTTGCAGAAAAACAAAATATTCATATAAAGTCCAATTACTTCAAATTTAGGCATTTAAAAAAAAACAAAAAAATCTTATAATTACTGCCAACACCTCAATTACAACTGTTACAATTATATTCCTTCAAGTATTAATCATTGTTGACAATTTAAAAAATAATTTTAATAACTATTCTTTTGTATTTCCTCCCTCACTTAAAATCATTCTTTTCTTTCCTTACTGTGCCAGATTTGAAATTGAGATATAAAGTCAGAGTCATTAGAGTTCACCCACTCTAATTTACACTTCTTACTACTGAATTTGAGACCTTCAATCTGTGAATCTGGGAGGCGTCGAAATTAGCTATTAGAAACTGCTTGAAAGATACCATAACAAACAGGAACCAGTTCAAAATTGAAATCTTGGACAGCTCACCTTCACTCGAGATTTAGAGCCATCGTTTTGTTTTGAAATATGGAGCATTTATAGTTGCAAGGCTTGTAATAAAAAGAACAAAAACAACTGCAAAATTTGGAAAGCACCATCAATAACATTGATATATAGCATCTGCATGTTATTTTCTTACGATCAGCAATTAGGGAACCTTCCTTAAAGTAAATCTTAATAAATACTTAACCTGCATCACAATTGCACTGTTTTCAGGCGGTAGACTGCACTTCATGGGCAATTTTGTTTTAAAACAAAGTACTTTCAGTTCCTTTAAAGTGGCCACACTTTTAAGTTTCAAATTAAACGTTTGGGTGGGGGTGGTGGGAAGCTGGAGTCCACGCGAACGCACAACCACCATGTTTACCAAAACCCTGTCTGCTGAGGAAACTTGGGTTTATTTGTTTGATTCAAAATAATTTTTCTTGCCGTTTCGCAAACTTAAGCTTTCGGCAGCTGACTTATTTAACCCCTGCACAAAAATAAGTAAACGAACAGATTACTGCGACTAAACAACTAACCGCCCACCCCAGTCTTCAACACTCTTCCGCGTCATGACGACTCAAATACGAAGCGGATTGAACTGATGGACAGCATCGTCCTCCAATCGACATCGAAGTGAGGGCGGGGCTAGAACGGACGAACCAATGGTTGTGGTGGGTGGTCAGTCAGTCGGTGGGTGGGTCGGTCGGTCGGTTGGGTTGACTGTGGGGTCAGAGTATGCTGAGTAAATAGAACCACACACGGCCGGGTCGAAGCCTGGCACTGACCGGCCTGACTCGCGCGAGGACTGGAATCTAGAAGCTTCGAATTTCGAATCTTTTGAAGTGGCCAGTGGAACGAGATGCCGTTAGGTTGCTAGTGCCCATCAGGGAGGGCAATCGACTTGTTCCCTCCCTCCCTCGCGCGATAGCGTCTCCTCCGCTCGTGCGCAGCATCTCCTCCCCGCGCGGGTGGCGTCGCGGCTGCGCTCGCTCGGTGCCGACATCCCCCCCCCCTCGCGACTTGGCGAGGGAGGCAGCGCCCACGGTTGGTGGGTGGGGGGAGGTGCCTGGCAAACTTGGTTTGTTTTGGCGCTCCGCACCACTTTTAAGAAGTTGCCTGTCCGCTCTGTGAGCCATGAAGAAATTCTCACGCATCTCGAAGCCCGAGGGTGCGGGTTATGTCGGAGCTGGTGGAGGAGGAGGAGGAGGCGGCGGCGGCGGGTCGTCGACGGGAAGTGCCGCCAACTACCTGGGCAGAGTGTTCAGCGTGGGCCGTTACCAGGTGACGGTGGAGGAGCTGATCGCCGAAGGTGTGTTTGTGTAGAGGGCCGGGGGTGGAGGTGAGGAGGTGGGAGCTTGTGGGGTGAGGTTGGGAGGACGGGAGGGGAAAGGGCGGGGGGGCTGATGGAGTATATTGTAACCCCGGGCAGACCCGATCCACCCAGTCCACTATCTCTCACTTCTCAATACTGACCGATCACTCTCCCCGCCAACCTCCCCTTCCCTCCCAGCCTTTGCTCCGTTCGGTTTTTATTTTGCACCGTTTATTCATTCACAAGTTCTTGTCAGACAGAGTTTTTCTTTTTAAATGATATTGGGGTTGGGTGGTGCCGAAGTATGTGAACTGTGGAGATATTTTGACAAACGACACTTCGCCTACAATTTTCTTTTAAAATACCTGTTTGCCCCGTGCTCTTATCGGATTTTATTTTAATGTTGTCTTCTTTTGATCCCTTAGCCTGCGGTGTGTTTTAATGTAAGTGTGACAAATGTCAGTATTTTTTTCTGCTCTCTGCAGTCCTGTTTGTGCAAATCAAACTTACCAAATACATCTGAAAAAATTTGTCTGTGCAGCATAGCATGTTAGTGTACTTTTTACTGTCCAGTAACATAAGGGTCACAGTATTGAGTCTGAAGCGTGTCAATTTGCTTGCATTATGGGATTGTTTTCCATCTCAGTGATGAAGCACCATAATTTCTGACAAGTAGAAGTTGAGTGTTTTTATGATTTTGACACATGATGTGTACATGTAAGATATATTATTGCATTAATTTGTTACATTATTTCTCAACTCAGTGCACAGGACATTCAGTGACTACTGAAATATAGCATGTAACATTGTATCACAGTCAAAGCTAAGTGCAGGAAAGGGTTGTTTGATCATGAATGGCACAATACCTACTTTTTAATGAACAACATAAGTAGGACATGAATTTATTTTGCAAAATATTAATATCTTGTAAAATGACTTGACTTTCTTGTGCTGCACAAACTTGTTCTTGATTTCTGTGCATTGAATAGTAGAAACAAATGAAATAGGAGCATTTAACCCCTGCCCTGCCATTGAAAAAAAAACAGCTGACAGTATTTGAGTTTTGAATTCCACATTCCCATCTACGTTGATTTGTCCAGCAAGAGTCTATCTACTTGTAGTGAAGTAATGAAAAATGCTGTTTATCTGAAATAAACAGTGATGAAGAAACTCACCAGGCCAAAGACGTCATTATTGGACTTAATGTCAACTGTTTATCCCCCATTGCCAGAGCTGCTTAATATCTCAGGAACTCAGATTCATAGATTAATGGGGTGGCACAGTGGCTCAGTGATTAGCATTGCTGCCTCATGGTGCCAGGAACCCAGGTTTGATTCCAGCCTTGGCAACTGTATCTGTGTGGAGTTTGCACATTCTTCCTGTATCTGTGTGGGTTTCCTCCATGTGCTCCGGTTTCCTCCCACAGTACAAAGACGTGCAGGTTAGGTGAACGGGCCATGCTAAATTGCTCACAGTGGTAGGCTGACTTGTCAGCTTTGTAAAGCTTTTTTTCCCCCCCCACTACCACTTAGGTTTTGTCTTCATTCCACTTGGTGTCTTGTATTTGTTTGACTATTTGCTTTTCATAACTTGGAGTTGCTTTTCCAATTTTCTTTCTTTCTCCCAATTACATCCCACTAAAATATTAGTACAATCAAAGTCTAGATCCGACTAAGAGGCATGATTTTGATATTTTGTTGTAAATGTTTTGAAAATTGTGTTGAATGGATTATCAATCAAATGGTCCTAGAACCAAACGGTGGAGAGAACTTGGTTATACATGTTACTTATTTCTGGCTTCTGTAATGATACTGGACTTGTGTAGTCATTTAGTTTCTAACATTGAGAGGTTTTTAAAAGGTACCTTTATTGTCAGACCAACCCAATGATACAAATCTTGTTATATAGTCAAGAAATTATTTTGTAATATGGTCACATTAGATATCGGATGAATTTTAACGAAGTCTGTTAGAAACATGGTGGGAGGGGCCAGATATTGGCATGGGAAGACCCAGGTTGGAGTCCTGAAGGCTGGCTAAAGGAGTGCCATTCCTTGAAGCAGAAAGGAAGGGAAGCAGTGATGCTGCTTAGTAGCTCATGACATTTGTCAATTTTACTGCTCCTCGGATGCTGCCTGAACTGCTGTGCTCTTCCAGCACCACTAATCCATTACATTTGTTGCCTACCTATTAATTGTCATATACATCCCTGCTATTTAAATTTTACATGCTTTTTAACTTCACCATTAGCGCACTGTACTTCAGAAACTGGTCCATGATGTGGTTTTTTCACAACAGTCCTCTGACTTTTGCTTTAAAAGCTGAAATGATTTCTATTCGTGTAAGGGTGGGTAGGATAAAAAGAAGAATGAGCTTTTAAAGGAGGTGTGATAAAGAGGTTAAAACATCAAGGAATTGTGCGCACAAAATTAAATCCATGGTGCAGAGCCATCATGGCAGCCTTCACCGCAGCAGCAGAAGTTACAATTCACAGATTGGTAACAGACAACACAAGACCAGACAGGATGGTTAACAAAAGCAGACAGAGTAGCAACACAACCCAGAATCTCCAGGATCTGAATGAACTGCCTCCAGAGAAGCAATGCCAGAAGAGACTGCATCTGTCCTGTGAGGCTGTCACTGAAATGTGCTCAGTATGACGATGACCTACACCCACGGAAGTCAGTCCCTATCTCTGGTATTTCAACCAACACTGCTTCAGAAAGTTCCATTCTGGCAAAGATGTGCATACCCAAAGATATTGACGATGGAATTTCTCTGTTGCTCTTGCATGTGAGTTAGGAGCAGAGTCCCTCTCGTCTGCCATTTAATAAAATTATGGCTGATTGATTGTAGCCTCATCCTCCTTTTTGACAATGTTTCACCCCATCTTGCTTGACTAAAATCCATCTTCTGCCTTCAATATTTTTAAGGACTCCTTTTTTTCCCCCCAAAAAAAATTCCAAAAAGTCTAAAGACTCAGGAAAAAAAATTGCCTAATCTGTTTTTAAATGGGTCAACCGGTGATTTTTAAACAGTAGCCCGAGTTCAGGATTCTCCCATAAGAGGAAGTATCCTTTTGACATCTACCTGGTCGAGACTCCTCAGGATTTTATATGTTCCAATAAAACTCCAGTGAATACAAGCTGACCCTGTAAAATATTTCTTTGTAAAACAACCTGTTTGTTCCAGGTCCTTGTCACCGTTGCAGTCACATCACTTTAAAACATTTGTAGGATAGCGATCACGTTCTTTCGGTAATCCATATAATGTTTGAGTTGGGTTGTTGAAAGCAATTTGAAAAATAACCCAATTTTAATGAGTTTGCTTGCTGTTTGTAGGTATCTAATCCAACAGTTAACAGTTTGTCAGTTGTACAGTGCCCTTGACTGCATCAAGTTGCACATTCCAGGCAGAGTGTTGATTTAGTAGTATCCCAGTACTTCTATTTCTTTTCCTTTTCTGTACAGTTTCCTACTAGTAGAAACTTAGTGGTTAGCAAATACAATCCTTCACTACGTCAAAATTCAAAATAATAGTATTACTCTTGCAGATGTCATGAAAATACCCCATTCTGACTGATCACAGTGGACCTCCACCATCTGTTATACGTTCTAGTCTGTTGGAATGATCGTGAAGGCTACTCGTAATTAAACTATTGTCTGGTTACCAACATTGATGACATTACAAGTGCTTTGTCAACAGAAGTGCTTGATCTTTAAACTGCTTTCATAGTTTTTAAACATTTTATGTTTTTCCTAGTTGTAACATTTGACGCGAATTTGTCAGCTAGTATCATTCTTTTCCTGGAATAGCAGATCTGTAAATATTTTTCTGACTGCTCTCGGAAGTCTCAACTTGTAATTTTCTGTGACAATTTGCAAGCATAAGCTTAGCGTAAGGCCAAGACTTGTGTAAATTTCAATTCACCTTTTAGGAAATTCTCGTTGGATTACTTTTTGTTAATTAGTCACTTTGTCGTGCATGTTCTCTTACTGTGTTTAGCAATGATAGGGTACAATTGTTTTCATGATTGTATGAAAGAAAAAAACTCACTTTTCAATTTTGATGTCAGAAATGACATCTATAGCAGTTCTTGTTCCTTGCATTTTTCTTGGATTTGTTGTACAATGCAGATGCTTATTGTAATAGAGAAACAGGCTGGATAAGGTTGATTTCATATAGACACTATAAAATTGGGTGATTTTTTAAAAAAATTGAGCAAACATTAAAGAAACCACTTAAAAAGATTCAACAGAAATAAATTCTATTAAAATACCAAATCTCATCAAGAAATGTCCATCCATCTCTGAATTGCCAGGTAAATTAAGGATAATATTGTTTTAGTAGAAGTGGCAAGCATGGTTGGAATGTGAGGAAATAGAATATAAAAGTAAATTTGCCAGAAATACAATTTGCTGAAGATTAGTGATTAATCTTTAATAACTAGCTGAGGGCAACTAAAAACAACAGTAAGTGTGGGGAGGATGAAATGAGGATAAGCTAGCTAGTAATATAAAAGGAAGTTTGCGCGTTTTTTTTAAGATATCTAAATGCTTAGAGAGAGACAAGAATGAACATTAGACCATTGGAAAATGAGGCTAGAGAAGTAGTGATGGGGAACAAAGGAATGATTTGAACTGAATAGGTGCTTTGCATCAATTTTTACAGTGGAAGACACCAGCAGATTTCACCAGATACATATCAGAACTTAGAGTCAGAAAGCAGGGATGAGTACAGTAGCTATCACTAAGGAGAATGTGCTGCGGAAGCCGAAAGATCTGAAGGTGGATGACCTACCTGGACTGGATAATCTACACTCAGAGGTTTGAAGGAGATAGCTGAGAAAGTTGTGGAGTCATTGTGGGTGAATCGTCAGGAATGGTCCCAGAGGACTGGATAATGACTAATTAGTCCTAGTGAAGAAGGGTGGGGAACAGAAGACAGGAAACAATAGGCTGGTTAGTCTGACCTCAGTCATTGGTAAGATTTTAAGAGTCCTCTATTAAGGTTGAGATTGCAGAGGACTTGGAAGCACATTCTAAAATAGGGTTGTCGGTACAGCTGCTTCATGCTTGTTAGAATTCGTTTGAGGTGGTAATGAGCAAGTTAGAGACAAAGAGCCAGTAATCTATTTAGATTTCCAGAAGGTCTTTGGAAAGGGGCAAGGGACATGGACGGAGAATTGACTGGGGTGAAAAGGGTCTTTTAGAGGATGGCAGCCTGTGACGAGTGGAGTTTGTGTTGAGACCACAACTATTCATGATATACCGTAATGACCTGGATGGAGGAACTGAAGGCATTTTTGCTAAGTTTTCAGATGATGAAAGGAAAGATGGATGGGCATGTAGTGTTGAGGAAGTGGGGAGGCTACAGAATGACATGGGAAGGCATGGAGACTGTGCAAAGAAGGCTGTGGTTGGACCACATTTGGAATATTTTGTGTAGTTTTGGGCCCAGTATCTAAGGAAAGGATGTTCTAACATTGGAGCATCTCCATACAAGGTTTGAGGATACTCTTGGGGATGACAAGTTTATGAGTGGTTGAGTTCTGTCTGTATTCAGTGGAATTTTGAAGGACGAGGGGAATCTGATTGAAACTTACAGAATATGGAGAGGCTTGGATAGAGTGGATGAGTAGATGATGTTTCCAGTGCCAGCATGAAAGTAAAGGGACAACCTTTTAGAACTGAGATGAGGAGGAATTTCTTCAGCTAGAATGTGGTTAATCTGTGGAACTCATTGCTGCATAAAACTGTGGAGTCCAAATTATTCAGTGTCTTTAGGGCTGAGAGATTCTTGATTGGTAATGGGATCAAGGATTACAGGGTGAAGGCAGGAGAATGGGGTTGAGAAACATATCAGCCATGATCGAATGACAGACAAAAAAAACCCCTGCAAATGCTGGAATCCAAAGTAAACAGGCAGGAGGCTGGAAGAACACAGCAAGCCAGGCAGCAGAGTGAAAGGCCTAATTCTGCTCATATGTCTAATTGTCTTTGGTTCTTCAGAGAACTTCTCCAAGTTTTTATTGTTCTAACTATGATCAGTGATGAAAGGTGTCATCGCCAGTGCTGTCAACCAGCACTTGCTGCGCAATAACCTGCTCAATGATGCTAAGTTTGGGTTCCACCAGGGCCAGTCAGTTACTAACCTCATTATAGACTTAATTCAAATATCCAACTGACTTGATTTTGGCCAATTGTGGTGGAAAGGAGCTCTGTTAAAATCAAGTCAGTTGGATTCGAGGAATCTGGCACGTAGGGAGTTGTTTTGATTGTTTGAAATCAGTCCTCTCAGCTCCAGGATAACACTGCAGTTGTAGCTCACGTTAGAGTCCTGGGCTCAAACAACTTCATCAATGACCAACCTTCCATCATTAGTTCAGAAGTGAAGATGGTCACTGCGCGATGTTCAATATAATTCTTGACTCACGTACCGAAGCAGTCCATAACCAAACGGATATCATCCTGGTTCTGGCCAGCAAGTGGAAAGTAGCATTTGTACCACAGGGTTAGGTTACAGTCATCTCCATCAAGAGAGAATCTAGCTGTTGCCTCATGATGTTCAGTGGCACTACCATGACTGAATTCCCCCACTATCAACATCCTGGGGGTTGTCATTGACCATAAACTGTATTAGACTAGCTCTATAATATCTGTGGCTGCAAGAGCAGGCTAGAAATCCTGCAGCAAGTGACTCACTTCATGTTTCCCAAAGTGTGCCCATCATATACAATGGATCAACTCAGAAGAGTGATGGATTACTTTTCACTTCCCAAGATGAATGCAGCTGTAACAATACTAGAAATTTGATACTATCTAGGATAAAACAGCACATTTGAGAGGCACCACATCCACACTCATTCACATCACCGCCGATGCACAGTCACAGCAGCATACAATATGCAATGTAGAAATTCACCAAGATTCCTTAGATAACACCTTCTAAACTCATAACCGTTTTATCTAGAAGAACAAGCACCGCATATACACGAGAATTCTGCCACCTGCATGTTCCCATTCAAGCCATTTGCCATTCTTTCTTCAGTATCACAGTCAAAACTTCAGAGCTTCTTCACTAATGGCACTGATACCAAATAGATTGCGATAGTTTAAGAAGGCAGCTCACCACCACATTCTCCAGGAACCGGCAACAGCCACATCCCATGAATGAATTTTTTGAAGAATGCCCAGTCTAGGAATGGGAGATGATAACTGCTCTTTACTCTCGAACTTTAGTTGAATTGTGGAGGCCTCTGTTGTCAAACGCTTGCTGCCAAAATTTGTAGAGGATCAAGTTGTTGTAGTGTTTGATAGTTTCAATGTTGGCCCTTTCAGGGTGGTGGTTGGCAAAGCATGGGAAGTGCTGAACATATATTAATTTCTCTCCTGCACCATATGTGGAAAGTAGAATATTTGGTTGACCAGCTGTAAGTGGATATGAGAGTTCAATTTTGACAACATTCAAGGACAGATCATTTTTAATGGCTGAATAGTCCCACTCAAACTGTAAATTGTATAGAGAATATCGCTGTTTTTTGACTTGAATTCAGATTCTGATGTTTCCGATGACCAATTCAAGACAGTGCTAGACACAATAGCATAAATTCAATGGCAATATTTCCATTTTTGACACATAAATATGGCCTCCATTTAAGAACTAAGTTTTTAGCTATATTTAGAAACGTGGATTGTACTCACTGTTAATAACTTCACATAGGGTCAGCGGCCAGAGTGTCAAGTAACTGGCAAAAGAATCTGTGGATAATGAGAACATGGCGAGTTATGAATGCACTGCATGAAAGGGTTCAAGAATAACATATAAAAAGACTGATATGGACCCATGCAGACATGGATACACAGGATAGAACTTTCAAGGAGCCAACATAGATGTGATGGGCCGAACAACCTCCCATGATGAAGAATTCAATTTTCATGTTGTGATTATCCAGTTTTGATTGAATAGATACTCGATGAAATAGTAGTTACTTGATGGTACAAAAGAAACTTGAAGTTTCTAATGTTTAAAATTCTTTACTCACTTATTGGAATAATATGGGGTACAATAAATTTAAAGAAAATTTGCAAGTAGCATAAATTAAAACAATTTTTGATGAATGCACACAACGAAGGAGTGTGAGTTTCATGCAGTACTATAGTCAGACAGCATGGGTAAAGACCCTTGCCATTCATCTTATCTCTTTTGTTCTTGATTTTATAAACCTCTATTCAGGTCACCCCTCAACCTTCTATGCTCCTGTGAAAAAAGTCCCAGTCTGTTTTTATAACTCATACTCAAATGGCAATGTATTGGTAAACTTTTTCTGAACCCTCTCTAATTTTATAATGCCCTTCTGGTTGCCCTGCTTTAACAACTACACATTGTACTCCAGAAGACATGATTTGGAGATGCCGGTGTTGGACTGGGGTGTACAAAGTTAAAAATCACACCAGCTTATAGTCCAACAGGTTTAATTGGAAGCACACTAGGTTTCGGAGCGACACTCCTTCATCACAATCACCTGATGTGTGATTTTTTTAACTTTGTACTCCAGAAGAGGCCTCACCAATGTCCTGACAACCTCCAACATGATGTCCTAAGTCCTTTACTCAGAGAATCTTCGCTAAATGCGTTATTAACTACGCCGTCTAACTATGATGCAAATTTCAAAGAATTATGTACTTGAACCCCTAAGTGTCTCTGTTCGACAGCACTACCCAGGGCCCTACCATTAATGGTAAAAGTCCTGTTGTAGCAGTAATTTAACAACTGTGGTGGAGAAATTGGACTACAATGAGAAACAAGTAATTTATATATTCAGCTCAATAGATTATTAAACATAAAGGCTTATGTAAGTAGTGACAGGAAGCCTAAGATAGGAGCGAGGCAAAAGTGGGTACTGTTGATGCTGGAAATTGGAGTCTAAGTTAGAGTGGTGCTGGAAAAGCACAGCAGGTCAGGCAGCATCCAAGGTGCAGAGAAATCAACGTTTCGGTCAAAAGCCCTTCATCAGGAATGGGGTTGCGAGCCTCAGGGCTGGAGAGATAAAGGGGAGGGGGGTGAGGCTGGGGAAAAGGTAGCTGAGAGTGCAATAGATGGATGAAGGCGGGGGTAAAGGTGATAGGTCGGAGAGGAGGGTAGAGCGGATAGGTGGGAAGGAAGATTGACAGGTGGGACAAGTAATGAGGACAGGGCTGAGCTGGAAGTGTGGTAAGATGAGGGGAAATGAAGAAACTGGTGAGGTCCAAGTTGATGCCTTGGGGTTGAAGGATCCCAAGACAGAAGATAAGGCGTTCCTCCTCCAGGCGTCTGGTGGTAAGGGAGTGGCAATGGAGGAGGCTCAGGACCTGCATGTCCTCAGCCGAGTGGAAGGAGGAGTTGAAATGTTCAGCTTCGGGGCGGTGGGGTTGATTGGTGAGGGTGTCCTGGAGATGTTATCTGAAATACTCTGCGAGTAGGTGTCCAGTCTCCCTACAGTAAATGAGACTGCATCAAGAGCAACGGGTACAATAAATAGTGTGTGGAAGTGCAGGTGAAACTTTGGATGTGGAAGGCTCCTTTGGCTCCTTGGACAGAGCTGAGGAGGGATGTGTGGGAGCAGGTTTGCACTTCCTGCAGTGGCAGGGAAGGTACTAGGAGGGGAGGGTGGGTTGTTAGAGGGCATGGACCTGACCAGGTAGTCTCTGAGGGAATGGTCTTTACGGAAAGTGGGGAGGGATTTGGTGGGGTCTGTTTGTAGGTGGCAGAAATGTCAGCAGATGATGTGATTGGGGGGGGGGGCGGGTTCTGTCCTTGTTGCAGTTGGAGGGGTGAAGTTCGAGGGCAGAAGTGCGAGGTGTGGATGAGATGCATTGGAGGGCATCTTTACTCATGTGGGAGGGGAAATTGTGGCCTTTAAAGAAGAAGCTGTCCATAGTGACAGCAAATGTAAACTGGAATTGGACCATATCAAATCCATGTTTTCCATAATTTTTCATGCACTGATTTCACCCCATAGTAGGTGGAATGCAAAAGATTGGAAATTTTTCAGAAACAGTGCTGAATCGGTGTTGCATTGACAGATGCCTTTTAGCCCATTTGAGTTTAAGCCAGCTCTCTAAAGAGAAATCCAGAGGTCACAGTTTTTAAGGAGATGGGGTTAGCTATTTTAGGACAGAGATAAGAAATTTCTTCACCTGGAGAGGAGTGAGTACTGAGCCTATGAAATTCTCTATCACAGAAAGCAGTTGAGGTCAAAATGTATTCAAGGTGTTAGCTATGCCCTTCCTACTAAAGGGATTGAAGTGTATTGGGAGAAAGAACAGGGTACGATCAGCCATACCCACATTAAATGGCCTACTCCCACTTTGTTTTTGTGTGCTACCTTTATTAGTACGAGCAACATGTTTTAGCTATGATAATTCTATTCCAAAAAAGATCAAGGTAAGCATTTTTAGTATCAATGTTTTCTACCAGAGGTGGAATTCTTGGTTAGATGTATTCACCATCCAAGTAGAAGCATACACAGTACCAAGTTTGACTGCTCTGAATAGCTTTGTTGTATTTCCTTGTGTTCCCCACCATATGTCACCATTCCCACATGCTTCACTGCTTCATTAGTTTTTTGCTGAGCTGGTAGGTGCAGCAAGGTATGGAGGGAGTAGGAAACAAATAGTTTTGATATTCACTGAAAGTTATTTTTGTTTGCTTTGTTTTAGTTGTTCAAAATCCACACCTGCCTATTTTGTTAAAAGGATCCAAAGAAGGACAATATATAATTTTGATTGCTCGATTCTGTGTATAATCTCTTAGATTCTGCAAAACTCTGCCTGGATTCAAGCTAGCACAAAGTCTACCCATTATCTCTGCGCCTGGTAACTTATTTTGTCCCTTGATCACCAATCCCAAGGTTTTGAAATACTCACTCAAGTCTTTAACCCTATTTATTATGTTGCTCCTTCCTTCCTCCACAAAGTTTGACAACCAAACAAACCACCAAGATATTTATGCTCATCAAATTCTGGTCAGTTGAGCATTTCAAATTTTTTAATAGTCTACCAGTGGTGGCCTGGTCTTCAGCCGCCTCTGTTCTATGCTCTGAAACAATCTCCCAAATGTTACATCGCTACCTTGCTTTCCTACTTCAAAGGCACTCCTAACCAGGACGTTTTTTTAAAATCAAGATTTTTGCAATTAATCCCAATAACTCTTTGTGACTTGTGTCAAATTTTGTTTCATATAGCTGGATTAAAGTGGCTTTTAAGATTTGACTATGTTCAATGCTGTATAAATGCAACTTGCAGTTGCAAAATAAGATGAAAAAAGCTTTTTGTGCCATTGCTTTATTCATCACTACTTTTTAGTCAGGCTTCTTTCAAAAATACAATATTCATTATGTTGCAGAGTTGTAAACAGAAGAAAACTGGTAAAATCATTAAAGTTTGGGCTGAATTTTCTTTAAGTCATTTAACATCTACCTTATCTACCACATGCTAATGAAAACGTTTGAGAGGGCATGGAGGCGATAAAATGTTTTTAGGATTGTTAACTAAATATTAAATTGCTTAACAAAACACATTAGGGTAATGGGATTAAATTTATAAATTCCAATGTGAACTAACTATCCACCTTTGTTAATCTGAATTTTCACTACTAATTAAAATTGAGCAGTAACGTGACAATTTTAGAGTAGGCCAAGGCAATTATTACAGCCACTGATTACACTGTACAAAATAATGGGGCAAATGAAGTACTTTTGTTGTGTTATGTCTCATAGTCTTCTGAACAGTCAATTTAAAAGATTCAACTGAATGAAGAGTCTTATGCTGTATAAATGTTTGAAATAATTGACCTCTTAGCCTGAGACTGTGTTCCATTCTCAGTTTAAAAATCACACAACACCAGTTTATAGTCCAACAGATTAAATTGGAAGCACACTAGCTTTCGGAGCGCCGCTCCTTCATCAGGTGATCCTTCATCAACCACCTGATGAAGGAGTGGCGCTCCGAAAGCTAGTGTGCTTCCAATTTAACTTGTTGGACTATAAGCTGGTGTTATGTGATTTTTAACTTTGTACACCCCAGTCCAACACAGGCATCTCCAAATCATGTTCCATTCTAGATTTTCCAGGTAGGTAAAAATGGTTTAGCAGCTACCCTGACAAGTGGCTCAATCCTTATCTTTGAATGGGATCAGCTCTCATTCTTAACTGCAGAGAATAGAGACCAGATTACTCAGCTAGTTAAAAAAGGATCACCCTCTCATCCTGGAAACCTTCACTATTTTTCTATGTAAGTTTATCCTTGCTTAAGTATGAAGCCCAAGACTGTTGTGTCAGTGTGGTCTCTTCAGAGCCCAGCATAATTTGGAGCAAGACCTTGTGTTGTAGTTCAATCCCCTTGCTTGCTGTGTTCCTTGTATGAATACATCAAAATCTTTGTGCCCATTTAGAAGTTTTGTCTTTTTTTAAAAAAAGATTGCTTTTCTACTTTTTCATACCAAAATGTATATTAATGAGTGGATGATTAATGACAAAAAGCAGAGATTGTGGACTGAATGAATCATTTTTAAAATTGGAAGTCTGTAACTTGTGGAACGCCACAAGGATCAGTGTTGGGGTCTTGTTTATTTACAATATATACTCATTACTTAAATGAAAAAGCAAGTAGTCATGTATCCAAGTTTGCTGATGCCCCCCCCCCCCCCCCGCCCAATATGTCACATTATTACCTGTCTTAACTTGTCTGTATCTCCTTGCAATGTCTTTGTTTCCCTCACACTTTAGATTTTCACCTAACTTGGGTATGATACATTCGCTTCATCGAGGTCATTCATATATATGTAGCCCCAGCATTGACCCCTGTGGGTTATACAACGCCATCCTAAAATGCCCTGCTTATCCAAGTTTTGTCTTCTATTAGTTAACCAATCCTCTATCTAAGTTATCTACTACAGGCACACAATCCTTTTATCCGAAATCCAAAAAACTCCGAAATCCAAAGTTTTCTTGATTTTTAAAAAAAAGTGTGTGTGTATATATAGAAAACAAGGTTGTTTGGCATGCGAACAGGTGACCCAACTCCACATCCACTTGACCCACGTCACTCAGATATGACATGGCAGCGTGGCCCAGAACTGGTAGCGATCAGTTGTGTCTCAGTGTTTGTACTAGTCACACATGAGTCTGCTGTTTGGTAAGTTTTTTTTATTTCACTGTGAAAATGTCATTTATTCTGAAATCCGAAAAGTTCCGAAATCTGAAAAGCAACTTGCCCCAAGGAGTTTTGGATAAAGGATTGTGTACCTTCCTTCCAACACTCTGAGTTATTATTAAATAGACTAATAGTTTGACATACTGTGGTTGAAAATTTAAAATTTGAAATAAAGGTGACTAAGAATCAATGTATAGCAGCAAAACGAAGTGCAGTTTTGGTACAGGATATGAGCAGCAAGTCTTGGATGGCAGGTTTATGGAGGCATTATTAGAATAATTAAATATAGGGGTGAGCCTTGGATAGTTGAGGATAGTAGTGGAAATAGATGATATGGAAGTGGAAGTGAATGGTCAATTTGATGAAGGGACATGCAAGATTTGAAACTTTGCTTGTTTTATTCAGATGCTGAGATTGTGAATATCTTGGTTCAGCCCAAAATTGAGGAGGAGAAAGGAACTGTTGGCATAAGTTTTTGGTTTGTGGTGATGTGCACTCATTTATCTGAATAAGCAATGGAAGGATTGAGAGAATATACTTGGAATGAAGCAATGGCTGTCATCAGCTTTGTATTTGAATTATTTCTGATTTTTGTATCCACAGTTTTAGATTTTTGAATTTTGATTCAGTGGTTTAGAAATTTTGCCTTAGGACAGTGTGTGCACGAATGAGGAAGATAAAGGGCATATTGGCAGAGATATTGCTGCAGAGCTTGATAGGAGTGGTGACAAACAAGAATGGTCTCACTGAGCTCAACAGTTAAAGTGGAATTTTTGATCAAATCAAAGACTGCAGGGAATTCAAAGTGAAAAAATGAATCAGCATCATGGATGCAAAATATTTTAATTTTTGTTCAGGCAATGCCTGGGTGGAAACCTATTTTGGAAAAAATTATTGATTAGAGCTGTGGAAAAGATGGACAGAAATTTGGGAATAGTCAAAATATTCAGGGTTGCCAAGATTAAGTTTTTTTTATATATTTTGTCTTTTGTGTTCTTCCAGTATTTCCACTGGTGAACTTAATTTTAATGAGGATCATGCTTAAAAATGTTAGCTGGTTTATTTTGCACACTTTTAATATACAAGTTATTTTTATAATTAAATTTCACCTAATTTTAACTGCCGGATCATCTTTGAGGGTAACTCATTCTCAAAATGGGCCTGATGCTTACTTTCTGAATCAAAACTACATGCATTCTACTCCAAGCCCCAGTGCAGTACCTTCTTTCCTTGGGGTATCGTACCATTGGTGCCTTTTTTTTTGCTTGATTGTGTAATGTCCTGATTCTGAAAACAGATTTGTCATCTTGGTGACTGCATCACTTTGCCTGTGCTTCAAATGAAAGAGTATATAAACAGAATAGGTGCAGTGTTTTTATGATTATTGTGACAAGCCTGAAAGATTATAACACACAGGAGCAGAAGTCGGCCATTCCACTTTTCAAGTCTGCTCTCCCATTCAGTGAGATTGTTGATCTCAATCCTCAACTCTGTTTTTCTTGCTTTTTTCCCCCATGACACTCGAATCCCTTCCTGATTTAAAAATCTATCTGTCTCAGCCTCAGATATGCTAAATGACCCATTCTCAACTTAATTATTCAGTATTTAACCTCTGAATAAATAAATTCAGTTTAACCTATCTTACTACCTTTTGTCTGAATGTCCTTTTTTTTAAAAAAGAACTTAAATTTCTATGCATAGTGGCTGCTTTTCAAAAACTTAATTTAACTGTTCCTTTTGCTCCCCCCTCAAAATTCTTCCTGAGTGAAAACAAAAGAACAATACAACAGTTTAATATTTCTAATTTAATCAAAATTAGTCCATAGTTACTGAACATTTGAAATAAAGATTTGGACAATGGACAAGCTGATCAATTTCAAGTTGTTCTGATGAATTACTATGTTAATTTCCTAAGAAGGTATTTACAGGTTAGCATTCTTGGAGTATCAAGTGAAATATTTCAATTTTTAATAAAAAAGTTGTCACCTCTCCATTCTGAATTTAAGTTTATTTTTAAACACTGCAGTAGATTTACCTCTTTGATCTGATTTGACATCATGCATTTATTGAGCTTTTCCCTCCTATTTGACTTCTTTCTGTAATTAACGACTTTCTTTTCCTAATACTTCTCCATTACTCATTAGATTACTCTTGCTGGTACCTTTTCAGCAGAATACTGTTTTTTGTCGAATAATTATAAGAATGCAGCATGAGCCCAATTCTGACTTGTGAATAGTGTAACTTAAGAAAAAAATCTTAGTTGTTTTCTGGTTGCAGTCTTTGGCTTAACAATTCCATTACTCCATTGTAGTTCTCAGAATATTTGATCGGTTTCATCTGTATTAATGTTAGACCTTAATTCTGCTGTTTTATTCTAGCTGCAGGGAAACTTGAGCAATAACTTTGATTGTCTACTTAATGATAAAAACCATGCTACATGATATCACAAATGTTAATGGAGTGTCTCCCAGCATCCTTGATTCTGATTTTTGTTCTCTTCCTCTTGTAAAATAGTTGTAATTCTTTGAATCTCTATCTTAATTCTGTTCCTGCTTTTGTCTCAAGAATAGAATTGTTTCAAAAGCACATTAGGCATCTTTACATTGTGTTCTCTAAGTTTCATCTACATTTCACATTTGTTGGATGTTAGTGGTGGTTTGTGCTCAAGATGCTGACAGACTGATAAATTAAGTTCCACATCCTCAGATGTATAATTCGAAAGTATTTACATTTCATTCACCTATGATGTTCTACCCACCCCCATCACCTGTTCTCACCAACTGATTCTCCGAGACCTATGGGTGAACTGAAACAACAACCAGTAATGGGCAACTGCTTTTATCTATTCACAGCTACTGATTTTCTATTTGTGGAGTTGCAGACAGTTTCAAATTGGAAAACTGGTGACAATTGACTGTTATTTAATTTGAGTAGTTAGCACATGCTAGTTTGGTATTGAATTTCTTGGAATAGAAGCACAAAAGGCACTTTGTTTAATTGAGAGCTGGGGTAACCAATTTACATTTTGTCGAAAAGAGAGGTTATGGAAGAGTGTTAAGAGGAAAGGACAAAAATATTAATTGTCTAAAGTAGTAATTTTACTGCATTGTCATTGTCTTTGAAGCAAAGAAACGTGGATCATATTTCTGACGTTGACCTTTGTGATAATGCTGCTCCTTTAACAAGGTTCTGGTGTCCTTGGCTTTTTTTTCCCAGAGGTTGTAAAAGGCACAGACTCTGAAAAGTCGAAGTTTGATGGGTTTCAGAGCCAATTTCCTTCAGGAAAAAGGCTTTCAAGTTTAAAAAAAAACACTTGTACAATGAAAGGGGAATAGCCAGTTTCTTACAGCTCAGCTTTCCTTCTTTTGTTTGATTTTTTTTTTGGCAGTCGGGCTCTTCACTGAAAGCAGTCAGGCAGTTGTGAAGCTGCTGGTCCATGCTGACCCTCTCACTCTAATATCTCTCTTGTATGACCCTTTGCTTGATTTTACTTTTTGTGCCAAGGCGTATTTTTGGGGATTGTTGCAATTATTGGGAGCATCACGATTAAATTGGTATAATCTGTTGGGTTTCAATTAGGTTAAGTTCTTTTATATGTTCTTTTTTGTTTGTGTTTCAATCGGTAATCTTGTAAATAAATTCTGCATTGTTCAAAACCAAAGTGGTTTGACCAGCTGCATCCCTCCTGGAATATCAGTGTTGCACCTTTTGAAACAACTAGTAAAGTTTAGGTTCTGGGCAACTCTCTTGGCATGTTTTGAGGAGGTCTGGCCCACTCCATGACAACACCTTGGTGTTGGAGGCTGAAACTTTGTTGCATGATACTTTAATTTCAATGCTAATCCAAATTTTGTGCTGTTGTTTATCACTGGCCTACTCCAGAAACAAGCAGCCCCCCCCCCCCCCCCCCCCCCGCCCCCATACCCAAACAATCTGCATGATCACCTGTATTGTCAGTTGTCTGAACGTTTGGAAATGGCAGCCGTTACAACAAAGCAAGGAGTGTTACCTGTGATCCGCCTTTTATTATTGCTGTCAGCAAATGTTTACACCAATGGATCACAGTTGCCATTCCTAAAGGAAGACCTGACTGCAAGGTTGGGAAAAGCAAGGAGCATAACTTGCAGACTCTTGTTGCGCAATAAGTTACATGAGGTTGAGAAACTCCAGTTAAGAGAAATCCAGTCATGACATTTGTCACATGGATTGCGTTTAATTAAGGGAATTCTTGTCTTCACTTCTATTGGGAATTAATATTGGCGAAATGCTGCAAGTTTGGAATAACGAAATGTCTGAATAAGCGAGTGTGAGTATTTATTGCAGCTAGAATGAATTGAAGAATAATAGTACAGAAGAGGTCCTTTGGCTTGTCAAGTCTGTCACCATCTAAATACTACCGACTTTTCAGCACCAGGGTCATTAGCCTCAAGCATTTCAAGTGCTCGTCCAAGTACTTTTTAATGGTTGTGAGGTTACCCACTTCAATTAATCTCGTGGGTTGGTGCATTCCACATCTCTGTGCCCTTTGGAGAATTTTTTTTTCCTCAAATTCACTGTACACCACCTCACTTTTCACTTTATTGACTTCAATTAAGAGGAACAGTTGCTTTCTATTCACCCTATCCAAATCCCTCATATGCTTAAACATCTATATCAGGTCCCACCTCAATCATCTCTGCTCCAAATAAAGCAACCCAAGCTTATTTAGCCTATCTTACCGGAAATGCTGTATCCTAAAGTAAATCTCCTTTACACCCCCTCCAGTGCAGTCACATCCTTATTTTGTGAGTTTTGTACAGCTCCAACATGACCTCCCTGCTCTTAAAATTAATGCTGTGAATATATAATGTTGTAACTTTCATAAATTTACAGGCAATGGGAGATAACAATGTCATGGAACTGAGTCACAATTTGTGTTGAATTGTTGACAGCTCAACTGATTTTCTGATCTTCAAAATAATATGTTGCATGATGTTTGGTTATCCCACCTTGCAGTTTGCATTGGAAATGTTGTAACATTTGTGTCTATTCTTCTGGTTAAAATTGGTTACTTGTCTGCAGATTAGTATCGGTTCTGTTCATTGGTTTCCTTTTCTTTATTTCAAAATTCAAATCGATGCATATGATGTTTACTGAGATTCTCCTCTGATCTGTTTCCCCGTGTCCCTGATCAGTGCATCATGCTTTATTTTGATGTTGATGTTCACTTTAAATAACCAGTTGGGTCACAGTTAACAAGAAGTCGTAACCTCCCCTTCTTCCTGAATGACTCTGTCTTCCTCTAATAAAATACATGATATTTAGCTGAATATGCAATGCTATCATTTTTTGGCACTTAATTAATTTAGCTGGAACATTTCCAACTGTATCGAGAAGTGCTGGTGCCGAATGTGTTCAGTCGGCATGTTATTGCAGGAAACCGATAACTACAGATTGAACCTCCAGACTTTTGAGTTAATGTGCTTAGGAAGATAATGGGAAGCTCTGTTCGCAAAGTTCATGGGAAGTATAATTAGCACATTCAAACTTCTGTTTATTTGACAAATAATAAAACTCAGGAGCTTGGGCAAGCATGGCAGAATCTATCCTTTCTGGAAAATATTGACTATATAGGTTACAAATGTAGTTCATTTTTGGAAAGAAGTTTCTTCAATTTGCTGCTGTACATGACGATCAAATAACTTTTAGTGCCATGTTGTATTATCGTCATGTCCATAAAACATAGAGATCATAAATTGTTTTAAAAGCTGTACTTCCTTGTTTAAATTTTTTAATTTTTCTGTATCAATTATAAAAAAAAGCACGTCTGCGTTTCCCTTAAAAGCTTATCTAAATTTGTTCAAGCAATTGAGATTTTTGTTATCGTTAAGATACGTTGTCATGGTCATTGGTGTAATGTAGGGAAACTTGATACCGAGTTTGTACACAGCAAAACCCCACAGACAGCCCTGTGATAACTAGATAATCTGCCTCGTGTTTTTAAGGATCAATATTAGCTCGCACTCCTCTGTGCAAATTAATATAGTTGCAATCTTTAATGCCTAAATCAGAAGGAAAATGGGCCTTCATTTTAATGTTGCATTCAAAAGTTTACATACAGTGCAATAGCTTTTGTACTGAATAGACATTATACAGAAAAAGTACAACTTTATTTTATAAATATGTATAGTGTTGGAAAAATCAACTTCTTTCAAACGTTGTTTATAATGTGTACTCAAACTTAAATTATTTTGAATTCTTTCCCTTGCTTTCATGAGGC